>NC_137818.1:28418642-28978642 GCF_963921795.1 Nannobrachium achirus | reverse complement strand
GTTTTCATAGTTAACTGCAACCTGTGGTCGCAATCAACTGTTTTCCTACGTATAAGCGGCCCTCTAAAGCCTGATTTATATTTTACGGTATTGTTGTGAGTCTTGTGACACATTGTGAGCGATGTCAGTCTGTCCATCAACATACAACATACTGTATCTTGGAAGCTACTGGTTGGATTGCAATGGAACGTGCTGTGCACCTTCACGATTCCCATGCAGGGCGAGAGAGAGAGAGAGAAAAAACTCCGTCGGGCTCACTTTGATATCTGATCTGTGATCATAACATTTTCTCAGCAAACATTATGTTATATAAATGGCATGTCGCAAAGCACGTGTCCCTGTCACTCCAGGTGAGGTGAGATAATATCCTGAAAGAACAAATTCACACAGACACGCACGCACGAACGCGCACACGCACACACGCACACGCACACACACACACACACACACACACACACACACACACACACACACACACACACACACACACACACACACACACACGTACTGTACAGCTAGAGAGAGCGAGAGAGTAAACTAACACCAGCAGGAAGACAATTCCTTGTGATGTTTTGTGAATGACACACAGTGTAATCATCAGTGTGAGTTGAAACACATCTCTTTCAACCTGGCTTCCCCATTTTTGGGCATGTAATTATAGGCGGGGGACAAATAATGAATTCCTCATGAATAAAAATAACACATCTACAACCTCGTTATTCACAAAAGGTATACTGTAGGGCTGGTTGACACCGAGGAGGCTGTTTGTGACCTGTGAACACACTGTAGAGTGGTTCCCAAAGCTGGGTCCGGTGACCCCCAGGGGTCCCCCCGGGGGGTTCCAGGGGGTCCCCAGCAAAATGAGTAAATACAGCATCACACTCATTTTAACCCCTGTATTATTTGAAACGTTTGCTATACTCAGAAACAGCACATATACAAGCTCACAGCGCGTCACTTCATTGTACATCTGCTTTTATTGAACATTTTTGAAAGTGTCTTGAAAGTGTTTGAAATATTTTGAATAATTTTGCCTTTTTTTTTTAAACAAAAACCTTCTCTTCTGGGGGTCCATGGTACAAAACATTTTCAGATGGGGGTCCGTGGCTTAATATAATCATTATATCATTTTGGGGGTGCTTGACATGAAAAACAGATCAACTGGAGACACATGAGGCATGCATGGTGCTTCGCATGCATGACGTTCATATAATGTCTTAAAATCTGTCAAAATGAAAATAGATAATGGAAATAATCCACTTCAGTCTAGGGGTGCAATAGTTCATCTAACCAATCAGATTAAACAATACAAGAACATGTTGCGATGTGACACATTGTGAGCTTAGATTGTCTATTTTTGTGTGAAACCTGTACAAAGGAAGTAGTCCTATAGAATAGGACTTAAGTGATTAATCAAACTAACCAATTTAGTTGATTATACAAAAATGTATAGAAATATTTTGCATCGATTCTTTGACACAGAAAAAAGTAATACATAAAGAAAAACTACATCTTTCAATGATTCATATAATCAAATTTGTAATCCATATCTCTAAGACAGGGGTCTTCAACGTTGTCAGGCTATAGGACCCCTTAACTGAGAGAGAGATGAAGCAGGGACCCCCTCTGCATTATTGTATAAATTTGTTACGCAGACTTTCATCGACTTGTTTGACAGCACTGTCATCAGTCTATGTTGGATTGTTTTTTCAGACATTTAGCCACTTCAATCGTTGACACGTACTAGTAAACTTGACCTATCACTCTGTACTTTTTCTGCTCTTTTTGACCTCTACACCAAACCTCTTTGCTGGAAATAGCCGATCTACAAGCTGTCAACGCCTCGCACTGCGAGGCGTTCAGAGCTTGTAGATCGGCTATTTTTTGCTAAAGTTTTCCTCAGAATAGGGATGCGAGGGTTCAAAGTTTTTAATTGAAAATAATGATCCCATCACACAAGGATTTGGTGGCTCCCCTGTAGTAACTCTGAGGTCCCGGACCCCCTGTTGAAGACCCCTGCTCTAAGAAAATAATAGGATAGCAACAAGCAGCCATACTTCAGTCTGTTATGGCATTTGAGGATAAACTGAAGACCATGACTATATTAAAAACAGTCTCAATCTTAAGACAATAAACTATGTTTTCAAGTTAATTTGTCTATAATAAATAAAGTAAGAAACAATAAAGCAACAGCAAACAATTTGTATATTCAGAGAACATCAAAGTGACAACAAATTCTATAAAATGAAACATAATTGACTATAAACAACGTTACCACAGTGTATACTGCAGGGAGACACAAACATACATAAACAATTACACACACACACACACACACACGTGTGCGCGCGTGCACACGCGCGCGCACACACACACACACACACACACACACACACACACACACACACACACACACACACACACACACACACACACACACACACACACACACACACACACACACACACACACACACACACACACACACACACACACACACACACACACACACACACACACAGTTTGCATGGCCTCCAAACCACATCTTTGGCAGACTTCCTGCCAAAAATGGGTTGTGAACATTATGAGAGTTCTCAAGTATAGAAGCATGGTTTAATGACTTTCTTATCATAATGAAGACATGTACTGTGTAATAACCACTACCGCTTTTTTTGTGAACCCTGCTAAACATCCTCATTATTAAATGTTATTGAAAACAAAACAAGAATATGCACGTAATCAATATGTGCAAACTCTAGCCAATAAATCAACTGAGGCCACACATGTGTGATTCCCCCGTACGGTATATTCATAGTACATGAGGCGTAATGTGCAATAACATGATACGATAATAGTAATGGCTGACCCGATGTAAATTCCCCCGCAACCCACCCACCCACACACGCGCGCACACTGATGTCTGGCAGCAGCTGTGGAATTCTGGAGTTCCTTGCTCATAGTAAATCCCACGTAACACAACGCAGGCACAAGTTACACTGTGCTGTCTCTGGCAGCAGCCAGTCAAACGCGGCTCTGTTTTCATTGTAGGGGAGGCCTCGGGGTGCATATTTCTGTAATTAGGCCTTTATGCTCAGCAGTTTTGCAGCTGTGATGACATTTGGGTGTCGCCCCCCTGTTTCTCACGGTCTCACTGCCAACGCTGCTCCGGCCGCTGGTCGTCTGCCAAGACTGAGGTCTACGTGTCAGCCCCCACTCCTTGTGTACACACAACACACTGAAAGAAGGTGCTTTTGAAAAAATATATTCCTGGCAAGTGGAAGTTAACCACAGCAGAGCTTTTTTTCATTTTTTTTTCAGGGTCAGTTTTCAAACTGTAGCTCACTGGGGGTTTGGGAAGTTTGGGGGCAGGGGTGTCACAAGGGGGGGGGGGGGGGAGTGGGACTGAGTTACGAGGGCCCAAGGTGGAGGGGCCTGTCTTTAGCTACTGAAAAATAGCATATACAGTATACAAGCTCACGAGCTGCGAGCTCGTAGATCTGCTATTTTTGAAAAGTCGTGAAAATGTGTGCAAATCTTTGAATATAATGTACTTTTTAAGGGAACATTTTTAACTCAAATTTTGCTTCTGGGGGTCCCTGGAACTAAATATTTTGAGATGGGTGTCCGTGGCCAAATACATATCATTTTGGGGGTCCTTCACATGAAACTATTTGAGCACCACTGACATAGAAATGTAGTTTCTAATGTAGTTTTTCAAAAAATCTACAGAAGGATTTGAAATATTCAGACCCACACATTTTCAAGATAAAAAAAAAATAGCAGATCTACAAGCTCTCAACCCGGCACTCAGTGCCGTGCTGTGAGCTTGTATATCTGCTATTTTTCAATAGTTAAAGCACAAAATGTGAATGAATCCTTGTACCCAGGGGGGGGGGGGGGGGGGGCTTAAAAGGGAATGACAGCTCATTTGAAGTGGTTCTATAGGCAAGCACAGTGCTTCCTTGTTTTTGTGCATTGTGGTTTAAGGCCCAGGTATTTTATTTGGCTTCCACGGTCGAACATACAACTATTTGTTGGGACATTTTGAAACATTTGGGATTTAAATTTTCACCTTCAGTTGCTGTCAAATCAACTTCAAGCAAGTTGAAGTCATTAATGCAGTTTGCCGTTACAGTTCATTACCTTTAAAAACAATCCCTTCAGATTCATCGGGGAAACGCCTGTCCTGAAACATTAAATTGGGGAACCGTTTTAACATTTTCCTACCATTTAATAGCAACACAAGGCAAGGCAGTTGATTTGGAGGGACAGGACCTAAGGCGTCCCTGGCACTAGCAGTACGGAATGATCCAGTGCAACACACGCAGACACACACGCACGCACGCACGCACGCACACACGCACACACACACACACACACACACACACAGAGGTCTTTCTTACAGAGAGACCATAATGTACAGCACCATCTAGACGTGAGATAAACCTGCATTTTATCACTGCCAATAACCTACTTTCTGATGGAAACCTAGCCTCTCTGCCCTGGCTAACATGCATCCCGAAGTGATTTCCTCATTGGGAGGGACCAGGGGGGTGGGAGAGGGAGAGGGAGAGGGAGAGGGAGAGGGGGGACGAGAGCGGGGAGCAGGTCGGGGTCCCAGGGGGGTGATAATGGCGGGTGTTCCCCGCGGTAGCCCCTGTTTGCCCGTCTGCTAGTTCTCAGCTGTCCTCCCGGAAACCTTGGTCCAGCTGCTGCCCATTACGCCAGGAATGTATCCTTGGGTCGGATGCCAGGAGTGTGGTGGCACATTAATAATGGAGTGACCACCGACCCGGGCCACTTGTGAGTTATTAACATTGCACACACAAATCCTTCCCATGCCCCTCTGCTTCCCTCCCTTTAACCCCCCCACACACACACCTCCCCACGCGGAACAGCAGCTGCCTAACCCACGGTTTCCCAGAGTCAGGGAGACAGTCATGTGTAACTCTGCCTGTGTGTGTGTGTGTGTGTGTGTGTGTGTGTGTGTGTGTGTGTGTGTGTGTGTGCGTGTGTGTGTGTGTGTGTGTGTGTGTCAAATTGTCTGTGTGTGTGAGCGTGTGCAACTGTGCATGCGTGTGTGTGTGTGTGCGCTCGGGCGCGCGCGCACGTGTGTGTGTGTGTGTGTGTGTGTGTGTGTGTGTGTGTGTGTGTGTGAGAGAGAGTGTGTGTGTTGGGGGTTTATAGGGTCGTGGTAGCTGATTAATAGGTCAGATATGCATACCAATGGTTCCTGTTTTGTCTGTCACGGTTTAAGCCAATTTGTCTAATCGTTTGACACAGCTGAGGTTTTTACAGTGCACCAAAATGCTAGAAATGGTAGCTCACAGCAGTCTGGGGACATAGTCTGTCCTTACTGTAAAGCAGGGGTCTTCAACGTTTTCAGGCCAAAGACCCCTTAGTTGAGAGAGAGATGAAGCAGGGACCCCACAACCTTTTCATAGATTCCATATAGTTCCATTGTTTGACAGCACAATCATCAGTGTATTTTGGATTCATGTCAATTTGTGTTTTCAGATATTTAACCACTTGAACCATCAATATTTAATAAACTTGACCTTTCATTCTGTACGGGAGGCGTTGTGAGCTTGTAAATCTGCTATTTTTCACCAAGTTCTCAGAATATGGACACTAGAGTTCAAGTGTTTAATATAAAAAAGGGGAAAAGGGTCAGTTTTGGAGGACCCCCTGTAGTAACTCTCAGGACCCCCTAGGGGTCCCGGAACCCCTGTTGAAGACCCCTGCTGTAAAGCCAGGTTCAGACTGAAGCCATAAAAAGTCATATTTATACTTCCACATTTACTATCAACAGGTTCACACTCACAGTCACAACACCTAGCCTCTGCAAGGCTTTGTGAGCCTCCAGATCTGCTATTTATAAATTATGTTGTGTAGGAAGAACCGTATGGGACCTATTTGACTGTCTATCACACTATCTATTGGGGGGTGGGAGAATGGACGGGAAATGATCAAACGAGACCACAAGAAAATGTGTGTGGCGGAGCAGACAAAACATTTGATTGACAATGACTGGGAATGGCCGTGAATGAGGCTGGACATTAGAGCGACTGTGTATGATTCACTTCCTCTTTCTGTGCCATCAAAGGCAGGGGAAGCTCAGAAGGGCATTTGAATTGCTTGAGGAACAAACACCATTATGCTCCTTTTTGGGCTCCGCTTTTTAAGAATACAGGCAATATGGAGGCCGGCCCGGCCGTGAATGTACGTCACGGCTGAAGTGCCCTAGCAGTCCACTTGTTTCCTCCGATCGTCCTGAATGTAAACCTTTACCACTATTCTTCATTATGGTTTGATTGACAGAGTTTGAGGCCTCCACTCGTGCAGTGGTGTATGAGCCCGAGTGTGTTACAAGGCTTGTGCATGTGCACAGGACTTTTTCTTTACATAATCTCTCTTAACATATTCAGCCACTGAGCACCTGGGCGGATCGTTTTGGCCCTAATGATATGGCCTGACAACAAAACAACCCAAAAGGTACTTTAGGGTTTTTTTTCTTTTTGGAACCTGGGCCTAATTACAACCTAGTACAAAAAAATCAAACCGCCCCACACTTAATTGGCTTCTTTTCTTTTATGGTCCTATACATGGCCATTCAATCATGAGATGGAGGCAAACAAAACCTTGCTCTCTCCTTGACCCAAAACGCTCCTCCTAATTGCCAGTGCATGGGCAGCTACAGCTGGATGTGGAGCTCCTATAGCATAACATCCCTCAGCTCCTTATAGGAAGACATGTTAGGGGATAATAAAAATACATTGCTGTATCAGGGATAGAAAGTCCACTGCGAAATACTCACAATAAAATACAGTATGCTTGAGATACGAACCTAAGCCAATACACTTTAGTAATAGTTTACAAACTTTGGCGTCAGATATGCCAAGTTATATACAATATAATGATAGTCTGAAGTTTACTAACTCATAGCAAAGTACCCTGCAGACTTGTCAATATTATTATCAGAAATGCCCTGATTGTGTGTGATGATGTGGATTACACTACATTGGATTATATTACTTTTTTGTGGAAAGAATATTCCACTCGACCAAATTATCTCCCATGGCAAGCAATCTCATGGTCGTATTCTTAAAAGTGACATCTGTCATGGTGGACATGAGAAAGCAATATTTCGGGGCGCCCACTGGCCTACTGGTCCAGGCGCATACCACATACCAGTAGGCATTGTTGCCTGTTCGATTCCCGATCCGGACGACCTTTGCCGCATGTCACTCCCCGTCTCTCCCCCATTTCCTGTCGGTCTACAGTCCTATCCAATAAAGGCATAGAAGCCCAAAAACAAATCTTAAAAGAGAAAGCAATATTTAATATGTCTCTCTTCCAGTATGTGCCACCTCAATGTGCATTTTAAACGAACACAAACTCATTGTCTCATTGGTGATCGATGGTTCACAGTTACATGGACATTACAAGTCTGCTGTCTCCTGTTTTCTGTCCTAATGTAACAACACGGTATCATTGTGTATCAAGTATCCTAAGTGATTTATGGACTTTCTCTGGACTCTGTGGCAAGTGTCACTCACCCCTCATGCTTCTGTTGCTAGGGTCGTGACCCACATTCACACATGTGCTATCTGCGTGGTGGTCACATGCCAGCGCAGCGCTCCGACAGACAGACGACTGGCTGAAGACATATGCGGACAGACACAGACAGAGAGAAGGAGACAGAGGGATGTCTCGCGGTATCAGGTAGCCACTTGGAGACACCCCGGGGGCGACTGGTCACCGGCTACAAGTAAACAGTCCATGAGGGCATTAGGCTGCTTTAAATGGTCAGTGAGGTGGATGGAGGAGGTTACACTTGTGTGAATAGGTCATCTGAAATGAATGATAATGACTTTTATTTCTCTCTGTCACTTAGTAGCATTCATTCGTGTGTGTGTGTGTGTGTGTGTGTGTGTGTGTGTGTGTGTGTGTGTGTGTGTGTGTGTGAGTGTGTGTGTGTGTGCATGCCACTGTGTTGGACCCCCCAGCACACACACACACACACACACACGCACGCACGCACGCACGCACGCACGCACGCACACACACACGCACCACTGCTTCTAATCTCTGACCCCCATCAATAAGATGCATTCAGAGTCCATCAGACAGCCAGGCTGCTGCGCAGGCACCCGGGCACCGCTGGGGGGAGAGCCATGGGAAACACTCTCTTAATTGTCCCCCCGCAAAACCTTTTTAAAGAATATTAAGCTGCATTAGCTGTCCATGAGCCTTTCTTCCTGCGCCTTTCTTCCTGGAGAGGGCTACAGCGGCCCACTCAGCCAACAGGCCATTAAACGTGACAGGTCTTTGTGGGGACCGGGTCGGGGGGGTCGGGGGGGGGGGGGGGAGCAAACTCCCAGAAAAGTGCGGCCCTGCGAGGCCCTACTTACGAACGGTCCGGGGCTGACAGGTTCGCTCGGCCTTTGCGTCTGGTTTGTATCAAGTGCTCTGTCCTGGCTGACTCACTCCCACAGTCTCAGATCTATTAGGGGTTATTAACCATCCCACTGGAGTGTGTCTGTGCTGTTTAGCCGTAACTCTGGCTGGGCCGGGCGGCCGGCGGGCCCCTGTGTGCTGTACGGGGCTCCTTTTCAAAGGGGGCAGACAGACACATACTGTAGCAGTGGCGTCAGTTCAGAAAAAGGTAAGGTATGGCAACATGACTGGTGTCTTGCACGCGCGCGAAGGCGCTCGTGCAAGACACCAGTCATGTTGCCATACCTTAGCAACAGGCATGATACATTTATTTTAAGAAGTACATTCTATTTTTTTCCCCAAAATTATCTATGGTTTCTTGGGCTGGACATGGCAGTCAGGATCAGTTGTTCAAGTGCTGCTAAACTTGGCATAATATAGTAAATGTGCCACAATTAACAATAATGAATTGCACCTGTGCAGCTGACCTGTGGAACCTGGGAATATACTATTCTGTCAAGATGGGGAGAATAAAAGTGTGGAGAATATAATTATAATATCTTGTTAAATTTTGCATTTGTAGTTATTTTAATGTAATTTAACAACATAACCAGCACAGATAGACAACGTGACATTCATGGATTTATATTTTAAAGTAACTTGTATTCTCCCCCCTGGACCCAGGGTATGGCAACTGCATACCCCCAGTAGCGCTTTCGGGGCCGGACGCGACCGGACGGAAATATTTCCCCACATGCACGCGCACGGACGGCACCGAACGGTGCACGAGTGTGCAATAAATGACCGTCCGCCCGGAAAAGAAAATCCCAAAGCACCACTGCATACCCCTGCCATACCCAATTGACGCCCCTGTACTGTAGGGGGAGAGTCGTTAAAGAGTGAAGCTTTCCAGTGCACGTGATGTCACGGCTGCACTTCTGTGTATCCTCCTTGCTCCCTCCGTGACATGTTTGGGTGGTGGCGACGAAACACCTTGTCTTCAGGGTGCATACGGTAATCAACTTCAGTGGCCTACATGGTCAGCGTGTCACATAAATCATTCCGGTCCAATTTTTGCGACCGAAGGTCGCAGTTTACCATGGGAAATGTCACAGCTTGTCTGCGTGTAGACGTGAAGCTGTGTGTGTACACGTTTTTACAGTCTATGAGTTGGTTCCCTTGACACATCACTGTGACATCAGAGGGGATAGGTAACATCACCTATGTAAAAGTCCATATATGAGTATTCCCCAGAATCCCTTTTATGCCCATATATGAAGATCTGTGATGTCATCGATATATATCACTGGCCAGATGGCCAAAACATGGCCCATATCTGTGTGGCTGGTTCAGATAGGGATCTTGTATTGTATGTTGTGATGTCAGGGGAACCACTCTAACAGAATCCCTTGTATGCCCATATATGGAGATCCCTGATGTCATCAATATTAAGCCCATAACAGGACTTCATATGGGGACGCCCATATATGGAGGAAGACACCCCATATCTGTTCAGCTGGTTCAGACAGGGATCTCCATGTATGGGCATAAAAGGGATGTACTTTATCTCTGCTGTCGGGGCGAAACCTCCTAACTCCAAAATGTTCATTTTTGGGAAAATTAGCTCAAGTGGAGTTATAGGAGGTTTTGACCGAAGGGCTTTTTACTACTTTTCATTGGTTCAATATTATTTTAACCAACACACAAACGTAAAGGGTGTTCGATAGAACATTATGAAAAAAGAGAGGGCCAATCGGGTGGAGATAGCTGGTTTCGTGGTTTGGCAGAAAGTGTGGAGTTAGGAGGTTTTGTCCCAAGCATGTTTTACTACTTTCCATTGGTTCAATATTATTTTAACCAACACTCAGATGTAAAGGGTGTTCAATAGCCCTGATTCATAAAAAAAAAAATCAAAAACCTAAAAAATTGAGTTAAGAGGTTTTGGCCAGAGAGTGACAACAGTACATGGATCTCCATATTTGGGTAACTGGTCCGACTGGCCAGATGGCCAAGAATTGGGCATGTGGCCCTGAGGCGTCTTACTAGTAAAAAATGAACAACCCTTCCTGATCTGTGATTTGTTGGATGGGAATTGGATTTTCCCCCCCAAGCCCTGACCCCGTCAGGTCTCTTAGGTTTGGCCACATTGTTCAGCACATTAGCCACGTTAAGAAGACCTTAGGAGCAGGGATGGAGTGAGCCGTATGTAAAGGCTGGCGTTAAGCTGTCGTGCCCTCACTGTGCAAGAGGCTACAACCCTGCACCAAGCTAGCCTGACCCTGAATGACACCAGGGGGGATTTAGAGGTGATGGCTAAGAGAGGAAGGTAGGCAGTAACTATGTGCTTTACTTTGGGGAGGTTAAGTGGATTCTGAAGCGGAGGGTGACAGTTTCTTTTTATAAAGAAAGCGCGATAGACGTTTTGAAGAGCAAGGAAATGCAAGCCGAAAATCAAGAACTGTTTGGAGCTAAAGGTTCCTGAGGCAACAGAAAAGAATGTCTTGTGATACATGAACATGTAATTAACAAAAATATAGATACAAATTAGACTATAAGTTGACGCATATATCTCAAAGCTTTCACAACTGATGGTGTATTAGGAAGGGAACTGCTGATATTTGCATAGGGAATAAAATCTATACTTATTAGACTGTTCATCTTCTCAAAGATCAGATTTGCTTAACTTGCTTCTTATCTTAACCAATTTGAATAACCAGCAGATGTATTGATCTACCTTATTTTTCATGCAGAAAAGTCTATTTTCTTCCCTTTCTTCAGTCATTATGTGTCTAAACAACTCGCTGCGTGACCTTGTGACATCATTACTCAAAAACATTAACCAATGTGCTACCCTCCCCGGGCCCTGAAAATGGCATATGTTACCCAGAATGGGCCCTCCATTAATCAAGAGCAGTTAAGCTAAATAGGCAGATCCTGGATGAGGACACAAGGGTAGGGGCAAGCGCTTTAGGTGTGGGATCATGGAGTCACTCCTGGCCCCCAAGAACAGCTCCTATAGGCCATTGAGAGGAGATTCATCACCATGTCATCCATACAGAACACAAAGCGACAGGAAAGAGAATTCAGGAGTAAGGCTGGTGGAACCGGGATGAGGTTTGATTGTGCGTGGGCGTGCGCGCATGTGCATGTGCACGTGTGTGTGTATTTTATTTCATTTAAATGTAAGAGTGTTAAAACAGACTCATAAGGGTCAAATGCTTGTTGTAGCACTTTGAGATTTACCCAAATATAAAATGCATTATATATAAAATCCATTATTATTAATTTAGTGTTAAATTAACACTGAGGATTTGATTGTGTGTACGTATGTCTGCGTGGGGGCGATCCAGCGACATAGTGAGCAGCCATGGTCAGGGATGGGGCGGGGCCTCCTTGTTGGCGATACAAAGCCGTTGCTGTGCAATCAGCTCGGTGTAAAATCGCCGCTCTGTGGGCCTCACAATGGCTCACAAAGGCTGGGGGCTGGTGGCTGGGGGCCACAGCCCGGTGACACAGCTGTGAGCAGAGCCTACACAGCCCGGCTCAATATGGGCCCTCCTCACATCTGTAGCAGCTCGGCCCCTGCTTCCGCCGGGCCCTGGGACAATGGAGGCCCTCAGCAGACCCCTTTGTTGTAAACTTTTTCAGAGTCCCTTTTTAGCCTAAATCTTAAATATTTCATTAGCCCCCCCCCCCCCCTCCTACCCGTTCCCTTTCTTTGCCAGCTATTTTGAAGGACATTGCTAGGACCTCTACCCATAAAGTCCCCTCCTTTCCTTAAGTAGTCTACCCAAAAACAACAAAAGGATTTCTTCTAGCTTGTAACCTGCTACTCTTCAAAACAAGCTGAGTGTGCCAAATATTGATGCTGTGTCTACTCTTAACAGCACAATGTGATGTTTATGAAGCAGTTAATATAGTGCGAACACTTAAAGCTATTATGAGATAGATACAGTTTGAGCCGTATCGAGAAACCATTGAGATAATGTGTCAAACCATGCCCAATATTGCTTATCTGCAAATGGCACAACGTTTTCGGGACGGGCCTAAAATGTATGCTAATTAGTCAGGCCGGCCCAGTTAGGGCCGGGCCTTAATTATCAGGCCTGTTAAGAACTCTAGCAAAACGCAACAGAAATGCCTGCTTAAGCTGCTAACTACATACCAGCCTAGCCTACCTCCCTGCACGATCAATGATCAAAATGTCATCAATGATCAAAATGTACTACTTTTTGAAAACAAGTTTGAAGGGAAATTGTTTGTAATATGGTAGTATGTGCCTGCTTTTGAATACAACTTTTAAGAGAACTATACACATTCTCAAATAGAGATTTTTTGTGCCTCTAAAAATACTTCAAAAGTGAAGTATTACTTCACTACTAATACATTTTACTTAAAAATATCTACATGTATATGCTACATGCACAAGTGTGCCAAATTAAAAGTTTGACAAATGCATAAATAAATGAATTCAGATTAATGACAGTGAAACATCTGTCAGTTGAGTGGATGAATAATCTTTATAGAGTCTGAGTACATTGAACCTTAATGCAATGTTTATTGAAATTCAAATATATTCATGACATATGGTCACATTAGCTGCAATGAGTGCCATTATTATGAGGTGTTTTAGACGCAAGCTGCTCGGTGTATTGGAAAACCACGCAAAGTATAAAAGCCATGCGGAGGAGAGGCGATCAAACACTCCCATCCAAATATTAAACACTTGTTAATACGTTTTCCAGCCATGCAGCAGAACTTCTGTCACGATGGATAAAGGGGCCTGAAAGGGATTTGTCTTTATATAAAGGTTTAAACTGCCATGATTGGGCTCAAGCGAGAAAGAGAAGCTTTTGTTAAAAAAAAAAGAGGCGACTGGGGAGGGAGTGGGGTGGGGTTGATTTATCCAACACTTTAAGGGGACCCTTATGAATAATTCAGTGTTATCATTCAACTTGATGCGCGATTATTATGTTTTTCTTCTCTCTTCACACGTGAGGGGACCCCGGGCGGACGGGGGGTATCATGCAGAGGCACCTAGGGGGAAGTAATGCGCACACAAGGACAAAACAAGAAAGGCCACGGTGCAGTCACTCCGCTGTCAGCTTGATAAATATAATGTGTCACCAATTAAAAACTCATTGCCATTCTCTAATTCAGCCAGGGCCTTGTTAACCGCAGCCTGGCAGGGAGGCTGCCCGAGGAGGCACGGCCCCTGCTACCAGCTCCACTATAATAGAGGCTCCTGCTTTCCCATCCTTTAAAAATCCACGGCCCTTCCCTTTGGCATGTAAATAAGACATTCATTCATGCTGCACTTTTCCAATAGGAAAAAATTACCATCAACGTCTTTGATTTTCATCTTTCCCCCCCTGGGAAAACAAAGAATTCTATAGTTTTCAGATTTTTATTCAAAAAAAGAAAAAAACCTTTTTGGCTCCTTTCTTTGGGAGCATTGTCATGGTAATCGTGTTGACTCAACTTTGCGCAACGTGGGTATACAACGCATATGAACCCTAGCAGGAGTCCATTACGGAAAATGCCATTTAGCAAGCTGTTTCTGTGAGAAAGTCAAATGTTTAAGGGGCTTTTTTTGTGTGTGCCTGGGCTGGGGACGTGGGTTCCAGAGAACCAGCGGGAGTCCTTTGGGAGTTTCAGTGAAACTAAAGGCCTCTCAGGTCTGAGATGTTTGCCAGCTGAAGTCAAAAGTGGTGAAAACACAAGAAAGCAGGTTTTTCCCTCAGACAATGCCTTAACTTGCTGTCATCCATGACTGTTGTGCTCTTTAGCAAGCCTTTCTATGTGTGCTGACACTTGGATAAGTACATGTGACTACCTCTTCAGAAACCCCCTTCCCAACAGTGGCGCTCTCTTTTTGGTCCATCTTTCAAAGGGATGTGTAGTTCATCTTAAGGGCTTTGCACACAGGCGCGATTTTCAACCATTACGTTTTTTTTCGTTTGCTGCATGATTAAAACGCATTGGATTTGATGTGCAAGGCTGTGCGGAATCCACACTGCGGATCCAAAAGGTAGTCATAAAGGGAGTCAATGAGTTTTTACCGCATGCAACAAGACGCACAAATCGAACTGGATTTCGATCAGGAAAAAAATGCACTGCCGCAGCCACCTGCCGCATGTCAAATTCGGAGCCGGTGTGCATGAGGTCATAGAGAATCATTGTTTTCTTCAAAAAAAAAATGAATTGTCAGTTTTTTCCATGGGAAAAAAACGTGCCTGTGTGCAAAGCCCTTTAACGTTAACAACATGCAACAAAAACCCCCAATGTTGCTGTCCAGCATCAATTTGATGAAGTATAAAAAACATATATATTTCATGTTTGACTTCAAAGCACTGAATTATGCTAATTAGTGCAGCTGTGAAAAGAAAGAAAATGAGAATGTCATTTAGGACCTTAAGATGGGGATGAGGGGCTTCACAACTAAAAAGGACTCTGTTTTGCTCCCTAATAGATGTCTGTTGCATCTAAACCTCTTGTTGAGTCAATCACTGAATCAGGTTTATGAGTTTCAGTCTCCCATGGCACCGTCTCAGACATTGTTTCCCAGATTTGGAAACATTTCACAGTGGTGACCAGTAGGAATTCAGAGGACACTTCACACATAATACTCTTACTCTCAGGATCCCTCTTCAGGCCCATTTGGACAGTAGTGGTGGAATGTGAAATATTCCATTCGCCGCCAAATGAGCCGGGCATCTACAAACATGAAAGAGAACAGAAACGGTACAGACAGAGAGGACGATGTATAAATGAATGAGGTCTCCCTTCATGCCACCCCTGCCACCGCACGCACGCACGCACGCACGCACGCACGCACGCACGCACACACGCACACACGCACACACACACACACACACACACACACGTATACAAGTATTTCTGCCCCCCTTTGCCCGTAGCTCTCCCAGAAAGCTCCCTCATTACCCTTGTTACACAGGACCAGGGCCCACTCTTGGCACAGTCTTGTGGACTTAATTGAATTAGACATACCCGCTTGTTTAGGCATTGTGCGGTGGCATGAGAATCTCCCAGCCATCTCAATGAGGGGGGGGGAGAGGAGAGAAAAGAGGGGCATCGGCAACACTTGTCAGAAGATCTGAGAGCTGAGGAGGGGGAGTTCTCATGGATGGAAGGCCCACTCTTAAGGACCACCAGTCTCCCAGTTCTGGCTGCATATTGTCCACGACTCAGTGCCCATCCTGAGCATCTGTGTATTAGATGCTAGATGCGTGTTTCCTAAACCCGCCAGGCTTGAGTTAAGACCCGCCTCGCGGAAACGTGAGACCTTCCAGGAGTGGCTGAAATCCTTGCGGGACACATGGAGGGTGGATAAAGTCAGACCTAGTAAAGGCATGAAGACAATCTTGTACTGAGAAAAGCCTGCGCATTTGCACAATGCACAGCTATTAAAATAAACTGTGCTTAAAAATACTTGAAACTTACTTTGTACTGTGCTTTAAAAAGGGAAACTTTGTAACTTTGTCAAAGAGAAAAACGGAATGAGAAAGATATTAATTTGGCAGTGCTCAAAATAAAAACTCTTACTGATTGTCAGTTAAATTGTTATAGTTTGGATATGGCTTTGGGCATGTATTATTGTAATGGATCGGTAGGTAGTAGTACAGTATTGCTTTGCACTAAGAGCACTAAGTCTAACGTTCAAATGCACTTTCATACTTAAGATTATTGAGAGGGGCGTTTCGGCGAGGCGGATCTTAACTCAAGCATGGTGGGTTTAGGAAACACGCTAAACGTGCGTATTAGATGCATGGGGAGGCCAGACCAAGAAAGTTTGTGCATGCTAATGTTCCCGTGTCAAGTGTATTTGTATGTGCTTGAGTTTTTTCAGTCACTCTGCAGTGGTGTGTTTGTTTTGCAATCCTGCTTGCATGCATGTGTGCGTGTGTTGCTTTCGGAGGATGACTCCTGTTGGACACCAGTTCTAGATTAGGTTCTCAGAAAAGCTGAGGAATGCTCAATGTATGAGGAAAAAATGTTTCAAAGAAGTACTGCTAAATTCCAAAGGTGTAGTATAGACAGCAGACTTACAGAGAAAGGAACTTCCAAGGCTTTAGTGAAAAAGTGTGATTTATTTTCTGAGCGAGGCAACAAGTTGACCAACACGTTTCGACCTACTAGGTCTTCGTCAGGGTCTTGGAGGATGTTACAGCCTATGATTAAGATTGAGTTTTATTGTGAAAAATGGATTTGAGTCATATTCAATGAATAGCTTGCAACAACTCAAAAGAAGAACTTCCTACGGGGGTTGCGCCTCCACTGTGTGTGTGTGTGTGCGCGCGTGCGTGTGCGTGTGTGCGTGTGTGTGTGTGCGCGCGCGCGGTGTGTGCGTGTGTGTGTGTGTGTGTGTGCGCGCGTACATGCATGTGCGTGGGGTGCATAACATATCGTCGTTGTCAAGTGCAAATCTTGTATCTCCAAGTTTCAAATTTGTATGTTCTTTTGCAAAGTAAAGCCCTGCTTCATCATACAAGGCTGTCGCACAAAAGTAGTGAAAACAGCAGATCTACAAGCACACAACGCCTCGCGGTGTGAGGCGTTGTGTGCTCGTAGATCGGCTGTTTTCACTAGTTTAAATCCTTTTTAAAATAATAAATGCAAAACGAACGGTTATGGACATACAAGGTTTTCACCCGACAACGGCGATATATAGTTATGAACATCTATCATCCGCCCATGTGCCTGTTGTCCTCCTCAGAACCTGTTTGAAGAGATGCCTCGTCACTGATGACAGCAGTGTCAGCTCAACCGTCTGCCTTCAGCCTTTTCACACAGTTGTGACGCTAACTTTACAAAAAACACCATAAGCTCGCACTTTGGGATTAGTGAGAAAAGAAATTCTACTCCTTTCCACACAATTGACAGAGTCCTTCTCCTACTAATGTGATTGCCCTCTTCCATTTATGTGTACAGCCTATAAAGAGAGGGCTAAGAGGCCTGGGCGCCGTCACTACATAACGTCACCTCCCTGACCCCGGGGGTCAGGCACAGATTTGACACCATAACCCACAGCCCTGATCCTCCTCCAGCCTCTTTAGAGATGCACCCGGCCGGCAGTAATGTGGCCCCGCACTTTATTCAGTTGGAGATCAGCCAAGCTGAAAAGATAAGCTCGGAATAATTGGAGCCCGTGGACCACGGAGAATCTGATGGGATCTCAGAGTCTTTAACTTTTCTCTCGCTCCCTATCACACTCCCTCCCTCTCTCTGTCTCTCTCTCTCTCTCACACTTTCCACCCTCTTATACATCGAGGGCACCCCCTTGTTACATTCAGGACAAGCAGATGGGAGACAGAAGAGAAAGGGGTGGGCTGATTTCTGGAACGCGCTCAGTGCCTTTAGAGGACGGAGATGACACTGGTTGCAGGGGCCTGTCAATCCCGAGCGGTGGGAGTGAATGTGGGGCTTTAATGAATCCTCCACAGCCACCAGTGGACAAGACAGAGCTGTGTGTGGACACCAGACAGTCAGACAGCACAGCCACCATCTCAGCTCCTTTTCAATATCTCTCACATCCTCCCCGCCCAATTTACAATTTAGGCATTTAGCAGACGCTCTTAATCCACAGCGATTTACAATAATGCAGAAAAGATACAGAAAAGCTTTTTGAAGCAGTTGCCTTGCAGTTCTGTTGTTTTCATCAGGTCTTTTTCATCTGTCTTTGATCAAAGTTGACTTCAATGCCACCGGTAACACTTTACATAAACTGTCGCCAGATTAAAGTGCTGGACAAAGAGTGGTCATGCAGCCAGAATGTTTTCTCCAGATTCTATTATTCTTTATTATTATTTTTCCAATGGAAATGTCTTCAAACGTGAAAAGTCTCCAAACGATTTCTTCGGGGAATACAGTGAGGCGGTGGCAAACAGCTAGTTTGGTTTAGCAACAACAAACTGTTGCACACTGTCATCATGCACCCCCCAAGTCAGGAGATGACTGGCTAATAGAGCAGTCAAATCCCTCTGGGAGGGTGGACACGGGAAACAATAGACCCTATGAAAATGAGCAGCTTTGCTACTGTGGCTCCTGTAATCACTCATCCCTCTGTCAAATTAGCATTCCACCCCGCCCCGCGTGTTGGGAGACCGCGGCGGTTCGAGGGGGCGACGCTGGCCACGCCACCTAACAGTGGGCTAGTGATGGTGGGAGGCTGCGGCGCCACTGGTGACGGCAGGTCCCAGGTCAGCTTGGGCCAGAGCCAGCATAGAAACCCATGCTGCGCTCTCCATCACGCACTGTTGTCATAACAGAATGGTTTTACAGTATGAGTCCCATGGGAGATAATAGACCGGGCCGCCTGCACGGCCTCCTAAAAGACACACAGAACAACAAGACCACACACTCGTCTCTCATTACCATCCTCACCCGTCTTCTGCGCTATAGGCCCATTTACAAAGAATGACATGGATTCACTTGGAGTGGCTACAAGATACATGGAGAGAGGCTGAAATGACTCCTCCACGTGGCTGTTTTCAAAATGTACTCTGTTATGGATAACTCATTACAACAGTAAGAATTCAGTAAAGGATATAGAGATTTTAGGCCCGTTTCAAATCACTATTGTGGGTTTCCCCCTCATACGCACTTTGTGTTATTACTTGTTGTGTTTGCATGTCATGAATTTTCCCTGTGAGCCTGTGTGTTGTCTATTGTGCTCTTAGGTTTCACATCATTTTCTCTGAGTTTAGGCAAACAACAGTGCTGTTCAGATGACTGTGACCAAGCAGTTTGCACATTTGAAATACTATTATGTTTGCTTCAAGGGGCATCATTTGGGGCATCAGGGGATGGCAATTGCCAATTCACATGTAACCTCAAATTCAATTATTTTATGCATATTGCGCCATTAATTTATTAACCACTTACAATGTGGCATCCCTATTTTGGGAATGTCATTATAGGCGAAAATGTTTAAACTTAAACTTTTTCAGTTTTCACTACCAAACAAAATAGTGAAAATAGTTGAAGCTCTCAACGCGTCACTTGGTTGAGAGCTTGTAGATCAACTATTTTCACTATTTAAAAATGAGGTCTTAAGCGGTAACTTCTTTTTTGCCACCCCTACGCCTCTGTTTTGCTTCCAAAACACACATTACTGTAGGTCATTTTTAGTTGAGAATAAACCTTAGAAATGACTGAACACCAGACAAACAACAACAGAGCATGAGGGATTTGGACAGGTGGTCAGCAAACTATTGCTGAGTTTAACAGACTTTTATTAACCATTTAACCCCTCTTATGTTATTGAAACAGACCTGAGCTACAACAGTGTACTTAGACCGCTTTTTGATATCAAATCTCTTCACCCAAAAATAGCTGATCATGTAGATTTTTTTCCCCAGAATGTTCCCCCAGAATATGCATGCTGGGGTTCAAGTAGTTAATTATGAGGGAGAGACGTACACTAGGATGATGAGGGGAAGACAGTCAGAGACTTCCATTATAAAATGAAAGTTAAATATTTCAAAAAGTATAAAACGTATTTGAAAAGATTTATGGAAGAACCACATTACTACTAGTAGCATACAGACATTTGGCACTGATTGGTCCAACGGTTTTTGAGATAAGCTCCGGACACACGCACGCACGCACACACACACACACACACACACACACACACACACACACACACACACACACACACACACACACACTAGCCTCCTGCGGAGCCACGCTATAAAAATGTTCACTTATCCGGATCCCAACCTAAGGATTTGGGCCCCCTTGGGGGGGTGCCAAAGATGACAGGGGGTTGCATGAGGCCTTGTCTTTTTGGAGGTTCCCCCAATACAAAATCACAACTGCTTTCATCCACGTTCTGCCTGAATGATATCAGTCCAACTTGTCACACAGAATCTATTAACATACTCTCACTGAGAAGCACACAAACATTCTTATTACAAATAATTCTCCACTTCAAACCTGGCATACCTATTTTGGCTATGTTGGGAAAAGCAGTCAAGAATACTCACATTTGATTAAAAAAAATTCAAATGGTGATATACTGTAGGTTCACTGTAGATCTGCTATTGTGTGTGTGATATGTTGTCCACAAATAGACAAATGTATTCATTATTGCATCAAATTGACATTCTCTACCTAAATCATAGTAATTTTTTGGAGTGGTGCAAAGCGCTCCTACATGGCTTTGTGTGTATGCATGTCTGTCCCGCAAAGCGAAGCATTGGCCAAGTTTCGGCCAAGCTTCGCAGGACATAATGAAATTAACCCATAAAAGTCACTTCCTTTTTATTAGTGTATGACAATAAAGTATTATTCTCATATTTGGACATTCGATATTGTTTGGAGAAGTGCATAATTTACTACACCATCCTTGCCAGATTTCGTCATGCAATTAATGCCTTGAAATCATTTTCATTCATTGCCAGTATGAATAACCCATAAGTATAGTTTGAACTAGGAGGTTGCTGAGTGCAGCAGTCACTCATAATGTCCATTAAAGAGGCTGTGTGGGGACTTCTAATCAAGGCATTCTCCCCCTTTACACCTCCCCCCTCCCCCCTGTACTTTCAAACAGGAGGCCAGGCATGTGAGAAACATAATATTCCTGATTATTACAATAACAGCAGACAGTACATGTGACCTGGAGCAGACCCAGTGGCCTGACGGGCTCCAACAAATCTCCAGCCATCAAGTCAAGCAAAATATTTTCTCTGCCCAATCAGGAGGGCACATTGCTTCCTGTACTGGAGACAGCATCACCCAATGGCTCCTTGTTTTCCATAAACTTGCTTCCTGTTTTACAGGCCATTTTCATGGAGTAAAAAAAGGGATTCAATTCTCACATGAAACACCCATTACACCCCATTCTCAGCCTTTCTAATTCCAAGGACCCACGGTTTGATGTGTATTTGGCAACGGACACCCATTTTGAGACCCCAATATACACTGTTAAATCCTCTGCATTATTTTAATTCCGACAATGTACAAAAGGAACCAAAAGGAACCGTAAGCGTCAATTTTTGGTTCCATAGACTGTCAGAGATATAGACCTGCAACTCCTCAAACTCTCAAACTTTGTCGCATCAAGGACCCCCAAATTGATATGTATTTGTCTGCAGACCCCCATCTTAAAAGGTTTTGTGCCAGGGACCCCCAGAAGAGAAGATTTGTGTAGAAGAAATTCAAAATGATTCAAAATTGAAAATTAGTTTCAAGATTCTTTTCCAAAATATCAGATGTTCCAGTCGAGCCACGTGAGCTTGTAGATCTTCTATTTTTGAATAATTAAATGGATAAAGTGGTTGTGATGCTGTATTAACACATTTAACTGGGGACCCCCTCAATGGTACCCCTCCAAAGACCCCTGGGGGTCCCCGGACAGCACTTTGATAGCCACTACCGGAATAGAGGACATTGGTGTAACATTAGCTGTAAGTATACTGTGACAGTCAGGAATTTGAACCAACCCCTTTCTAACCAGCTGACATCTCATCTGTGGTCCAGAGAGAAACTGATGATATAAATGGGATCAGAATTTATTGCTGGGTCATCACTGGTAAATGAGTGAGCCATACAACTGCTCTGTCAAAAATATCACCACATACACACACTGCCAGCTGGCACAAATAGAGGAAAGCAATTTGATATCATTCAGAATCAATGAGATCGCTCTCCAAATGTACTGAAAAGCATTAAGAAATAGGTAGAACTAATAAATGGAAACAATGGTGTAAATCAGGGGTCCTCAACAGGGGGTCCTCAGAGTTACTACAGGGGGTCCTCCAAATCTTTGTGTGATAGAAACCTTTTTTTTCTTTCCTAATTTTTTATATTAACCACTTGAACACTATATTCGGAGAACTTTAGCCAAAAATAGCAGATCTACAAGTTCACAACGCCTCGTGCTGCGAGGCGTTGTGAGCTTGTAGATCTGCTATTTTCTGCAAAAAGCTTTGTTGTAGAGGGGGAAAAGAGCAGACTAAGTACAGAGTGAAAGGTCAATTTTTCTTTTTAAGTATTGACGGCTCAAAGTGGTTCAATATCTGAAAACACAAATTGACATGAATCCAAAATACACTGATGATTGTGCTGTCAAAAGATGAAACTATATGGAAACAGGTTGTGGGGGTCCCTGCTTCATCTCTCTCTCTCTCAACTAAGGGGTCCCTGGCCTGAAAACGTTGAAGACCCCTGGTGTAAATCAATTCTGTCTCCCTAACTCTAATGATTTAAAAATATTGTGCGAAGGGGTTATACTTGTTAAAGTTGCCACACGCACGGATCATCATCAAACTATTCAAATTATCTTCCAATGGGTATCTCTTTAACGATTCAAGAAGTTCCTTTAAGCCTTTTAAATAGTCATTATCCTATTTATGAGCTATCGAGGGTGGAGTGAGAGGAGAAGTCTATGGACAGGCAGCTGAAGTGGCTCCGATATTATAAATCAATGACGGTTTGTAATTCTCTTCATTTAAACAAAGGGCAAACGAATAAAAAGCCATTAAGATGACATGTGAATTGGCAAACAAACTGTTTAATTTGTGTCTGCAGTGTGAAGGAGGCTCTTAGTCCGTGGTCTCAGGGGCAGCCCAAATTTACATCTGATTGGAGTTTAATGGCCCGTGGCTGCTTTACCGCGTGGTCACCATGGTGACCAAGCTTTTCTCAAGATTTTCAACAGGCCAAAATGTCCTTTTTTTTGTCCATTCGAAATGTGTCATGCGAGCCAAATGGGGCTGAGGCTTGTATGTATCAATTTGTTTCTGTTGCGGGGCCCGTACTAGCCCCGCAATGAATATATGGGCCATTGAATCTGGACACACAATGGCCACAGCTGATGCGGTTGCCAGAGAGAAACGCCCACACAATGGGTCGGAATGATGACATATGGTCTCAACCTGCCCAGTCTGTGGACCCCCAATAGACCCTCTGCATCGATGGACAAAACCCAGAGTTAGCCATTTATCCGTGCCTACTCATTTCATGGTAAGATAAACTTTTTTATAAAGTTTCCACAGCTCATGCACATGAAGCAGACGGCTGGTGAAAAAAGCCACCATGTAAAGTGGGGGAGGGGATTCATCATTAAGTGATTAACAAAGGGTCCTTTACCACCTGCTTCTACATTAATACGGACATTAAAAGGCCCCTCTTTCTGTTTAAGAAGAGAGAAGGAGGGACATGGAGGCAAAAGCCATTAAGCTGAAAGAAATAACGGAATGAAGCATAATGCCAGAGTATCAACATCTGCTTATCAAAATACTTTATATTCATACATTCATTGGGTCTTATAAAATATATATACTGTATATATACTGTGTGTGTATATATATATATATATATATATATATATATATATATACATATATATATATATATATATATATATATATATATATATATATACATATATATATATATATATATATATACATATATATATATATATATATATATATATATATATATATATATATATATACATATATATATATATATATATATATATATATATATATATATATATACACACACATATACACACACACACACACACACACACACATATATATATATATATATATATATATATATATATATATATATATCACACACACACACACACACACACACACACACACACACACACACACACACACACACACACACACACACACACACACACACATGCTAACCTATGTTTCATTGCAGTTTTGTTTTGTAAAAAAAAAAAGGAAAATCTCGTTATAAACAATTACCTAAACCCATTTTTTGGGTCACATTTATAACTTCCAGATCCATGCAAAGTATCACAGGAGTTAGAGAAATCTGTCAAAAATAAAACTTTGAAAAAGAGTAATCGGTCCACACAGTCATGTGATATTTAACAATATTTTAAGAACGGTCAAATGTGCAGATGAGAACATTTGGACACTCTAGTTGTCTAGTACTGTAGCTTACTTTGTCAGATTTTTAACATTCTAAAAACGAAGATATGCGAAGCTTGTTGTCTTGTCAGCTGTATAAAAAATGTAACTGCTTCACGAAGACAGAAATCCCAAGTGCGTTTAAGGAGATACACTGCTACAGTGCTCAACAAGCGAATTCTTGAGATACCCCAAATGGAACAGTTCGTTCCATGTGTCTGCCAAATGAAATCCAATACTGGCTGCACTGAAAATCCCATAGACTGTACGTATTGCTTATGACTTGACAAACAAGTTTTGTATGAGAGATGTCTTGCTCAATACTAGATTATTTGTTGAATAGATATATAATCCACAGTGTCTTTCTTTCATTCTTGAATCATATTTACAATATTTGTAAAATAATATTCAATGTAATAGTTTTGTTGTTCACAATGGACAATGAAAGATTTGTAATAAAGAAGCACATTTCAGTGTTTCTATGTTTGCTTTCATTTGAGCAGAACTGTCACAAAATGTTAGACAACGTATCTAGTATACAAGAAAGGAATTTGGAATGTGAAATACAATGCGGTGATTGAGTTTGCTTTGTCTTTTTTAGAAAAATCTTAAACTGCTATCTGTCCTTCTCGAGGGGCTTTGCTTGCCCAACATAACAGTAATTGTCTCCAAATGGACAAAATAACAAAAAAAGGCAACTGAGTCATTGTTGAATTTACAATTGATTTTTAGTGGACCCCCTTCTCCTCCCATTCTCTCCTCCCTAGAGAAGGAATGAATGACTGAGGTGTAAAGGGCCTAATTCCTTCAGGGAAAGATAACCAGTGTGGGAATAAGACATTTAAGAGCTGTCCCATATTATTACTCACCATCCAAATATGTGATGATGTCATCAGGCCTTTGTATGCCGGGACTCTTGTGGTCTGCAAAGGGGGATGGACTCTGCACTCATCTGAAAGTACAAAGATTGTGTGTTGATGTTTTGGTGGTTGGAGATGTGTAGTGTAGCACTGGTTCCAAAACACTGGGTCGGGACCCATTAGTGAGTCACAGACCAATTTCTATGGGTCACGACTCACGACTCAAGCAAAAAGCCCATTTTCTTTTCCTACCAACAATAAGATATACATTTCACAAATGTTCCCCTCCCCCCAAAATTGAAATGTATACATTTTCAAACAAAGAAATAAACACATCTAAGAAATTCCATGAATAAAATATAACAATTATTAAGCAGTGAAAACAGCCGTTCTACAAGCTCTCAACGCAGTGCGAAGCGACACATTGTGAGCTTGTAGATCTGCTATTTTCACTAGTTTGGGTCCCGGGGCGAATGCGTATTTTCTCTTTTGTTGTCACTGGCTTGGGAACCACTGTTGTACAGGCCAGATGCTATGCTAGCCTACAATATAAAAACACATTATTTGACGGTGGTACATTTCATTTCAATGATTGAGGTCATTCACAAAGTTTGAGTTACATACAGTAGTTGGATAAAATGTTAAAAGGAGATCAGCACAACATTTTGTTAACATTGTTAAACTCACACGCCTATTAGAAGCATTGGTGTCTTTTAAGCTAGTTCATTCTAGGGGCAATAGAATCTAATTCAGTCAGTTTAATAGTGCTGTTTTCAGTGAATTAGCCTAAATGGACTTCTTTGTAGTTTTGACTGATGGGTCTCTGGATTCAAAGCACTGGATGACTGATGCGGATGGAAGTTGTCACCAGTCACCACCCACATACACACTCATCCACCCACGCACGCACGCGCTCACGCACAACAGAGCAGGGTTCCCACATTGTTACAAAGTATACCAATCCATTTAAAAAAAGTATTTTACCCGATTTCAACGACTTTTGAAGGACATATTTTGCATCTGTTCTACTACGACTACATGTGGAGTTTACACCCATCCCAAATCTGAATGTGCAGGTCCGTCTGTGTGAGTCGGAGAGCTTTGTTCAGGCTTTCATTGAACATCATTGTGTAGCCAGCCTGCTGGTCATCTCTCTGATGACAAGCAATTTGAAGTAGGGTGCAATTCCAAATGAGGACATTTGGAATTGCACATACACACATATTTTGTTTCCCCACAATTCAGCACAGCTCTGGAAAGCTCACCTGTGTAGACACATGTGGAGCTGTACAAATAACGGGAGTCCATTGTTTTAACTCATTTATAGCCGATCCCGCGAATACTCGTGAAATATTAAAAGGTGTCTAGAGTGCCGATCCTGCGATGTCGCAGGCTATTTACGGCACGGGTGGAATCGCCGATTCATCATCATCGCGCATCCACGTGCACACAATAGTGATCCCATAACATGGAAGCCAACGGTCTTTCTCATCTTTAATGTCCATTTTCTCCAAAAAACACTTTTGATGCCAAGGATGGCATTGGATTCTCGCTAAAATAGCAAAAGTATAAAGGGATCCATCTTCCACCCCTGTTTACATTTCGACCACAAGTACTTCCGGGTGAATCTCCGTCAAGTAGGAATTTGTTTAGTTAGCTCGATCTACTTCCGGCCTTCAAAATAAGAGACTGGCCGCGGACGGAGCAGGCGGCCGGCACGCTGGACATTTAACCCTTTCATGTCTGGGCATTAAATGAGATTTATTAAGTGCCCACATCACTTCAGCTGATAGCAGGTTGCATGATGCAGTAATGGACTGGTTGAGCATCGGTTTACAGACATGCAGTCTGACACACTGATTGACACAGACACACACACGCCGTTCCTCTCCCATTCGGGTTGAGTCAGGGGAGGGAGTGGGGGTTCTATTACCGACATCATCGTATTTTCCGTACTGGTCCTTTTATACAGCTCTATGCTTATTGTCTTTGGCAAGGCTGACCAGAGCTGCTTGTTGCAATATCAAATGTTTTTGTTCATCGCCTGCATCCAGGGTGGTGCAGGTCTCTGCCTCTCTCCTGAGCCGGTATGAAGCCTTCCTAAGCCATACATCGATGAACACAAATCTCCCAGGCATTTTTGAGGATGAGCAAACTAGGACATGTTTTTATGAACATTATTCAATAGCCAAAAATGATGTATCCATTAAAATTGGCTAATGGGAGGACAAGCCGGTTGGCCGCCGGTGGACCACAGCCCTGTCACTCTGACTCAGATAACCATAAACAAACCTGATATGCCCATATATATTAGGCATGTCACTATGATTCAGACATAACCATAAACAAATCCAATACACCCATATATAGGCACATATGGAGATCCGTTTGTACAGAGCCACGGATCCATCCACCATGCCCGTATATGGGACAGACCAACTTCGAACTCGTGCGCACATCAGCAAGGACTCAGGGGAGTGCAGTGCTCCCCATTGAGTCATTTGGATATTCGGTTGTCCACAACCACCGATCCTACCAATATGTATTGTCCGTAATAGGCAGATATAATATATCTAGTTGTCCAGAACCGCGCTGATCCAACCAATATGGCCATATAAGGGCATGCCAAAATACGGGAATATCGAGATGACCTCAGGGATATGGGCACAAAAGGGACACGGACAGGTACAACGGGTATGACTCAGACTTATCGGTCGGATCGGCAGTGTGACCTTGGTGAGGGCCACGTAGCCAAAGTCAAAAATATTCATAGTCAAATATTCTGTTAATGCCAAACACTCTCTAGGCCTGGAAAACAGTTTTTCTCATTTCACAACATTTCCATGAATTTCACGACCGTGGGAAACCTCTATCCAGAGCGTGCACGCACACGCACACACGCGCGCGCGCACACACACACACACACACACACACACACACACACACACACGCGCACAGTCGCACACGCACACACATGTCCTTTTGCAGAATATGGGTCAAACGAAAGTGACAGCTTATGTCAGCTAAGGTGACTGGGCGTGAGTGAGACCCGGAAGGAGATCTCTGATCTGTTTGATTCCGAGTTGACAGGTCCCACTAGATATGACCTGTCTATTCCCCTGGTCTCACCCCTGTCATCCGCCCGCTTGTCCACTGCATGGGCGCTTCCATTGACCACTGTCAAAGAGCGGGACCTGGAGAAGAGCATTACTCTGGGAGGTCAGAGACCCCCAGGTGACCCTACGAAGCGCTCCGAAACACTTGAGAGAACACCCAGCATCTCCCTTTAACCTCCCCTGAATTCCCCCTTTACCATCTACTCTCCAGTCCAGCCGTCAGAATGGACTGCCATGTATAAATACAAGTGTGGATGTCAGACGAGCATTTTCTGGATTAATAGCAAATTTTATTTTTTCAGTGCTCTGCTGTTTTACTGGCCAGAGGGAAGACAGAGGGAATGAATGAGACCAGATCTGAAAGGGCATAGCGTCCACTTTTGTTACAGTCAGGCCAATATATGGATCTGGCTGATATATCGGTCATTATTTAACCGATATATATTTTTTATTTTATGCAGACGATCTGTCCCTATTTTTAACCACTTTCAACCTGGCGTCCCTATATTGGGCATGTCATTATAGGTGACATTTTTAAAAAATCGTGATCGGACCCCAAAAAACAGGCATCGTTCAGGCTCTAAAACATATTGCGCGACACTGGGGTGCTCTGGTTTGAAAAGTATACGTACATTTACTGTAATCCATTTAATTGTGTGGTTATTATTATTCACAGTTGCCAGAAATGTTTCTGAATGTACTGAGGATAAAGAAACAGAACTGAAATGCATTCTCATTGTCCAAACTCCTAGCATACACAATTCTACAACAACACAATAGCGAAGGACATTTTTACAGGTGCTCCCAAGCTTTGTGTATAATGCTCCAATTTCTGTTTATTGAAGCGTCTCCCTTGATGATTTTGGACCTACTTTTTATTACAATGGCTGAGATTTCGCAGGAAAACAATACAGTGCACACATCTCATTGTTATCTCCCTTCCCCTCTCTCTTTCTCACTCACACACACGCACACGCGCACACACACACACACACACACACACACACACACACACACACACACACACACACACACACACACACACACACACACACACACACACACAGATCATACAAATGCAAAGACAGATTCCCACACATAGGTGCACGTGCGCACCAACCCCACCCCAGACCTCACACCGCACTTGCAGAGATGGACCTCCCTTGAATTCACACACAGTTCTAAAAATACACCCCAAAGAGGAAATCCCCTGCATTCTGCGGCCATGGACCTCCACTACAAAGACATCCAAACAATAAGCCTCTCCCGACTCGGAATCATCTGAGACAATATAGGAAGAGCCAGGCATCACAGAGTTGTTTTTCCCGGATAGACTGTTGTGTCTAGGAGTGGAAACCTCTGACCACCGACGCTGACTCATGGCAAAGGTCCATGTGTGAAAGAATGGTCCACACCACGGGATAAACACATATGGGGAAGCTGACCTGCATCCACTGGGAGCGTAGATATAAATCTCTTGGAATAGGAAAAGACAGAGAAGTCAAGAGAAGTTGCCACCCACCATCTGCTGTGTACCAAACAAAAGTGTTTTCAAGACCTGGCCCTCTTTGGCTGGTATCTGGTCTGGAAATCTATTCTTATAACGGTTAAAACTGAATGTCTTGTGCAATTTTTAAATGTCTCAACGTGCAAGGCATATTAGTAATGTGCCATTGCTGGTCGGGAACATTCTATGCTCAGTGGTTCTATGAGGCCTAACGGTGTACTAATGTCAATGGGAGGAAGCCATAGATCAGCCAAACATACTCTCTCAGAAGCCCTGCCCAACTTCATCAGCCTCAGTGGGCATTGTTGCAAGGCCCAGAACACATTCTCAAGGAAAAGAGCACTCTTATTTAGACAATGGAGTGGGGGGGTTTAATGAGTCGCGTGACTTTTATACGTTGATAGCTTGATGCACTGGCATTATAAGACCCAAAGGAGCAGGGTAATAATACAACCTATTGGCAAGTTGTGTATCAAGATTTCTGGTTAGCATTGGCTGTTATAAATGCACCTGCATATCGTCGTTGTCGGGTGAAAACCTTGTATGTCCAAGACCGTTCGTTTTGTATTCATCATTTTAAAAATGAACTAAACTAGTGAAAATAGCAGATCTACAAGCACACAACGAGGCGTTGTGTGCTTGTAGATCGGCTGTTTTCACTACTTTTGTGTGACAGTCTTGTATGACGAAGCAGGGCTTTACTTGGTGAAAAAACGTACAAACGTGAAACTTGGAGATACAAGGTTTCTGCCCGACAGCGACGATATGTATGTGCACTATACGCATTTTTACCAGGATGGGGGACACTATTTTTGTGCTTTATTGCACTTCTTTCAACAGATCAGAATATGATAAATGTCTATGTAAGCACTCAAAACAACAAGTATTTGGTATGGGTTTAGTTTAGTGAATGATGAAAATTGAGACTTTTTAATGTTTTACAGATAATTGTCGGAACAGCTTGAACCTGGGATAATTTCAGACAAAGAGGGATGTCTGGTCAAAGTACGTAAATATACTGTATGTTAGGAAATATATTTTCATTCAAACTGCAACATGCCTATCAATCCAAACCACTCAATCACTCTACAGCCAGTCCACAATACTTGTAACAAAAAACTCAATAACTTCGACAGTAACTATTACAATCACACATTTGCTGGTCTTTAGCAGTGATTATAAAACCTTCCCGAGGGAAATGTGAAGCTCTATGGGCCAAAGATTAGAATGAGACGAGGCAACGTCTTCTGCTTGACTGACAACCGAACAAAGGCAAGGAGAACTGGGTGATTTGTCAATGGGTAAAAATCAACACAAAGAGCTATTGATTGGTAGCTGAGAAAGGAGCAGAGGACAATGAGTGTGGTGCTGGAATCCAGCCACAGGGATCAATACCAGGGTTCTGCATGACGGAGCCATCCTACTCCATGTTTATACAGTCAGACAGAGTAAAGAGCAGCTACTATGCAGCGGGCTGGCCCTGTCAGTCAGTGCTGGGTAACACTGCAGGGGGTGGCCAGTCCCACGCACGCACGTACGCACGCCACGCACGCAAACTCTCTCTCTCTCTGTCACATTCATGAAAGTACATGCGCACAGAATTTCACTGTTTTCTAAATATTGACCTGAATAATGTTGAAAATGAATTCTATTTTGTTTTATTGTACTCTGTATGACGATTTCAGGGTTCCTTTATTTGCAAATGCAAAAACAAAAAGCTGAACTATTCTGGGAAGATGATGGCCAGACATTGGAGTGGTCGTTTAAGTCTTTAAGACGGCACATTTTGAGCCTGGAGTTGAATTGGTTCTATGTGAGGTAACAGGCCGAATGTTGTATTTTAAGTTGTATTTATGAAATCTGTCATGTATGAATCTAATTTTAAGTTGGTTATTTGTTTGATCATCGTTTGTGAATTGTCATGTCAGTTCATTGGCTATGTTAAATGAAATGTAAAAGTGTCCTGTAAGTCCATATGGGCTGGGCTTCCTTGGAAGCATGACACTTTAATAAAGAAAAATCAATCACTATGTACAGTATATGCCAGCATAAGCAGGCACATGGGGTGTGAGTCTAAATCCATGATGTTGACTTATTTTACCTCATTATAACAGGAGATGGAAAGATAAGCTACTAAATACTCAAATTCACAAAACACACATATATGTATAAAAATGTATCACATATGTATAAACTTATAAGCATAAATGTTGCACACACACACACACACACACACACACACATGCACGCACGCACGCACACACGCACACATGCACGTGCACGTGCACACACACACACACACACACACGCACGCACGCACGCACGCACGCGCAAATGTAACCTCTTATCACACAGGTGTTCCTAATCTTTCCAGTGGGTGGTGATATAGATATCTATTGAACCCTCAGGTATCACTTCCCATTGAGCGTGAGGGTACAAGAATATTCCACTCTTCTGGCCATCCATCTTGCTACGTGACAGGACATGTCCATCCCAAGACGTATGGGTCTCTAGTGTCGCTGTACCTCCAGTTACAGTTACACATGTACCTACAGTATATCACAGACCAACCAGGAGGAATCTGAACGTCCTCAGCAGTGTTCTGAATTAGATGTGTTGTGTTGACACTGAGTCAGTTAGCAACAGCAGCAAGCTGATAACACACAGCACCGTTTCTGAGAACATATGAGAACATATATCCTTCTGAGAAAGAATGAACGCACATCATAAGGGGGAGAGAAGGAGAAAAAGAAGCAGACACGGGAGTGACAGAGAGTAACATAATATGAGAGACAGACGAGAGAGAGAGAGATTGAGAGAGAGAGAGAGAGAGAGAGAGAGAGAGAGAGAGAGAGAGAGAGAGAGAGAGAGAGAGAGGGAGACAGGGAGATCCTTTTATGAATGGTTTAAGTCTGAGAATAACACGCCAGACACTGCCCCTGTGTCTGTGTGTCTCTGTGTGTGTGTGTCTGGGTGTGCACGGGGATGTTTGCCTGCTCTAATCTTATCAGGGCTCCATGTATTCATCATGGGGCCCCTTGTCTCTTCAGCTCTGGAGAGCAGAGCATGGCTGAGGAGAGATGAGTGGTGATGTTGAAGGGGGCGATCCATCCGTCCAGAGGTAATCACCTCCAGACAGGGAGATATGAGTAGGGCCACATGGGGCTTGTTGAGACACTGTTTACTCTGGAGAAACCCCGTTGTGAGGGCATCACTGAAAAAGCTGTTTGTTATATCAGGGGAGATAAGGATGTGACACAGGCCTGACTGATAGGTCCGGGGATGTTTTTTTTTCTTTTCTTTTCTTTTCTTTTATTACCAATGATAATTTTTTTCAAAATGTGATATTGTTGTTATGATTAACTGTTTTGTTGTTCTTTGTGATGTTTTTTTAAGATAATAAACCACCACAGTGTTTTCTATAATTCTTTGTATTACAATTGCTACAATGTTTCAAATGAATATATATTTAATATTTAATATCATACTGTCACAATAATATCTAATATTATATATTGATCAAAGCATTTAAAACATAGCAGCTCTACTAGTTCATGTGTCTTTTTCCGCTATTTTCAAAGATATAAAATAAGGCTTAATTATTCAAACTAAAAAAATCGGGATATCAATATGCCCAGCCCTTGTTTATATTTATAAATAACTAATGCAGTGTATCATGTTTTTCTGTAGAAAAATAGTTATCTTCATCAACAGCAAAATATTAATTAGGCATCAGATTAACGGAAATAAAGCCTTCACATCACAGTGGCATACACAGTACAGACCATAAATACACAGGACCACAATGGAAACAAGGCCTCAGGGCTTTTTGTGTTATCCTTTTAGCATTATTGTCTTTACTTTTTGCAAACTGTTAATAAAGTATTACATCCAGAAGATTGATGAAGTTGTTTGCTTTTCAAATCATGCTTAAGGTCTTTCTTGTTGCATTGTGACCCATAGTGATACAAATTAGAAAATGACATGTAAGTTAAAGTATATATATTTTTTCTTTCTTTCTTTCTTTTTTCAGAAAATGTGTGACTAATGTCTTTAGGAAGTTGGACATCAAAGAACCCTTTTGGCGGTATGTGTGCGTGTGTAAGCTATATTTGTATATGAATATGCCCACAAGATTGCATGTGTGCGTGCCCTGCCGTGCCGTGCATGTGCGTGACCTGTGTACCCAGCTGCATTAGAACTAGAAGATCTCTGTGGCCATTCTCTCTCAGTGCATTTGTTTGGAGTGAGCCCTTCCACGTTATTGACACTTGTCTCCCCTGCCTCTTGCATGAGAATCTAGGCAATAAAACCATGAGTGGAGTGCACACAGACTGTTCAACAGTTAACATAAGGAGAAAGGACAAGAGCAAAGAGGAGGAGTGTTTACCTTCCCATGGCATGAAAAGAGGAGGGGAAGGAAAGACAGAAAGAAATTGTGGAAAAAAGGACAAGGGCTGATTTCATGACTGCTGCTGCTCCCGAATCCACATCCAATGTATTCTCTCAAATACACATCACTCATGCTGCCATACACTGCAAAAGCATCACATGAGGATTCTCTCACATAATATATTCTCTCAAACACACACCACCCAGGGGTGCCTGCTGGCTCAGCCATGTCGTCTTGTCCTTGTATATTCTAAATGGTTACTTTTTAGGAAGTGGAAAAATAACCTGTGTGTACCAAATAGATCCAAAGTAGCTCTTGTTAATACTTTTCATCAGTTAAATGTTTATAAAACCCACAGACAGATTGAACTACTTTTCAACCTGGTGTCCCTATCTTGGGTATGTCATTGGGTGAATATTTAAAAAATTAGTAAAATATATATATATTAGGGCTGGGATGCGATGACATTTTTTAATCTAATTAATTACAGGCTCTGTGATTAATTAATCACAATTAATCGCATTTTAATCGCACATTGATATTTGACCTGAGAAGCATTTTTTTTCAAGTAAAACACATTTTGTTGTACGAGGGAATCAACAAGTGAGTTTGTTAAATCTAAATTTTCGCATCCACTGGGCCAAGCAAAGCGCCCTGATCGGCTACTTCTCCCTTTGCGTTTCTTGTCTCTTCTTGATTCGTGCATCGCTATGATCGGTATGCCCGAAACTGAAGGTTCTGTGGTGCAAAAACTAAGTGTGATTAAAATGCGTTAATTTTTTCAGTTAAAGTCCCAGCCCTAATACATATATTTTTTTATCTTTCAAAAATAGCGGCACTGTGATGCATTGCGAGCTTGTAGATCAGCTATTTTCACAACTTTTGCAAGACGTTGCCACACGGCAAAGAACAAAACAGGGTATTCATTTATTTTAAAAAACGTAAATAGATGATATAGGAAGGTACAGCGACGATATTTTCTCTCAAACACACGTCGGCGGCCGGCAGCAACTGCCAGGCCTTTATAATGCAAAACCATTATGGGGGAAACTGCACGTTAAAGGAAGGAAGAAACCCACGTTGATCTTTTGACATGGCAGGGGAAGGAAGAGACGCACATCTTTAACGGCGGTGGCATCTCTTCAAACGCTGCTCACATCTGCTTAAAGAATCTGCTTCAGGAACCCTATGTACCTCTATCCTTAAATACCCCCCAGTGTCTGTGTATACGCACGCATGCGACATGCGTGTGTGTGTGTCTGTGTGTGCGTGTGTAGGGGGGGGGGGGGGGGGGGGGGTTCTGCGCATGCGGGCGTGTGTCTATTGTGTGTATGAGAAAGAGATAGGACAGCCACACATGCACTTACATGCATAAAAAGTGTGTGTGTGTGTGTGTGTGTGTGTGTGTGTGTGTGTGTGTGTGTGTGTGTGTGTGTGTGTGTGCGCGCACGCGCACGTGCGTGTGTGCATGCGTGTGTGTGAGGTGTGAGCAGACACCAGGACATCCTGCTTAGGGGACAATAAGCGCCTCTCATGCGCCAGCAGTGTGATAAATTGATAATGCCCTTACAACAGTGCCGCTGTCACCACCTAGCTAAGCCTGGCTCTGGAGGACACCACGGGTCTCCACATAAGCAGCCAGGAAAGATGACTTGTCATCGCCTCCCAGAACAGAATACGCTTTTGTCATATATCACACTTCTTTGCTAGTTAAATAAATATATACGGCAGGGCTTTCCAGGTGATATTGATGCAAAAAAAGTGGAAAGTGGAGAAGATTTGCCAACTCTTGACTAAACCTGCCTCTTTCATACAATGTATCTTAATGCATTATTCTTTTTAATGAGTAGATTCTTTTCTTTTTTTGTGACCCTCTTCATTTAAAAAACATGGCATTCCTATAAGGGTTGATTCATAGTTTCTGCAACTTAACATGCCTGAGTTCCACTGAAATATCCTGAGTATGAATGTAACTCTGTGAGCCGCGTAAGGGTCCAAGTAAACACTCAGGATTGAAACTCAAGGTTGTGCAGAGCACAGTCATGCTGTCTGCCAGCTCGGTTGTTTACGCTCGCCATACGCAGTAAACTTCTGAGTGTTAATTAAACTATCCAAGTAAAAGTTTACCTGTAGTAAGAGTCATTTAAATTAACATCAGTATTATGTTGTGTACTTGTATGCACGTTGATGCACTCAAAACTCCTTTAGTCGGGCAGAGGAATAATAAACAACAACAAACAGTAATGTGCACATGCGTGTGTACACAGACACTGGCTAGGGCGTGTGTTCCATTTGAACACTCATCTGAGTTGAATTACTGTAACACTAAGGGTTTTGCTGTGCTGACACGCACCACCCGCAATGCGCTCAGTCACTGAAGCTTCAATTACACAATGGTTGTGTCCCATTCAGTCTATTGATACTGTCTGACCAACAATTACCCCATTGAGAGGTGATCAGATGTATCTCCATGATCAATAGGCGAAAGGAGATATAGTCACTTTCTCAAAATTACACCCACCTACATATACTGCACGTGCATTGTGTACCTGGGTCACCAACTCAAACATGCGAGCTCTAGTTTTACTGACACACATGCACAAAGTGACACAAGCACAAAAGACAGTAGCATCTTGAAAAGAAGTGCATTAGTCAGAACACTGTGCACGTTGTTCTCAGGTGTCAGATTTGGGACATGTCTGTGCATGTGGCGAGACATTGGCTGAGTCACACACACACGCACACGCACACGCACACGCACACACACACACACACACACACACACACACACACACACACACACACACGCACACAAAGGCACTGCTGACTGGCCGACACTTAGTTTGACAAACTGATGTCATGAACTCAGTACATCTATGCTGACATGACACTGGTCATGCTGTATTTTGATATTTCAAAATGAGAGAAAAAATGATTTTATCCTGTATCTGACTCACAGTTTCCCCGACAACAAAACACTTCCTCTGATCCAGACTTGACATCCCTAAATTGTGCTGTCGGCTGTTTAACTCGTGCCTCAATCACAGGGCCATAAAATTACATCGGAAAGATCCTATCCTTAAGCTGTTTCTCTTTCACGGCTCCCAACATTAAGGCACCATTAGCTAAGTATTTACCTTTGAGAGGCGCCGCTGAACTCTGAACCCAAGCTAAAATAGAACAACAGCTGTCCTGCCTGACAGGAGAACGAGATGGATCCCCTCGATAGATAAATACATAAATATAATGTGACCAGATTTAATGGCAAGGCTCCTTCAAGGCCACCTAGGAGCCAGAGAGGAGTATAAATACTTGGCAGGACCTCTAGCCCCTGTCAAGAGGGCCCTTTACTTTCTCCGCTGGAATCTGCACCACTTGCAAAAGACCTCTAAGCCACAGGCCCCGCGACTTGAAACCAGAGAAGCTGCTGAAAAGCCAAACCTGGCCTCAGAAATACGTCCTGCAGACAAGCGACGGGGATCAGCAGGGGGCCCACACGGCACCCGGGCCCTGTGATATCTGATCAGCGCTGGCGCATCCCTACGTGTCTGCCCACCCCGCCTTACCTCCTCCTCTGACTACTCACACACACACACACACGCCTAATGCCTCGCACACCGCTCCCGGGGATAAGTGGTCTCTCGCTCTAAATACCAAGATGGGAAGGGAGCTTGTAGAGAGGGGTTGAGAGAGAGATGGGGGGTGCGTAGGCAGAAGATGGGTAAGACATGTTCAAGAGTGTCTGTTAATGCAACACATTATGTGTTGGTTAATAAGGTGTCAAGGAGCAAAATGTGAAGTGATGTTGGAGAATGAGCGCGCCGCTATTCATCATGTGTCCAACTCGTCCTGTGTCCATTCAGTGCTGTTCTTTATGTCAGAGGCCCGGTGCTTGTGTGGTAGCTTGAACATAGCCCCTATTGTCCTCTCTGACTGCTAGACCACAGTCTTTATAAGAACGGAATCCTGCTTTTCTATTCAAAGTAAGGATATTTCAACAACGGGTCATGTACGTTTTGAGGAAACCTTTTCTTGAGTTTCGACACATCAGTCTTCCGTATCTCTACCCTTCTTTGCCTGCCTGTCTCCTAATCTTTATCTGTCTCACACCTCACCCTCTCTTCTTCTCAAGGAAACAGGTGCAAAGAGGAGTGTCCAGAAACATACACTCTCCCTCCTCCTCCTCGCTCCACTCCCACCTTTCCCTCACCAGACTCAGTGGCCAAAGCATGCAGAGTATTTCCTCCTGTCCTCATATGTGCAACGTCTTCAGATTGAGGCGCAAATATAGCCAGACGTCCAAGTGAAAGTCATTGCGGTGGAGCTCAGGGAACAATTCAGCTGCCTTTCTTCTGAGTGGGCCCACAACTCTCTCCCTCTCTCCAAGGAGAAGAACAACTCTCTCTCTCTCTCTCTCTCTCTCTCTCTCCAAGGAGAAGAACAACTCTCTCTCTCTCTCTCTCTCTCCCTCTCTCCAAGGAGAAGAACAACTCTCTCTCTCTCTCTCTCTCTCCAAGGAGAAGAACAACTCTCTCTCTCTCTCTCTCTCTCTCTCTCTCTCTCTCTCTCTCTCTCTCTCTCTCCAAGGAGAAGGCGCCTCATGCATGAGGTGTTTTGCTTTGAGCATTCTTCATAATTGTGTCCTCCTTGTGGTTAAACGAGATACTACAGGATGAAGCCTACATGAACTTATCTTATTAGCCTATCCAACCTCCATTTCAAGGAACTCTCTCTCTCTCTGTGTGTGTGTGTGTGTGTGTGTGTGTGTGTGTGTGTGTGTGTGTGTGTGTGTGTGTGTGTGTGTGTGTGTGTGTGTGTGTGTGTGTGATTTAATACCTGTAAAATGTTGAACCATCCTCATAGTAGGCCTATAATAAACAAATATAAAATTAGGTTACTTAAAAGTCCACAAGAAAATCATAAAAATATGGTGGCTGCTATATAAATATAGTACAAATAGTTAATAAATATTCAATCAACCATATAACACCACATCTGATCTGTGGCTTTACTGGAGAGGCTGAGAACAGTCAAAGGCCATTCTCAAAATACACTAGTTAGTTGAGAACTTTCAAATGTGGCACTGGCACACTAAACATCATAATATGCCTACATGCATTTGTTCGTCATGTTATGTTTAATTTGAAATAAATACATAAAGAAAGAAAGAAAGAAAGAAAGAAAGAAAGAAAGAAAGAAAGAAAGAAAGAGAAAGAAAGAAAGAAAGAAAGAAAGAAAGAAGGCTAGGCTGTAAAGTTGCATGTTTCCCAAAGATTTGTAGGCTATTTTGTTTAAAATCCAAACTAGACCAGTCATGAAATTCCCTCCTTTTTCACCTTCCTTTGCATCACATGTCAAAACAAGATAGCAGAGTCAGACCATCTCTTCAGTAACAATTGCATATCAATAGACCAGAAGTGAATGGCCTGACTTTGCCCAGTTAACAAGGCGTCGTCTCTATTATAATGCAATAGTGGCAGGCAGTAAGGGGTCTAGATTAAGAATTGATAAAATATGGCGGAATCTTTTTTGCGCGCTTTTCTCCCATTGAGTCGCTAATGAGAAGAACACTTTGCCAGTTTCAGGGACGACCCCGACCTCCGTCAATGGAGCTTCTCCCAAGGGACGTCGCACTACTCCCCAAGGGACAGTCAACACTAGGGGAATTCTATTCATCGCCAAAAAGACACTCCCGCCTGTTTCATAATTTCATTGACTAGGAAGGCACATTATGACCAAGGCTATATGAGTTAAATCTATCCACAACTGGCTGGAGCCTAGGCAGCCTAAAGCTTATGTGGCTTTTTCTGTTCCATTAATGTCAGCAATAAATCATGGAATGCATTTACCGTGCGCTGAACAACCAGTGGTTCCCAAACTTTTTTTTAGATCATGACCCAAAAAGAAACGTTTAGGAAAACTACAAGCTCACGAGTCACAACGTCTCGCTTCGCGCAGCGTTGTGAGCTTGTAGATTTTTACTACTTCTTAAACATTTGTTTTCTAATTTGTGGAATTTATTTGCCTACATTTAATTAAAAACAAAATGTAGGAAACAAAAACATAAAGGGACCCCATATTAAAAAATGTGTCCGCGACCCACAAATGGATCTCGACCCAGAGTTTGGGAAACTTGTCATATAGGCCACTACTCCGCCTGCCGATGTAGATTTTGCCACATAAAAATAGGACGGCCTCAGTAAACTTCCCCTGGGGCGCGCGGGTGGGAGTGTGCTGCTGGAGCTCTGTCCAGCTTCCCTCATGTTTACACCAGAGCAGGCTCACTTCTTGGCGGCGGAGCGTGTGCGCCTCCTCACCTCCGGAGAATGGCTGCGCGGCCCAATGCACGACCCGGCCTGCCAGCGGGGATTTACTGATTGGCCCCGTGCCCGACCGCAAGCAGACTAGTTCGCTCGGTTCTCACGACCTCAGTTCCACAAAGGCATCTCTGAACTATTAACTCAGACACGCAGGCAGTAGGAACAGCCGCAGAGCCCACACATTGCCAACTAGTGTTTCAGTATGCCTCTGTGCAGAAGGCAACCTCTTTATAAACCACTTGCAGGGAGTTTCAGAATGCCATTTACTGGGTGTCATCTTCAGGGCACCAACAGTCGGCGTGGAGAAAGTGAGACAGCAACCACGCACTTTGATTAGCATCAAAGTTCAACATGCAAGGAAGTTGCTCACTCGGGGAGATACATATGAATGAGTTTAATGTCAGCAATAAATGCAATGCATATAATTAGCCAATACGTGACTTGCAATGTTTAATTTTAATTTGCCAAATAAGTTATCGTCTATTGCCGCGCGCGCGCCCACACACACACACACACACACACACACACACACACACACACACACACACACACACACACACTGTGAATCTTCACTAGAGAAACATGTAAGGTTCATATTGCTCACTTTTAACCAGTGCCAGCCAGCCATGCGCGCTCACACCATGCTAGAGGAGTCAAATGGTGAAGGATTTGACCGGCGGTCACCGGGGTGTAACCTAATCCCAAGTAAAGGGGCCCACATGGCTGCAAGTGGCTGACACACGGCTAGCGCCACGCCGCCCGACACAGCAACACGTCCCCCGGTTCCGGACCCCACTCACTGGGGGGAGATAGGTTTACATGCTGGGATAACCGATAGGCTGGTCGGTACACGGAGAGAGAGAGAGAGAGAGAGAGAGAGAGAGAGAGAGAGAGAGAGATAGTTAATGTGTGTGTGTGTGTGTGTGTGTGTGTGTGTGTGTGTGTGTGTGTGTGTGTGTGAGAGAGAGAGAGAGAGAGAGAGAGAGAGAGAGAGAGAGAAAGAGTGAGAAAGAGTGAGAGACAGAGATATGGGGGGGGGGGGGGGTAATAGGATTTAGGGTTTTAGAAAATGTAAAGTCTGGACAAAGTTTCACATTCACAGCAGTGCGCTTGAGATGCTTTGATCCATTCTCTGGCAGGTTTAATACAGTAGGCTACAAGTACAAACCTTCCCCAAGTTCCCTCGTTTTCACACTATTGAGAGGTGGGTATATCTGAACAATGATACACAAAAGGCAGCGAGGATCCTTCCATATTCTCCTTTCACAGAGGCAATCTGTTAGTGACATTAACCCCAGAGCGCATTTCCCAGACTCATGAATAGGGTTTAAGAGACTTCTCGAAGCTCCCGCTGCATACAGGATGAGACCCTTTCAAGCACATTTAATTACCTTTATAGCAATAGAAAAATAACCCCCTTTATTACCTCAATTATCCTGTCATAGCAAGCTAAATCTAAGGAACCCCGCCAAAAGGGAAATAAAAGTGGGTTCTAACTTTTAAGTCGTGTAAAATAACATGACTTATAGGTCTACTTTATCTGAGGCATATTTCGTTTTGAGTTTGACTAAAATAAAGTTCGGATGAATAGATCTAAAACAGGGGCGTCAATTGGGTATGCAGCTGCCATACCCTGGGTCCATGGGGGGAAGATAAAAGTTAGTTCTGAATATGAATCCATGAATGTCTCTTTATCTGTGCGGGTCATTATGTTGCTAAATTACAGTAAAATAACTACAAATGCAAAATTTAACAAAATGGTCACTCAGCGTAGGCTATTATAATTATATTTAAGGTATATAGAATTATATATTATATGTACTTCTTCTTAAAATAAATATATCATGCCTGTTGCTAAGGTAGGGCAACCAGTCATGTTGCCATACCTTAGCTTTTTCTGAACTGACGCCACTGGATCTAAAACATGCCAATCGGTTTAAATTATGATTTTACGCACGAAATGTAACTTTTACGCGCGGGAAATGTGCCACCCCAACACACTCACATAGCTACAAAAAAAATCAACTTAACAAAAATGCAATGCTGATGACTTGGATAATGGAATGACATAAACACGAGGTAGTCAAGAGTAACTTTGTGTGAGATCTGATTTATTACAACATATAGGTCATAGCCTATATAAAGTCTCCTTTCTCACCATAAAACATCAAATATAAAACAGCTTTGGTATAACAATCAATAAACAACTTTGTACAAAACTAAACCTTTTGATAAAAAGTACTTCATAGCAAACATTTCCTATAAATCTTCTGTTGCATGTAGGCCTGCAGCAATTTATAACCGACATCCAAATTTTGGAATTGGTCAATAAAATGATAAAAACCGTTTTGCCCAATGTCCAACAAAAGTTAACATGTGCTCCATAAAACGGAACAATTAATGTAAATCAATGAAAACCGGTTTCACTTGTAATAGTCTCTTGTCCTTGAACGGAGTGGACTGGAGGGGCTACCAGGGCCGCCACACAGGCTCGCTCTCCGACCCAGTGCTGACCCCGACCGGACTGACCGCCTGGGAGGCGCCCGCAAAAGAGGTCATGCCGTGGACTGGAGACGTCGCGGTCGGAGCCAAGCTGCCGTGCATGGGACTAGCGTTGACGGCCACAGGTACACCTGCGTTCGCGTAGAGGGGTATGACGGGGGCCGTGGCCGAGGCGAAGGCCGGGTTGGGAATCAAAAAGGCGAACTGTCCGTCTGTCGCGGGGACCAGCTGGAAACCCCCGAAGAGCTTGGGGGACATGGCCTCCGAGCACGGGCTGAGCTTGGAGCCCATGGAGGCGCCGTTGATGGGGAGCGTCGAGGGGAGCTGCACATGGAGAGGCTGCGAGAGGTGCGTCTGCTGAGAGGGGGCTTGCTGCGGGTAGTTCATGGCGATCATCTGGCCCATGCAGCTGGACAGGTGGTTGAGGAGCCTCGAGCGCACCTCGGCGTTCACCCCCTCGGAGGTGGACAAGAAGCGGGTCACCTCGTTCATGCATTCGTTGAACCCGGCCCTGTATTTGCTCAGGACGGTGGAGTCCGCTGATAGTGCTGCTGGAGAGATAACGAGAGGAAACGATTAGCCACACTGACTTCGAGGCTGTTTGCGGTAGCTTGTTAGACTTCGTGATCTAATGTCTATAACGTGATCGAATTAAACGCTGACATTGTAACTTACCAGTCATCTGGACGCGCTGCAAATTCCTCAAGTGCTTCACTGTCATCTCAAGAATATCGGCTTTCTCCAATTTCGAGTGTCTAGAACTCTGTGGAAGACAATAAAGCAAAAGATAAGCTTATGTTCATCACGCATTCAGTGCACAGGCTAAGTAGCCTAATGGAATAACAGGATCCAATTCTTTAATTGCGATTTACTTACATCTTTCTTAAGTGCGTCCAGGATGAGTGTCTTGAGTTGCCCAAGGCTTTCGTTTATTCTCGCTCTCCGACGTTTCTCCATAATAGGCTTGGATGACTGCAAAAAATAAACAATTCACCATGAATTTCCTGTCCACTTCTCATCACCAAACTGCATAAATATTTAATTCAATGTGACACGATGACCACAAGTTTGCATGCATAAAACACAGTAGGCCTACGAAATTGGTCACACAGGACATGAGATGACATTTTAATTAAAAAATAATTACCTTTCTATGCTCACTGGCATTTTTGGGTTTATCTGGTGTGTGAGATCCATTCGCAGGGGCACCAGCGATAGGCGATGCCGTCTGCTTTTCCATAGTGTCGGCTGGCATTATTGATCAAACCGCCTCCACGAAATCAAGAAGAGAAAAAAAAGTATATCCTTTTGGGAAATAAGCACCAAAAAAAGAAGCCTTTTCCAATTCCCTGCGGGGATCAATGCTTGGATCAAACCTCAGCGTGCGTGAAGAAACGTTGCGTTATATAGTCTGTGATAGCAGGGTGTCCCGCTTGCTTGCTTGGTGATGAGCTATATCGCTTGTTATCGCTGAACTGTCATCTGAGTACACGAGCGTGCGCGGGGGCCAGCGTGCGTCAGGCAAGGGAGAGGCTACTCTGATGCCGACACACGCCGGCGGTACTTATAGATGGTTCGCGTGCTCCCAGTTCGTGTGAAACCCTCTCTGCATTCTTTCCCACACTCGCCTCAGCCAATAGGCGCGCGGACTCACCCATTGGGCGCGGGGCGGACCGCTGATTGGACAACACCCCCGCGGGCTGTCAGTCACGCGCTGCTCAATCAGCCCTGGAGGGACAAACAACAAAGCGGCGGAGCGCAGCCGCGCTGGCTGTGAAGTGATAAGGGGGAATTGGGGGAATGCGCTGGCTGTTTGCTTCCAACTTCTTCATGCCCGTCAAGAATTTTATACTTTCTGCGCACTTAAAGCAGCGGTTCTCACACTTTTTCACATGTCAAGGACCCCCAAATTGACACACACATATTAGCCTTGCGGACCCCCATTTGAAGAGATATGGTCAGGGACCCCCATAAGAGAAGATTTTTTTTTACGGCTCTGGCAGTGATTCTCAACCACCAAGGACCCCCAGTTTGACATGCATTATTATAGGCTATACGGACCCCATTTAATGGGATTCTATATCTCTGGGTCCCCAATTTATATTGTAAAATCAATGTTAATTTAACTCTCTCTTAATACAGAGCCACAAGGATCCATTTGGTTCTTAACTGTCATTTAGCTAGGGACACCCTGGAACCCCCTTAAGGACCCCTGGGGGTCCCCGGACCCCACTTTCGACACTATTTTTTGCACCGGGTGATCTGCTCTGTGGTGTCTGTAAAATGTATAGGATATCCAAAAATAGATTGTTTTTTAACACAATTTAGCTATTATATTTCTTTCTACCTTTTTCATTGTATTTGTACCATCCCAAATAGCCTCCATTATACTTTGTACAATATATGCCCATTCTGACGTTTTTCGTTAACCATAATAATATTACTTAAATCAGCATATTTTACAAAAAACATTATTGGGAAAACTTCTGAGAATGTCTGCATGGACCATTACAATCCACATTTAGGTGTGGCGTACTTGCTAAGCTATTTCATGGCTTGACTTGAAAACGAATGTGCATTTTTTTTATCTCCCATTTTAAACCTCCCAAGGATGCAGTGTGTGCGTCTCCTCTGTGCGCCTCCGAGGAGAAAACATCTGTAATGTAATGGCACGCGAGGCAGTTTGCAGCCGCACGCACGGAGACCAATGGCATGCGGCCGCTCTATGCAAAACGGAACAGAGGGTGCCTCTGATTGGCTGCGCGAACAGTTTCTGTCAATCATTCCGGCGCGGGAGCCACGAAAGGGAGAACGAGGGGAGGGGGCGGGGCAGAGCGAGCCCAGCGACATCTGCCCGCGTGCCAGTCGCACTGTGTGCGCCTGCACCCATGCGGAGCACGTGCCAAAACTTGCAGATTACAGCCTACAGACAGAGAAGCTGTATTCTGTCCCTTCAGAGCCCAGACAAGTTTCTCAAACTTTTTTTCATTTCAAGCACCATATAAAATGATCTATTGCTATATCACACACGCACACACGCACGCACACGCACACAGGAGCCTACCGTTTTTGCCTGCAATTTTGAATTGTATATAGGTAATTGCCTACTAGACAAATATCCGAGAAGAAAGAAAAACCCAGTGGACAGTATTGCAAATGCAATGTTACATTTTCTTGGAGCATTTTAAATAATGTGTCCCCTGGTGTCCCTCAGAAATATGTGATTTGATCATGGCATAAAGGTTTATGGAGAAGAATGTTTTAACAGATTAGTCTCCCTGACACTGGAAAAAATACTTTCTCTTCCAAAATGTCCTATAATTACATAATGTCTATGGGAAAAGATTGAATGAACAGTGCATGTGTGCAAGAAGTGTTTGATGGAGAAGAGCTCCATCTAGTGGCCATGTTATACAAACTAGTTACTTAAACGGTGGACCAATTCAAACATTAATTCACCTTGTAGATTGCAAAACATTAAGATTGAACATAACCTAACATGATGACCGACACGGGAGTGGTACCAGAACTTCAATTAGGGATTTCTTTCCTTTCTTTTTTTCATATAACATGATATATTATTATTATTACTATAATTATTAGACTACAAACTGTTTCACAACGACCCAAATTATGGACAGTATTTCATCAACATTCTCACTGCATTTTAGGAAATCTGTTATTTATCACTTTGGCACTAGAAAAAAAAAGTGAACTTTTCTTTTGGTCAGCAAGTTTACATTCTGGCTTAATTACCACAAGGTGGCATCATGTGTGTATTCAAATTGTTTTTGTGAATTATTAATTATAGCAACACTAAAATATGCAACCAAATGCCCAAAAAATTAAAAGTGCAATTATTTTCCTCCACTCAACTAAAACTGTGATAGGCACACAAAACACATAGATTGTTTTGACAGGGCCAGAGCTATAAGTGACACAATAACCCTAAAGAGCACAACAATTTCAAAATGTAAAGGAATACATTTCTGGTATCAGTTGCGATAAATAAAAACATTTTTAATTGGCAGACCGCCAACATAAAACTCCACAAAAGAGAGTGTCAGGTTTCCACATTAAATCTGTCTGTGTATACAGCGACAATGGAAGTATTACAACTTCCATGGAAACCTTGATGTAATCGTAATTGTACAACCACTGTCTAATTCCATCATCCTCTGTTGGCCGCAATGGCCGGCAGTCAATTGAAATGGTCCAAATGTAATAAAAGATAACTAATCCCCCCTCTTGTGCCGTCTCTAGTGGAGTATCAGTCATTGTTCAAGGGCTCATGGCCTCCATGGGTGAGCTCTGACGGAGCATGCTGGACACTTGTTTACCCAGGATCGCTAAGTCTCAAGAGCCAGCTGTGTGTGCTTGGGCTCACATTGACTTTATTTGCTTTCGGTACGGCCCCCCCAATGATGCTGATCTCATTCAACAGGGCTCCACACAGGTTACTCCACTGCTCCCCACAGTTGTGGAAGAAGAGTTAATGGGACTGAGATTTAGTACTTATGGGTTTTTGGATTGCAGTTTCATACTATGAAATGCCATACAGTGAGTGGATCAGTTGATCTAAAATCAAGCCTTACAAAAAGCTATAGTCAAGCAATTGAGATAGGTCTTCCAAGGCAGCCAAACGGAGCATAGTGAAATAAACACCCCATCCATAAATCCCCTCCTCATTCCTGCATTTCAGAGATCCTGCGGGATCAATGCAGCTCACATCAAAGAGAACAGGAATTCTCCTTGAACTGAATGAAACTTTTCGAGTGACTCTATCATTAAAGCATCATTATAGGCGATGCTGATGGGACCAGCCAGAGGAATGCAGTGTACAGAAGCCACTGCTCTTTTAAGAGCTGATCGACATTCATCAGACAAAAAGCAGAAAGCACTTGCTTTTTGACTCAGGTTTATGAGGCAGAGGCCTGCCAGACTAGAAGTTGGGGAGATGAAAAGGGCTCAAGGAGGAGGGAGAAGCTGTTTGCAGACTTAGACAAGTCCAGTAGACTGTTGTCCAGATCCAATGCGTGCTCAACAGCTTCTTTTTGCTATTGCCTGCTTAATTTGTTGTTGGGTAATGAGCCTCTGTACTTCTCCAAATCCGTGTGCAGAATTCAGCGAGGAGAGTCAATTATATCTGTATTAGTCCATGTTTGTTTGAGAATCCCTATATACACTCCCATAATCAAAGTGCTGGTAGTTGTGTTTACCACAATATCCCCTAACACAGTGGTTCTCAACCTTTTCAGGCCTGTGACCCCCAAAACAATCATATTTTAACTGGGGACCCCCCCCCCCCCCCCCCCCCCCCCCCCCCCCCCCCCCCCCCCACACACACCCTACGAGCACTAAGAGTTGAGGCATTACATTTTGTATAACACGGTTCTATTGTGAAAATAGCCGATCTACATGCTCACAACGCCTCGGGTTGCGAGGCGTTGTGAGCATGTAGATCTGCTATTTTCACAATTTCTGACTCTAATATTTGACAATTTGGCCAATGTTTAATTTGTCATTTTAGAGGTTTTAAAAAGTCCTTAAATTGTCACTTTAGAAATGTGCAGATACCCTCTATACACTTAAACTGCATTTTGGTTTGTTTACTGTTGGGTGAGAAAACAATGTTGCACATTAAGTTAATCATCTGGGGACCCCACAAACTAATTTGGGGACCCCCCTGGGGGTCCAGACCCACAGGTTGAGAACCACTGCCCTAACACAGACCTGTGACAACACTTATGTTGTTTAACGGTTACATCGTTTCAGATACTGTGACCATTTCTAATAGGGAAGAAATGCAGAAGACAAATAGAATGTACCTGAGACTCTGCAAACCTACCAAGAATCAAGAATCAAAAGGCATTTTTTCATTCATACATATAGGTACAAGCAGGGAAATGTTGGTGGGAGAGGTTCCATACAACAACTGTGTTAAGGCGGAGGGGCATTTAGATACGATCACAATACATATTATACCCATATCCCAAACTATGTAAAAACATTTTACATTTTACAACTTCAAAACAACTGCTGTTTGATCACATTTTCCAACAATTAGAGACAAACTTTTTAGTAAAATACACAAACAATTTAAAATAAAATAAATCTATTGTTTAAATATTAGAATCCAAGGGGCACCTGCTGGCCTACCGGTCCTCCAGGTGCATACCACATAGGCTCAGTGTAGCCTGACAGCGTGTCGCTGGGTTGAGTCCCGATCCTGACTACCTTTGCTGTCACTCCCCATCTCTCTCTCCATTTCCTGTCATTTTACTGTCCTATCAATAAAAGCATAAAAGCCCCAAAACATATCTTAAAGAAATATATTAGAATCCAAATTCATGACATATACCTACGATACATTTTGTATTATCATCAGGGATTTCATTGGCTTTGTTTCAAAGATAATTACAGCCATCGATACCATGCAAAGTAAGCTCGGCCCACTTTGCCACTGGACCTTTGGAAGCTTTTTGAATAAGGATAAGTGTGTTGGTTACTTGCTTTCACCTCTGAATTAAGAAGTGACTGTGCAGAATACAAAAAACATACAGGCGACGATTCACTATGGAATATCATTTAATTAAGTAAATAATGTAATTAAAAATAAAACTCAAATATTTATATATAACTCAAAGATTTGTTTCAATATCTGCCCTGACTTGCAAGAGACCTTAAAAGCCCCCCATGCCTGAACAAGATATTTGGTGTGGATTGTTGCTATGGATTTCTTAAAACAGGGAGTGGTGTGATTATTATTGTTTTGTTTTTTAGATCCATCTTTGTACTGGTAGGCTATTAAAACAGCGATTTTCCTACTCAAGTATTTCTTGTTTGATGTATTACCAGCACTGTGGGGTGTTTTATAAGAATAAATTAACACAAATTTGAAAATATCTCTCAAGGAATTACAGGGGCCGGGGCATTCAGTCAAGACTTCAAAGCTGAATGTTTGGACCACAAATGTGAGAGTGGTATTTTTCATGGACTTTCGCTTTATTCTTTCCCTAATCTTATTACTCCCTTGGTTGTTCTCATACCTGCAAAAAAACCTGGGATCAATTATATTGCCTCACTTTTCAAGCAGTTTGTTGTCATTTTGCCATCTGCAGACCAGCATGTCCAGTACAATGTGGTGTATTCACAGAGCCTCTTTGGCTTTCTGAACAGAGGGACAGACCCCTTTCTCTCGCTTCTCGGCCCAATCAGGGCTTTCTTCTCCCTTTTAAGTGGGCTGTTGATGAGGTTAGTCTAATCAGATTAAGTCACTCACATTGGTCCCTGCAGTTTGTTTTCCTTCCAAAGGCGTCCCTGACATCTCCTATACTTTTTCTTTATTCTCCTCTTTTGCACTTTTCATCAGGCTTCCACCCCAAAAAAAAAAAGAAGGGGAAAAAAATCCTTTCTCCTTTCAGCAGAGGTTCAATGGACTCCTTTATAAACCGCAGTTCCTCAATGATATAGGTTATTTAGAATGGGTCACTAGACTGCAATACACGGGAAAGGGCTTTAAAGTTGTGCAGTGACGCATTTGGACAATTTCACTGGTGTCTGCATAAGGCAGATCGAATGCTTCAGATTAGGTAAACACAAAGCACTAAATCAAATTGTGGAAATTGCTGGAACCTTTAATTTGATTCCTAAATAAATGTTTGAGGAATGTTGTATAAACTACAAGACTAATGCAATCTCTGCTTGTAGCCGGACACTAGGATGGGAGCAGAGTTTTCACGGCTTGTTGTTAACTAGTTTCTAAGTGAGATAAGCTCTTATTGTTTAGATTGGCTAATAGTTGGATAACAGTCCTTTACAACGACCTCATTCCAGTGCATTTACATATCGAGAAGCATTATTATAAGTGCAATAATACAGAATGAGTGCATAATGAAAATGTTATTACAATTGTTTCCAATATTAGGGAAATTACACATATTGGCAACTGCAACTGCTTATTATTATTGTGTATTTCCATGGCTTTATACTGGAATAAGTCCACTGCAAAGTACAATTATACCTGTGGTAATATTACAGCTAATGGATATAATATTTTACAAAATGTGATTGCTCCTTTCTGTACCTGCAGTTGTACATTCATAATCAGAATATTTTGAAACAAAGCACAGATTGGTACTGCAAACTGACAAGAGTCCAAGTCAAGCTGACACACGTTTGAGTAAAACACAAATGTGGTATGCTAATGATACTTACATAGATAATTATAGAAATACCAGTGTAAATATGTATATCTCTGATAAATCCTCTTAATCATTAACTTTTTTAATAATAACAACAATTTTGCTAATTTTGGCGAGGCAAGGCAGTGATTTGGAGTCATTTGGAGTCTTGTCTAATTATAGGTTTCTTGAACTCAAGGTGAAATGAATTCTTTTTCATCAGATTTAATTTGAGTAATAAGCAGAGATGCCTAGTTAAGGAGATACCCCCCACCACCTGTAACTGTAAAATGTCTGGCGTTCTCATCAGTGGTGTGCCGTAACTTGATTCCCCCCCCATTTAATAACAGGCTTTACAAAGACAATGAACACAATGAGTACAGAAGAGTCTTTTCATATGACTTCAGAGGGCCTCCCCTGAGAAAAGACATGGCAGCCCCACTGGTTGGGGGGGGGGGGGGGGGGGGGCAGGGACGTGCTGGCCATTGGGAAAAGCGGGACAACTCCCGAACGGCGGTTCATTCCCGGCCGGTCCAGGCCAGCCATTAGGAAAAATAAATAAAAAATGTCGCCCTTCGTTCCATTTTGGGGGCTGTGCGGCCAAAAAGTAAATTGTCACTGTCGGGCAGAAACCTCGTATCTCCAAGTTTCAAATGTATACATTTTTTTCGCAAGCAAAGCCCTGCTTCATCATACAAGGCCGTTGCACAAAAGTAGTGAAAACAGCAGATCTACAAGCACACACCGCGAGGCGTTGTGTGCTGTTTTCACTAGTTTAAATCATTTTTAAAATGATAAATACAAAACAAACAGTTTTGGACATATAAGGTTTCCACCCGACAACGACGAAATATAACAAAAAAAATTATAAAAAATGAGGGCCTCTCCAACTCTTTTCCCGGGCTGAATCAGGGGCCCAGCACGTCCCTGGGCTGTGGAACCATTTCAAGTTAGTGGATCTGAGAGACTGTCCACATAATTACATTACAGGATGTCAGCGGCCCTTTGAGTTACACCCTTGCAGCTTGGGCACACCAGTGCACTTCATTCATATCATCTGGTCCACAGTGGAATCCACTATGACAGATATGGCCTTCTTGGGCACTAACGTGGTCACACTCTATGCGACTGCGAATAGAAACCCCCTCTTTCCCTCTGCCTACAAATTCCCTGGAGTTAAAAACAGAGGGTGGCACGGCAAAGACAAAAGATCAAAACCTTCGCGGCAAAGCATTTGAAAATCTAATTATTGCAAAAAGCAGGTGTCAAACAACTGTTGCATTATATCTTGATCATTAAGATTCACATGTCCATGTACCGGTAGCTGCAGGGCAAAAATGTTAAACCGTTTTACACGCTTAAGCTTTTAAATCTAATAAGTATGTGTAATGTACTTTGTTCCTTCTTTAATTAACCATTAATACGTTTTATTTCTAACACACTTAATATTTTGTATAAATCTCAATGTGCTACAGATTTTAAAATTAGACCAAACATAGGGAATGCTAAAAGTTAGTTACTAGCTCCAAGATGGGGGGGGGGGGGGGGGGGGGGGGGATATGAAGTGCCATTTTTTAATTTTCTTCATAGTCAGTGTGCCATATCAACATTAACTTTAATTTATGACACCAAATCAAAATGTTATATTTCCAATTCCGATCTTGGTTGTCCATAGGCCATGCATAACAACCTATATTTTTCATTATTCCTATCATTTTTCTTCTTCTGTAAATTTTCTTTTACAGATCAGGATGTAATGATCATTAGAGCAAAGCCCACCTATGTCCCAGACTCCCTCCCCAGTCAGAGTTATCGGTTTGAATGAAAGTAGAATTATGTGCAGAATGTAATTTGTATATACAGTAGATGTCAGTGGAGTTAATTTAACTGACCTTTTATATATATATATATATATATATATATATATATATATATTTGATTTACACTTACACTTATGCTAGTGTGCCAGTGATCACCCTCCCCTGTGCCAATGTTGGCACCTGTGCCTGGTATGGGTTATCCCAGAACTTCCCACCTTTATTCTTTGGAGCCCGAGACCCACACACACGCGCGGGCGCGCACACGCACACACACACACACACACACACACACACACACACACACACACACACACACACACACACACACACACACACACACACACACACTCACACTCTTGTGGTTTTCAGACATGTTAACCACTTAAAACCTGTATGTTTCTTGTACAAATAGCGAAAACAGCAGATCTACAAGCTCAAAATGTGTCGTATTGTGCACTTGGAGATCGTGTTTCAAGTGAGAGTTAGCTATAAATGTTAAATTTAAGGGATAATAGATTCTGTATGACAAGTTGGACTTATTATATCACATTGAGAACATGGAGTGGATGAAAGCAAGTTATACTTTTCTGCAATATTTAAAATGTTGGACTATATCCAAACAGACTAGGCCAAATATAGCATTACCTACTTCAACTAAAATATGTGTTGCTATTATGTCTTCAATCTTCAAACTCTTATTTATTTATAATCTTTTGTGTTAAATATGTAACTGTTGGTAAAACACTGCGTATAAGAAAACCCAATTTCTGAAATTACAAAAAAAAAAAATGATATGGTGGAAAGTGGCCCAATGAACTAATAAATATAGGATCTACTGAGAAAAATAAGGCATAAAATGTTAATTTTCATCTTTGGGTTTTAATTGAACTTGTGTCGAATCCATTTTAGCCAAACCAAACAGATGTTAATAGGGAACAGGGTTTTTTCACAGGCTGTGGCGAATGAAGTCAAACAGATGACCACACAGCAGAATAAAGCACATTTGTCGCTGTATTAACATCCTCAATGCAATCTTCAATGTGTTTTGGGTTATAAAGAACCTTTCCGAAACCTTCACAAGACAAATTATTCAAATTTAGACTGATGATTTGTGATCAAATGTGCAAACTCAATAGAAAAGTCACACAAAATGTATGGCTGCAGACTAAGTGGAAAATCCCTCAAACTAATATTGCACAAAAGAGCCAATTTTCAGATTTCCCTTCTTCGTACCCATATTAAAAGTGCCATTGATCGTTTTGTTCCCTTTGGTTGGCTCAAGAAATGTTCTCCTCTCTAGTTCTTCTGGACAAAAAAATGACTCCCTTTTGTTAAGGAGCGAAATCAATGCAAATTAATCCTTTATGCATTTCCCTGTGAATAATTCAAGCCTTTGCACTTTTGTTTGAGGCCTGCAAGCTAAACAAAATCATAAGAAAGGTGGAGAATGTGAGCGTTTATCGGCCGATGGAGGAGAGAGATGACCCCGCTCTTGGGTGACAAAGGGTCCTTTATGATGCTGGAACGTTCCATGAAACATGGGTATTCCACTCTGACTGACCAGCACCATGGGAGACTCAACACGTGCAAATGGTGGTGCCCCCAGTAAAACCAACTCAATTTACTTCTATAAAGAAGGATGAAGGGGAAAAAAAACATAATCTATGCCCATAAGCCATTCTTGAGTTGATATTCCCAGGAACAAGCTAGCTAACAGACAGGAACAGACAGCATACAGGGTTGTCTGACACTGACAGTAGACCACACTGTCAGTGTCACTGTGATGACTGGAGAACAGATTTTCATGTGAAAGACAGTAACTATTTACATACGAATCGCTGTCCACTCGGCAAACAAAAGAAAGCTGCGCTTTTACAAGAGACAGACAAAAAAAGAAAACGCCTTGAATCGATTTATTCTTGTTTCTTGCTAATGCTGAGCTCAGCACATTCCAAAATCAGGCCAGAGGTAAAACAAAGGCCACACACGCTACTAACACATGTTAGGATTAGTTCATGCCAGAAGTGAAATGACAAGATAATGTTTCTGTTGCTCAAAGCTGTGGTGCTATGTTGTTTCCATGTTTGTAGTCAACTCCTTCACCATCCTTTCATCAAAGACACTTCTAAACCCCAAACACACCCCTTCCCCACTTCTCCCTCTGATGTAGAGAGTCATACACTTCACAGGCTGCACCCTCCCTTTAAGTATTATTTTGGGCTAAACATTGCAGAGGAGACGATTTGTGTTTCTGAAAACACCATGTATCAATCGGATCAAAAGCCCGGGAAACAAAAGTGGAGGCCGGCAGAGTCAGACAAACACTCCCATTAGTCACTCTTTCTCTTTCACGCGTATCACAGTACTGCTGAAGGAGGGTCTGTTTACATTGGAAATATCTCACACTGTAAGGGCAGAGGGAATGTAGCGCCTGGCCCATTCAATAAGTAAGCAAACAAGTGGGCTACTGTGTAGTCAATTCCAAAGAACAGAGATTACAGGGCCCAAAAATGGCCCCCTCTTTCAGCATACAGTGAGTGACATATCCTTTTCCTTACACCGTCTTCAGACTCCATCTTCCCACACTCATATACAAACCCGCCATTAATAACCTCTGAAAAGTGTGATTTTCAGCTCTCCTTCACGTGTTACTCGGCCTTGTCCCATCCACAGCCCCCTGCCTGGTTCTGACCCTGTGTACCAAGCCATCACACCACTTCTGAACCCCCCTCCCAACCATGGCCCCCTCCAACCCTGGGAAGAGGAGGCCCGCAGCGGAGCTGCGATTCGGGCTCATTAGCAGGGCCCACCTGGAGGCTGGCTGGGGGCTGTCTGGGGGACCGCGGGGGCCAGGGCCGTGATGCGGGCTATGAGCAGCGGTATGTCACACTCACACTGTGGCAAGTAAACAGCAAAAATAAGCAGCACATATCTCTTTGATTCAGCCAGTCAATTAAAATAGTCCCATAAGTGATGTGTCGTTCATGAGTGATTCGTTCATAAGAATCGAATCATTAGCATGACTCGTGGTCCCATAGCTAAATTAAAGCGTATCTCACTGAAAAAGAGCTCCACCTTGAGCTTTTTCCGCAATTATCTTATACAAGATCTTGCAGAATCTCAGAAGAAACATCTGAGTTTGTAGTTGTTTTTGTTGATGTTATCCTAGCTAGACCAGTTTGTAAAACAATTATGGTAAATGTGTCCTTTTGTGTACATCTTCTTTGAAGCCTTCTCATCTTATGCTAATTCCATATCTCCCTATCAACCACCGTGAGTATACATTCCCCCGTCTGATTCCAGCTAACAAATCCCCTCCCTTGTTCTGGTGGCCGTTCACAAGGTATTATTGTATACTGTGCCTCTGTTGTGGTTATGTGACTTCCTTGGTCTGGCTGGTCTGAAGGCAACGGTGAGGTATGCTGGTCTGGAGCCCCTGTGGATGGCTGCCCAGGGCCAGGGGAGACACAAAGGGATTCCATGGGCAGGACAGCAAGACTCCCCGAGTCATGTGGCTCCAGTCACACAGGCAGACTCCGTGGATTCACGTAACTATTAAAAAAAGAGACTGATCTAAACAAGAGCTCTCCAAACAGAATTCGACTTCTGAGTTCCTTGAATTCCTTGAATGGCCACTAAAATGTGCCAACCTGCATGACCTGGTTGGTGATTATGTTCTGCATAGATGCTGCTGAAAATATTTTAACATTGCTCTAAGATCAATTGACAATTAAGTAGGCTATTAGTTGAGTTGTTCATAACAGCATTTTTGTTGTTGTTGATAATTATGATGAAATGTTGTTGTGTATATGTGGCAATGTTAAAAGGCCTGGACAATGATGGGAAAACTCAGCCATGGGTCATACAGCAGGTACCGCAGGTGTACCCTTAAGAGAGTGAAATCGTTAAAAAGAGAAGTCAGAAAGACTATTTATATGTAGTCTCGTAATGTCAAGAATAAGTATTCCTTCAAACACAATTCATGTCATCTGCAACTAGTAAGCTAACTGATTGATTGATTGAATACTTTATTTGAAGTTTGCATAGGAAAAGTACAGGACAGTACAGTTCAGATACAAGGTCTATAAAAGGATTTAAACCACAAGAAAGCGCCATGGCTTGTTTGACTGGCTGAATGGACATAATTTGTGTCCGTCAATTTTCTGCATTTTAACTTTTAAAAGTCAATGGAGAAAATTAATTCATATAATTTATATAAATTAAACTATATATTATATATATAAAAACGATATAAATTAAACTATATATATCGTATCGCTTAGCAAAATGCACCCCTGCGTGTTCCTATGAAGCCGGTCGATTTTACATATGGCCCACGTGCGTGCCACGATAGAAATGTATCTGATGTGGATGGAAAGAATAAAGTTGGACAAGTACAATAGTCTGGTCGCCCTGCAGGGGCAACCACACTAATATATTTACAGTAAAAAGGTCAAGGGGAGGTAATTAAGGATAGGCTTTATCTTTTAACCAGTTCTGAGTTGCAGCCGCCTGTAAGTGACTTTTCAGAGCCGTTTTAAAGGAGGGTAGGGATTTACACTTCATTGCGACCGCAGACCGCAGTTCAGTATGAGAACGGTCACATCTTGTCTCTTTGTAACATCCGTGTAACGCTTGGTTTGATGCTCTGTCATCACACTCACAGATTCTGTGAATGTCGATATATAATACATGTCAGTCTAACCTATAGCCTTTACATGGGGTTAGGGTACCCTACAGACAGGGATCTCCATATGGGAATAAAAAGGGATTGTATGTATGATGTCAGACGTCATAGATGTCATAGGACTTTCACATAAAGAGTAACTGAGTAAGCATGTTTGGGGTCTCACAGCACACGGTTGGTTCTACAGACTTCAACTTTTGTGTAATGTACTTCTTAGCTGCTTCCCCTGCCGTTACTGTACTTGCACAATTTACAGTTGTATGAAAAAAACTTTTTTTGTAGAACCGCCGATCCAATCAATATGCCCATATCTCCATTTACACGTATCTCCATATATGGGTATCAGGAATCTCCATATATGGGTAACTGGTCCGATATAATGAATTCCGTCCTGTGCCAATTCCGTCCTGCGCTGCCTCGCCCTCTGCGCAAGGGCGAGGCCGCTTTTCGCCCTTAGGTGTCTTACTGGTTAAGGCTGTCGGTAGGCATTCCACATTTTGCGGCATAGCAGGAGAACAAATGTTACCGTTTGTTTGTGCCATATCTGGGTAGGATGTGATTTGTGGAGCTGCCTCTGGTGAAGTATTTTGACAGGTACATGGTTATCTTAGTGGTGCAGTAGTGTATGTAGGATAGATAGGGCTGTTCGGATGGGATAGGTGGCTGTTCAGTGCTGTACGTTGTGACACCCCGAAACGAAACGATTTAAACTCGGGCTCTAAAAGTGGAGTATGCATCGGAGTATGCAGGATTGGACTGGAGGAAGAAAATCTGTGTAAATGAGAGGTCACTGGAGAATCAACATGCATTCCCACAACTTCCAATGTTGATGTTACTCTCAAAACATCAAGTGGGTACAAGTGACTAGACTGTTGTGGGTTCATTCACCAAATCAGTTAAGGCCATTTATCATTCAATCTGCTCGTAAAGTTACTTTGATCAGGATCACAGGCCTTGATATTTGTGTTGAATGGAGGTTTACACAAAACAACACCCGTGGCACCGAGGTTCTCTTAACCTTCAGATCCACCATGCTGCTGTGGTACTGCACCACATTAAGGAAAGAATGGATTTCCTTACACAAAAGTGTTGATGTTCCCAAAGAGCAGTTCATTGAAGACACCGTTTTGACCTGAGTTGTCTTCATCAGGTATTTATTTTCATTTGTGTACCTGTGTAACAAAAAACACACAGGTCAAAACATTTTACTCCTACTATGTAGTACTACTCTTCAATAAATTTCACTCTTTGTCAAGTCCCACCCCATGTCACTCTGTTACTAGGTGGGACAAAAAAGCCAGGGAAGACTATTTTTATAATGGAAGTGAATGGGGGAAAAAAGATTTTTCATAGCCTCATTATTGCTATTTAAAGTACCAAAAGAAAAACATCTACGTGATATTAATAAAAAAGGAACACAAAAGTACAGTAGTTACATTGCCCGAAAATACAGGTTTTAATTAGTTTAATCCTCTGAAACAGGCAGAGGGCATAGAGAGAGAGAGAGAGCAGTGCATCTTGGGTACCTCACACTGACCAGGTAGTTGTGGAACAATAGGCTCGCCCTCAACATAAAATGTATTTTAATTGTAATTAAATTATCCTGCTGTTTGGATCTGCCACTATATCAGATAATAAATGCAATGAATCATAAAGGTGAATATACTTAGAAGCAGACGCCTATCCACAAGTTTCCAACGCCCCATAGTGCATTGCGCAGACGTCTGTACCGAGCTTCCGGCGCCGATTTACAAGCTCACAACGGGTTGCATCTGCGACGCGACGTGAGCTTGTATGTCTGCTGTTAAACCCGGAAGTTTGGTCCCGATGGTCTCCAGTAAACTCCCGCGGAAACTTGTGGATAAAGAGTTAAGAATTGAACTCCATATGATGGCAATGACAAAGTATTATGAGGTAATGAAGTGCATGTCAAATGTATGGATCCACTAAAACACAAGAAGCGTCAAATCATTGGGATAGGGTATAGAAAATGGATGAATTCTGATAACTGCTAAATCCCAGGCACGGACCACCACATCAAGGACAATTAGCATTAGCTTTACTCTACGGGCTCACACTTTAAGTAGGAGCCTTATGAAAAGGGTGGCCCGCTGACTAAGCACATTCCACCTGCAGCCTGCAGTTCAAAAGGCTCCCATGATGGTCACCCTTTAGTTCACACCTCACTGCTCTGCAAGCTACCCGGCCGCGGCGGGCCCCGAGGCAAACCTAACCCCATCTTCCCACTGCAGGTGATCTGGTACTCCATCATCTATGTCTCAGTCCATTCTCCACACGCTGGGTTATGCTAAATGCTGGGTGCAGATTTAGATTGAAAGCCTAGAGCTAAGGAACTACCTGCTAGCTAAATGCCTCAGGTGATAGGCCTATATGTATGGGCTACCACCTTTGCATCTCCCCCCCAAAGGGAGGCAGCATATGGTCAGCTTGGATGAAGGAGGCTTCGGAAGGCTTCAGGGTGATCGGAACTTCACGCTCCTGTTGAGTGGTTAAGCCGAATAATCTCCCAGTAACGGGACTTTTAATCTAGAGCAGTAAAACTTGAATCTTCAGGGGGTCACTTAAGTTACACTGCATGATGCTCCCCCATTTAACACTTTATTTTATGACCGCAAGTAAGAGTTCATAACCTCAACAACTTTCACCTTATTTACTTTGAACTCTATATGCTTGACCGGGGTCCCCCAGGGCTCTATACTTGGTTCGCCCCTTTTTCCCCCATACACAAAATCTATTTGCTGAGATTTAAGAAAAAACTGTTTCCCAGTTAATTCCTCTGGGAAAGGAATTCTGTCTTACCATTTAAATTACTGCTTGGACTTGAGCTGAATCAAAAGTCTGTCTGAGGAGGGATGAGTACATTTTCTATTGTACATGATATACTTTGTGCGTGTTTTCAGTGAGTCCACGCAGTTTCTGAAGGAACTTCTTTTCTAGTTAGGTTTATTATCACTGCCGTGCCGGAAGGCCGGGAGGCTTGTTTTGTGAGTGTGTATCTGTCTGTCTGTCTGTCTGCCTGCCTGCCTGTCTGTCTGTGGCTACTCTCGGATCGCTGAAACGATAAGCAACAAACCTTTTGTGCACACTGCCAGTAGGCAGTAGGAAGACTCTCCACCCCAAATGTTTCAAATCAGCCTCATGGTGCTGTGATTCCATGTCACATTTCACCACATTAGGTGCAAATCTTAGGAGTTATGTGACAACGAGCATCAAAGAGCGTTTTGATATTTCATACTGTTTTTTTTTCTTTGTCTGCCTTTATTAGATAGTGTCAGTAGTCTGACATTAAATGGGGTGGGAGAGATGGGGAGTGGCAAAAGTCGTCAGGATCGGGAGTCGAACCCGCAACATGAGGTGCCCGCACCGCCACACTAGCCATCCGGCCATTTTTTTCTTACAAAAAAAAGACTATCATGTGAACACAATATCTTAAAATTGGAATAACGCGGCACACTCAAATATACAAATGGTGCATGGTCGAAATAGTAATACAATGAGGCAGAAATGCTTCTCGTGCAAGTTGAGAAACATTTGCAGCAGATATAGTGTCACAGTCTCTTAATAGTGTTTTACATGCAGTGCAACTCTTCGCATGTGGTGTCTCCCATGCGCAGAAGGGAAATTGCTTTTGGAACGGCACGAGTGTGCCTTGTTTCTTTCTCCGTTCTTTACACTTATAACTCTTATTGTCTCCACCAGCCGAAGGCTTGAGGGAGAGTATGTTTTCCCCTTCGTCCGTCCGTGTATGCGTCCGTGCGTCCGTCCGTGCGTCCGTCCGTCCGTCCGTCCGTGTGTCCTCGCAGTTTGTGTGCAGCTAATCTCAGTCGCCGTTGGCCCGGTCGCTGCCAAAGTGAGCACACACATTCCCTGGATGCCAATCTAGAACCTCTGCCCTAAATTTTTCAAATGGGCCTTTTCTAGCGCCACCTAGTGGCCGATGTTCGCAAAACACATTTCTGTGCACTACTCTTACAGATTTTGTCCAAAAATCCTACAAATCGGTAGGCAGTATCTCGACAGTCATGTGATCGACACAGATCTGTCCGATTTTGCATATTCCTTCCTGATTGGCTAAAATTGGCTTCCAAAGTTTGTAGGATTGAGACGTTTTGAACAAAATGCCTCAAATCCCAAACGCAAAGTGCAATTATCATGAAATCGCGCACACACGTTCCCACTAGGCCGAGGAAGAAATGCCACTTATTTTTTTTTAAATCAGCCTCATGGTGGCGCTATAACAGGCCGATTTGTGGTTTTACCTATAACTCCATCGATCAGTTTCAAACTTTGTAAGCGCACTCCCTAGAGGCTAAGGATAAACCTTTGCCCTGCATTTTTCACATCAGCCTTTTATAGCGCCACCTTTGGGCAGACTTATGTAAAACACATTTTTGGATATTACTCCTTGAGATTTTATCCAAAAATCACGCAAATCGGTACACAGTATCTCTATAGTCATGTGATCAAGTCCGATCCGTCTGATATTTCATATTCCATCCTGATTGGCTAATATTAGCTTCCAAAGTTTGCAGGATTGCTCCGTTTTTGAACAAAATGCTTCAAATCATCAACGCAGCTTGCGATTACCGTGACATTTGCCACACATATTCCCACTACGTCAAGGAACAAATGCTAACTTTTTCCACATTGGCCTGTTATAGCGCCACCAGCAGGTAGAGTTTAGCAAAACACATTTTTGCAACACAATGCTTCAAATCATGCATGCAGCGTCCGATTTCCATGAAAGATCTATGGTGAAGAACACATGCCACCCTTTTTACATTGGCCTATTATACAGTAGCACCACCGGGACACACGGCCTGGTGGAGACCTGTGCTCGGAAGAGCACTGCTTCTAGTATTGAAACTGCAAAACATTGGGAGCATGTAAAAAAAACAAATTACACTTTTTACACCAGTAAACATTTGATGCGAAGATGCAGAACAAAAAACCTGACTGACAAACATTTGCTGATAAACAGTAGAAAAGACTTCTTTCTGGACTAAAAAGGAACGTGTAATGCCATGTTCCTCTGTGAGGACACTCCTTATTAAAGAAAGCAATGGCAAAGAAAGTGGCTCCAGTTTGGAAGTTATCCCTCCCCAAGACAGTAAAGGGCCAGTGAGGGAACCCCTGGTTACCTTTCGCTGGGAAGAAACAGACAGATTCATAATGAAGTGGAACTCCTGCTGTAGAGATTATTAGGTTGATGCCGTCCCTCTGCCACTAGTCCAGCATCAGGCCCATCTCCTCCCCTCCAGGGACTCTGGTCATTCAATGTAACACAGCACTGACCCCAGCGCAGGCCAGGATCTCACAACTTCTTTCTCTGCTCTCCACCCATTTAATCTGGAGTTAAAACAGCGGAGGCAGGAAGGAACCCTAGAGATGAAAAGATATTAAAGAGTGAGGAAGGAGGGGGTCTGTGACTAGGAAATCACCCTGAAAGAAAATCATGTTATAGCTGTGATGTCAGAAAGCTAAATGGGGTGTTTAGAGTCTCTCATAAAGATTGAAAAAAAGAGCCACTTGATTCTGTGAGGTCATCATGTGTAACTTTCAGGAAGCCTATCTGCATGTCCTTACAGGGCAACAGATCATTTAAAATGCTGGCTATTCAAATAATGATTTTTTTGGTCCGTCTTTCAGGGGCAGGCAAGAGCTCAACTAAGGTCGGCAGCTGCCGACCCTACCTCTACGGTGGCTACCAGCGAGAGTCTTTGGTCTTGTTTCTAGCTTTGGAAAATACTTGCTTATGTTGTAAATCATATTTGATTTGCCAGGAGGAAATGTTTTGTTGTTTGTTTGGTAGAAAAACATAAATGTTTGCTGATCATTGAACTGAACTATTTTGAGAAATATATACGTTCCGTAGATATGTTGGATGCAATCAACCTCAATCACTTTCATTACATGTGATTATTTGACTACACAAGTTCTTTTTTTCTGTTTGAGGGCTTGCTTAGGATAGAGGTGGAAAAATAAATGTATTCATTTATTTTCACAATACCTCAATACAAAACCAGAAAGAAATTTTATAAAAAAACGAGTAGGCTAAATGAGCTATGCCAGAACTGTGTGTGTGACAGATCAACTGCTCAAATCCTCCATGTATCAATTTTACTATCAAGTTATCTTACAAACGAATGAAAATACAGCCTATGCATGACTCAAAATTAACACAAATAGATTTTGTTTTGATTTTGCCCTGACCAGCTCACTGGAACACATGTTGAAGACAATGGCATTCCATTTTGGAGACATTCAATGACTCCTCACCGGGAAGACGGACCGAAACGGCGCTCCTCCACATGACTGTGTCTCTGGTGACCTCATGCCAGACAGTCGACTGGAAATGTCAGGAATGCTAGACTGCTGCTCGATAGGAGACCATGTTCCACTTATTGGAGACCGGTGGGCAGAGCCACGGGGACAATGTCCAAGATGAGTTCCCACACAATAGGAACAAGACATTTATGACTCCTTGGCCATGGAAAAATGAGAAACTTTCACACTCGGGACATTCACGGGCCTCCGTACCCCCCGCTGACACTCTGGGAAAGATGCTGCTGTGGGTCGACACCCTCGCATTTTTGGGCAGAGGAGATGGGCAATGCCTCAGCAGCTGAAGAAAGAGTCACCCCAGAACCCAACTAGGCTGTCCCATTTAAGGTGATTTAAGTGCCATGTTATTACCTTTCTCTTCCATTGTCTCTGGTCTTAGCCCATGTCTTATGAAGTCTTTAATTATTAGACTCAACACCAGTCATTAGAACAGAGTCTACCGAATGCCTGCATGCCGTGGCATTTTACTGGCATGTGAAAAGACAGGGCGACAGCCCTGGTAACCAAAATGAAAAATCCAGACATATTTGAACTTGTTCAGGCAACCAAACCCATGGATAGGTGTAGCCTATAATAAAAACCTGACATCACATAATAACATACCGGTACCCTCCTAACATTCTAGGCCTGGTACATTTTAATAACAATAATGTTTATTAATTAAATTTGAATCCAATGTATTATTAATAAAGTATTATTATTATTATAGCTATAATATTGACATAGGCTATAATATGTTGCTGTAATTCACATCCCATGTCAGCTTTTTAAATTGTTTTCGTGTGCACTGCATTCAATAACTGAAACATAGCCATAAATCACCTGTAGAGGTCGCTAATATTCTGTCCGAATATTATGATTTATGGCTAACTGAAACACGGTCTTCTAATCTACATGTAGGCCTGGCTACTGCCTACATAGACGTGGTTCTGATTTAATAAGTTCAGTGCACACACGTGTTGGCCTAACTAGTAGGCTATTAGGTTGGTGAAAGGTCTCCACTATTTACTTTTTATAAATTACATTTGTAAATGTAACAACTATTTAATGTTACAACTATACAACGTTTAATGAGGGAGGGTTCATTATGGTGATGCATGAATAGGCCTAGGCCGCCACACAGAAACTGGAGGAAAATTAGCAAAACAAAACAGAAGTGTCAACAGAACGGTCAGTATCGCACCACCCCACCACGTGTTTGTATTTTCTGCTGCAACATAAGTGTGAACTGTGTTGCGCATGTGAACACTATTGGTAACTAATACAACACAACACTCACCTGAGCGTGATGATTTAGGTTGAGATTAACCCATGTCTAGGCCTTCTTGTTGTGTAGATCAATGTAGGCCCAGGCTGGAGGACTGGTGTTGAAAAGGGTTGGAACAGTGGTGATTGAGCATGAGTGCCACCTACTGGTGTCAAACCAGCAAAGCACGGCACAAATCTGTTCTATGATTCAGGTATCTGGATTATGCATTTCAAAATCAGTTGGCAGATGCATTTAAAATAAATAAATATATATTTCAAGGTATCACTTCAATTAATAATAATCTGTTAGAAACAACCTACTTAGTTAGTTTTCCCAAGTATAGGACTTTTGAATACTATCGCAGTTAGGTGATGCCTCTCTTCAAACATGACAGCCTACTTTTTCTGTTTTGTGTAAATATATATATTGTCTATGTAGGCCTATTGTGTGATGTATTGTACGTTATTTGATTTATGATGGCAACCTGGCACAAACGGTTAATACAGAATATCTATCTAACACATAGCACCAGCTATTAATCTTCCAAAAGGAATAGTGACTTTGTTCCTTTAAATCAGTGGTTCTCAACCATTTTCACATCAGGGTCCATTATTCATTCGTCATTTGAGCCTCGGACCAGCATTTGATTAGATTTAGTGCCTCTCAGACCCTAGCTCTGGTCCATAGCGTTAGTGGAGTTCTCCCTAACGCTATGTTCCTCTACCTCCGTATTCCTTGGCAAAACCGGAACACCCCGCCGTCTGGTCCAAAAATAACAAAAACTGTTTCGCCCCTCATAAAACCAAAGGTATCAGTGGACAGTTGAAAGCTTACTCTACTTAGTGGACGAGGTCTGAGCCCCCCACCACACGATTAAAATACATTTCTAGGGCAAAATGAAAAATATTCCACCGGATGGAGACGCTCTTCCAGGTTTTTACGAAACAGCGCTTCCAACGTCGCAGAGTTGAATAACACCCAGTGAGACTAATGCTCAGTGTAATTCGGTCCTCTGACCTGCGCGGCAGTAGTGAGTTGGCACCTTGATGGCGACGACAAATAGTGAAAAACGAGAAGAAATGGAGTCTCCATCCGGTAGAATATTTTTCATTTTGCCCTAGAAATGTATTTTAATCATGTGGTGGGGGGCGCAGCCCGCGTCCACTAAGTAGAGTAAGCTTTCAACTGTCCACTGATACCTTTGGTTTGATGAGGGGCGAAACAGTTTTTGTTATTTTCGGACCAGACGGCGGGGTTTTCCAGTTTTGCCAAGGAATACGGAGGTAGAGGAACATAGCGTTAGGGAGAACTCCACTAACGCTATGGACCAGAGCTACTCAGACCCCAAACTTCGAATATTTTGTCATCGTAGGCAGTGGTGAAAGTGAGCCGGAACGGCCGGAACCCCCGTTCCGTTAAAACATTCGGGGCCGGAACGGCGTTCCGTTAAGAAGAGGAGAAGCCAGCTGTCAAAATCCCATGTTAAATAACCTGCCACAAACGCACGTCCAGGAAGAAAACAATAGCCTATACTAAAGTCAGATTAACATACAGTAGGCTACACACTAGCTCTGGTCCATAGCGTTAGTGGAGTTCTCCCTAACGCTATGTTCCTCTACATCCGTATTTCTTGGCAAAACCGGACAACCCCGCCGTCTGGTCCAAAAATAACAAAAACTGTTTCGCCCCTCATCAAACCAAAGGTATCAGTGGACAGTTGAAAGCTTACTCTACTTAGTGGACGAGGTCTGAGCCCCCCACCACACGATTAAAATACATTTCTAGGGCAAAATGAAAAATATTCCACCGGATGGAGACGCTCGTCCTGGTTTTTACGAAACAGCGCTTCCAACGTCACAGAGTTGAATAACACCCAGTGAGACTAATGCTCTGTGTAATTCGGTCCTCTGACCTGCGCGGCAGTAGTGAGTTGGCACCTTGATGGCGACGACAAATAGTGAAAAACGAGAAGAAATGGAGTCTCCATCCGGTGGAATATTTTGGAATGTTAATGTACTTAGTAGTAGAAGACAGGTTTAATTTTTGTCCACATGCTGTATTCATGTTGGTAGCCTACCATATGAGAGATAACAGGCAAACGTTGATCAAAATAACAATTCTTTCTTTCTTTCTTTCTTTCTTTCTTTCTTTCTTTCTTTCTTTCAATTATTTAAGAGTTAAAGATCTATAAGGGTCCAACTCTCCATCATTTAGCTGGGGACCACCTGGAACTCCCTCAAGGACAAGACCACTGGTTGAAAACAACTGCATGCTACTGCTTTAAATAATGTCAAAAAGTAAGAAGGCTCCTGTCGTGCCAATTTGATTAGACATTTATATCGCTAACTATGTCTTTATGAGTTAATTACTGATATAAATGTTTCAGTTTTTATACCAGAGCGCTCCATTTCCTTGGATTGACCTGCGCTGTGTAATTGGCCGCAGCAATTACATCATTGTGCAGCGGTGTGTCTGAGGGCTGCTTTATGACGCTCACCGATCATTCATCTCACCAATTAGGAGCATGGATGGACGTACAAAATAACACCTTCTCATCCACTGAGTTCTCACACCCCTCTACTGATATCCATTGTGCTCCTCATCTGGTCCTCTGCTATTTGAAACCCAATTCTCAACCTTTCCCAATTAGAACCATCTTCCACTTGGAGGTTTTACGTATTCTAAGGCCAGGGAGAAAACACGTCTCTTTAACAAGTGGGGCCCATTCTCTACTCTCTAGTTCACTGGGGAAGTTTACCCACATCTGCCACAGCCCCTAACCCCTGGAAGAGAAGGGGTCAGCGTGGAGGCCAGAGGTCAGCACTTGTCCCATTGTGGGCCAGGGCCAACGTGAACCCCAGTCTAACACTGTGGTCAGCAGGGAACACTGCAAGTTTGGTTTTTAGGGCCACGGATGTGTGAACCGAACAGGAGTTGTGCTTTGACGTGGTTTGCCGCACGGCAGCGTTTGAAAAGGGACCGTTCATGTCCCTTAATTAAGGGAAGAACAAATAGTTGTGCAGCTTTGTCAGCTTCTTTCACGTATCATCAATACCGCGGTCACACTCACACATCACAGTGAAAACAAAGCTAGCAGGTGTGCATGGATGCGCATGAGGCTACTTATAGCCAGTACTGATGTGCTAAAAAAACAACAACAAAACGTAAAAAAGAAAAAAAAGAGCTTATGTGGCACTCAAGGGGGGAGCTCTGTGTGTGAGAACGGATCTAGTTAGGAACGTGCTGGGCTCCTGATTCAGCCCGGGAAAAAGAGTTGTAGAGGCCCTCATTGCGCGCTATAGAGAGAGATCTCTCTCTCTAGCGCTGCTGCTACTCAAAGATTTGCCATTTCAGATCATGGCAAGTGACAAGCCAGTGGGCCAATTACATGAGTTATATTTCGTCATTGTCGGGTGGAAACCTTGTATGTCCAAAACCATTTTAAAAATGATTTAAACTAGTGAAAACAGCCGATCTACAAGCACGTTGCGAGGCGTTGTGTGCTTGTAGATCTGCTGTTTTCAATACTTTTGTGCGGGAAAGTCCTGTTCTGGCGAAGCCCGAACTGGCGAAGTGGGGATTTGTCTCCTACCGTAGCGATCTGGCGAATCGATTGTCCACGACACTGCAAGCGGCGCGAAGGCCAGCAGACCTTGGTCCTGCTCTTCGCCCCCGAGCGCCGCAGGCGCGAGTGGCCGCGAAGAGCGGGCCAGGGCCGCGCGGCCGGCGGAGCGCCGCGCGAGTTACGAAGCTGTGGTGAATGCAATCGTTATATTTATGCCCAGGCCGTAAGGCCTGGGCAAGCGCACGATAAACGCCCTGTCCAGAAGACGTTCGCCAGATCGCTACGGTATCGGACATTTCCCCACTTCGCCAGTTCGGGCTTCGCCTAAAAGGTACGTGCCCCTTTTGTGCGACAGCCTTGTATGATGAAGCAGGGCTTTGCGAAAAAAATGTACAAATTTGAAACCTGGAGATACAAGGTTTCTGCCCGACAGTGACGATTTACTTTGTTGGCCGCCCAGCCCCCAAAATGGAACGAAGGCCGACATTTTATTTTTATTTTTTTCCTAATGGCCGGCCTGGGCCGGCCGGAAATGAACCGTCCGTTCGGGAGTTGTCCCGCTTTTCCCAATGGCCAGCACGTCCCTGGATCTAGTTAGGAACGTCACAAGAGATCTGACAAAACCGGTGGTCGGGTCAGGCCATGCTTGCCGGTGTGACACACAGCGGTGTACTCTTAAGAGCAGTCTGGCTCCCTCTCCCTTTTCTCCCTCTCCTCGCTTTTATTCCCTCACATTTCTTTTCTCCCATATCAGCAGCAAGCCAGGGCCATAATTGACATGATTCCCAGGTTTCTGTCCCGTTGACCACCTTGCCGCGTCATACAATGTGAACAGCTATAGGTGACAGGATACTGGGCCGGGTGAAGGGCAGGAAAAACGCGCACACAGAAAAAAACAAGAAAGTATTTTTCTGGCAGTGTTGAAAGAAAAAGGGAAATCAGCATAATTACCACAGCCTGCTCCCACGCACGCACACGCGCATGCACGCACGTGTGGCGCGCACACACACGCACGCACGCACGCACGCACGCACGCACACACACGCACACACACACACACACACACACACACACACACACACACACACATACAGACAAACAACATGCAAGCAAGCACACACACATGCACTGCTGACACAAACACACTTTCTTTCTTTCTCCTCCTGCCTCTCCCTTCCTCATCCAAAATCTTGATTAACCTCCTCTCCCACTCACCCATTCCCACCCACTCATATTCACACACACGCACACACGCACGCACGCACGCACACACGCAGGCACGCACGCACACTAACACACAGGGGTCCTTCGGGGGCCCCCTGACAGATGGGGAGAGGGGGTATTGGGGGGTTTGCTCAGAACAAATGGCAGCCTGGTTTAGTGTGGTGTTGTCAGGGGTTGAATTGATCCCTGGGACTACAGAGACTTCTCTCTGCCAGTGTGTCACAATGGCAACAAGTGTGTGGAGCTGGGAGCAAGCTTGTACAGGCATGGGACCCATGCCTCATGAATGATAGCTTAGCAAATGGCCCTCCTTTCATTGGGTTTCATTGTAGGGCTATCTCTCGTTCTCTTTCATACCCCTACTCAACAAAAAAAAGGGAGAAAAAACTGGCGAAAGCTTTGTTGGTTTTATTGGGTTTGATTGGGTTGAGATTCTGAAATGTGTTGGTTTTTGTGTGATTTTGTGTGTGAGCCCGGAGGAGGGGGCGCACTTTTTTGTACATTTTTGCTTGTTAAATTGATGGGCGCTGTGCTCTCACGGTACGGTCTGTGGAATGATGTAAAGCTATCTGTCATTGGTTACAGCCACTGAATGTGATTCAGTTTTATATGAATAGCACTTCCTGGGAGGTCGTGATGTTTTCCACTGGGTGAGATAAACACCAAATGTGTTCATTTTTCTCAGCATTCCATAAATTCAACCAGATACCGTCAATTTGATAGCTGCAGCTGGTACTATTATGTATATTCTATAACAAAAACACACAAAATTATACACATATATATTTTTGCCCCTTTACTTACAAGGCACTATATCATACATTCTCATATATCAACGTAAGGAGCCCCCGGCCCCCGTCTCATCGAACAGATAAAACCTAGCTGAACGCCCACTCTGACCTCCCAGCTGACCCGGGGATCCAGTTTATAGGCCCAGGAACAATCGTCCCATTGGTAGATAACAGTGCCATCATCCCTCCAGCCCCATTTCATCACTGTCACTTCTCCGCACTCTGGTTAATGTTTCACCACTCCTGTTTTGGCTCCTCACCCCGTCGGGAGGAGAAAGGAGGAAGGAGCTCTGCCCTGGTTAATCACAATAGAGAAAATGGAGGGTGATCGATTGATAGGTAAACAAACAGGGGGTGCACAGTGTGCTGGAGCAGAAGGGACTGTGGGGGTTTTAGACCCTATCTGCTACATGTGACATTTCCATCCATCATACCTCATTAGCATAAGTGCACCTAGAGGCAATTCTGGGGCTATGCACTGCAGTGTCCAGGCCTATAATTACTGGGATTCTGTCCCCCACTAAGTGTCAAAAGGATAAGTTGTGACTATGGCTGTTATTTCAGTAACACTTTCCACGAAGCCCATATCTATAATGAATTACACCGTCATAATTAATTATAAAGCAGGCTTAATGTGCAATAAGAGCTGTTATAAGCCCCCATAATGATGTATTATATCAACAGTCATAAGGAATCATATGTTTGACTAAAATACTTTAAGATCAGGTATTACAGTTGCTCTAGATTATACAGTCTTAATTTGAACATTATGGTTTCTATAACTATAATTGATGCAGAGTGTGATTATGAATTGCCATAAAATCTTTACGAATCTTTATAATCTATTATACCACTGTATAATCCAGCTATCCTCCTGTATTAAAATTATAATATGGGCGTCACAAACGGATGTTGGGATGTCATGTTTGTGACGCCCACAAACATGGCATCCAAAGATTTGATTAGCCGGATTGGGTCACAATTCTGTCACGAATGGGACTTGATGCAACAAGTTGGTTTGATTTGTTTGGCCAAGCTTTCATGTGACTCTTATCAGCGCTACTGGATTGTCTGGCCACAAAGCGGCCTACAAATCGAGTCTGCACTGCGGCTTAATTTCACAAAACCTCTGTCTGTCTGTCAAAATAGTAAATGATTTAGATTTAGTTTAGGGATAAGGGTTAAGGCATGGACGAAAATAGGGCCCACATTGTCTAGTGGCAATTTGTAAATGGTAGCAGGGATGCTGGGGTTCTGAGAATCACAGCTGTTCCTTTACTCTCCAACAATAACTCACCTAATATATGTATTTCTGGATACATCTGATGAAAACCGGCCAAACCTCTGGGTCCCAGGCAGATGGATGGTTCCCAGCTGAGCAGCACGTACGCCACAACCCCATGGGTGGAGTATAGGTTCAGAGAGCAAATGTACACATCTCATACATACCTAGGTGTCAAGACGATGCATTCTCTTGCTCCCTTTTGTGCCATTCAGCCTGCGTAGCGATGGCAAGTACATTACCATGTGTTTGAATTGGCGAGGTGGAGGGGTGAGCGAGCATTGTCGAAGAAGCAAGGTCTGCATATTAAGAAAACACAGAGGGAGCACAGGCTACTGACAGGGCCGTTGAATGAGAATCAATTAATTTTCATTTACCTCCATTAGCACCGGGCAGAGATTTGCATCTGTGAACCCATTGCCAAACGGTGCAGTGGCCTTTTTACTTGAGGGAGAGGGCCACATTAAGCTAATGATGGGGGGGCCGAGGGAGAGACAAAGGGGTGTATGTGTGGGTGGGGAGGACTGGCCGTCCTCTCCTCTCATTAGCACCATAGTGCCCTGCGATGCTGTCACACAGCTAGCCCGCACAGGCACATCATTAACCACTAGCTGTGATGCAAAATATCATCGTTGTCGGGTGGAAACCTTGTATGTAAACCGCTATTTTAACGAGTTAAAGTAGGGAAAATAGCCGATCTACAAGCACAAAAGCCTCACACTGCGAGGCGTTGTGTGCTTGTGGATCTGCTATTTTCACTATTTTTGTGCGACACTCTTGTATGATTGAAGTGGGGCTTTAATTTACCAAAGAACACATTTGAAACTTGGAGATACGAGGTTTCTGCCCGACAGTGACGATATGCTGCCACTGCTGATAGGGACAAGGCTATTCCTATAACTATGAGGGACTTTTTATTTGCATGATTAGTTTTGTTTTTGTGATCAGAAAACAACATACATAATGCAATATGCATAGGAATATACATACAATTTGAATGGAATATATTTTGCATCCTATTTTCTCTTACTGTACTACAGTATATGTACAGTAACACTGTTCTTACAGTGCATGCGACTGTACACATACTGTATATGAAGCCTGCCTAAACAAAATGTTTTGTCATTTGTCATTTGTCATTTGTCATACACAATGCAATTCAGGATCTGAATGTTTTCTGACGCATCTAGAGGCCTTTGAAAATCCATCCTAAAACTGATTTGTTAGTTTTTCTTCTTCTCCTATAGTACACAAAGTAATGCTTGAGAGCAGGTTGGGTTTTAGCATCTTTCTGAGGGACACATGTGATGGGACACCGATAAAACACATGTGTCGAGGTTGTGGTGTTCAAACCTATTATGGCTTTTCTACAGGACAATGGTTGATGACAGTGTCAGTTTCCTGACTGTGACCTGACCGTGTCCTGTTTCCCCAAACTCTCTGATTGGCAACAAGACTAGAACTAGATGCAGTAAGAAAATCCTGTAATACATTCCTCTTGCTATTAAACATTCACAGTCAGATATAGGGTGAGTTACTGTAAATGAACATTCCTGAATACTGCTGTGTACAGTGTCTGAATACTATACCATGCATACCTCAAAACCAAGCACCCAAGAATAGCTGTCTGATCTATTCATACACATCACTTTGCATTACACATCACTCGCTGTACTTTCCTGCATGGGAAGCGCGTGTGTGTGTGTGTGTGTGTGTGTGTGTGTGTGTGTGTGTGTGTGTGTGTGTGTGTGTGTGTGTGTGTGTGTGTGTAGGACGGAGTGTCAAATTAAAACAGGATTAGACATGAGGATGCGGGGGCCCTTTATTGCAGGACCAGGAAGTAGGCTCTCTGTTCCACGTGTAGGGTGGTGCCATAGAGTTAAGGGTGGTACCCAGACAGTATGAAATGGGGCGGAAGGTATGAGCAGAGAAGGGGATGAAAGGCAACATGGGAGAAGGGAGCAGACAGGGTCACAGATGTGACATCACACGAACAATAGGAGCGGCGGGTTAAACGTGTGCAGACAACCCATCTTGCCGAAAGCTGTCCCCCAGCTGTTTCGGTCACCTGTCTATTAAAGGGGAGCATATTTCTTAATGCCAACAGAAGGCGGGATAGTTTTATTGGCCTTACAAGGAGGGGGCCTTTAAGTGGTTCGATTATTAGACAAGGGGGCAGTAAATCACTTTTACCTCTTGTTTTGGGGGTCTCGGTCTGAACAAGCTTATAGCTGATGATGAGAGAGAACATCTTGGAGTACCAGTTGTAAGCTTGAGCCTGATTTATACTTAGTTGCACATTCTGTCTTGCACCGACTATAGAAGATCTACAAGCTCTACAAGTGAGACAACGGGACACAACTAAGTATAAATCTGGCGAACATTATAGGCGAACATGTTCTAAATATTTGCAACTTTTCAAAATCTTTAACATTTTAATAAAATTAATTGTCAAACTACAAGCTCACAACGCATCACAATGCAACGTGTTGAGAGCTTGTAGATATCCTATTTGTTCTACTCACCGCACGACAAAGTATATAGGGCTTAAGTGGTTAAAGGGCCTCTATCCATGAAGCTTTGTGTGATTTAATACCACATGTTGGGGGTCTCTGCATTGAGGGCCAGACAGATATTGAAGTGACCTCCATCCTTTTCCTGTACTCCAGCGACACCATTCTAAAACAAAGCAGACACGACAAGAGAAGAGGGGAGAAATCAGATGGCTTAATTGTTCCTCCACAATTAGAGCCCATCACTCAAGAGAACATTAAGCAATCCAGCAAAAGTAGCAAAGGGAGGAGGCGTCCTAAGAAAGGGATGAAAGGAGAAGGCACTAAAACACCTACTGAGCAAGAGGGAGTGAGAGGGGAGAAAGGAGGGAGAGGGTCCTGCCTTTGAGGACCCGCCAGGGCGAAAGGAACAGGGTGCAATTTACAATACTGTACAATGCTGTTCTGCACCATTAAGTGGCATGGAGGGCAGGGCGAGGACAATGGGCTTCTGTCCCCAAGAAGGAGGCCAGCAGAGGCGTCCTTTTCAGCCCATATGGTTCCGGACTCCTCACAGGATGCTCTTCTATCTGCGTCCGCATGCTCGGCATCTGGACACATGATGTCCAGCCTCACCTCGGTGACCACTGCGGGCGATTGGGCTGGGTTTCCATGGCAGCACTACAGTTATACGCAAGGATTCAGGGCAGCTCGCAAGAGATTAGAGAACGGAAGTACTTGTCGAAGGCTTGAAATCCCTATGTAGCTGGATTAGGTTTGGAAGACTCACAGCAGATATCCCAAATGAAGTTTGTGGGAATGTTTATGAAATTGTTTTATAATGATGATAATAATACTACTACTACTAGGCTACAATAACTACTACTACTTCTAACACTACTACTACTAATAATAACTAGTAAGACGCCTCAGGGCGACAAGTGACCTCGCCCCAAAGGGCGAGGTCGCGTCATGTCTTGGTCATCTGGCCAGTGATCGGACCAGTTACCCATATATGGAGACGCCTGGTACCCATGTATGGAGATCCATGTACTGTATATGGAGATATGCTGTGAGAGCCCAAACATGATAACAGTTATTCATTATGTGAAAGTCCTATGATGTCTATGACATCTGACATCATGTGACGCCCATACATGGAGATCCCTGTCTGTAGAACCAGCCACACAGATATGGGCTTTCTTGGCCATATATGGGCATTCCCATATGATGTCCTGTTGGATATGGGCTTAATATTGATGACATCTATACGGACAAGCTGTGATGGTTCTGATAGTAAACTGCAATCTACAGTCTTAGTAATAATTATTATATTACTTTGAGTTATTTCTAATTATAAACTGCAGGATGAACAGAGCAAGGAACAAAAAAAAGATAAATGCAATACATAATTTGATTAGCATGTTTGCACTTGTCCATACTGTAATAATAATGATGATGATAATAATAACAATACCATAATAATATAAATAACAAGAAAAAATGCTCCTCGGAGCACAGGTCTCCGCCAGGTCGACAGTAGGTTATTGTGGCCTCCTGCATGGTGGCACTGTAATAGGCCAATGTGAAAAGTGTGCCATTTCTTCTTGGGTCTTCCATGGCAATTAGACACTGCATTCATGATTTGAGACATTTTGTTCCAAAAAATGTGTTTTGCAAAGAATTGCCTGCTTGTGGCGCTATAGCAGGTCAATGTGAAAAGGGTTCAATTTCTTCCTTTGCCTAGTGGGAATATGCGTGCAACATTTCATGGAAATCGCACACATGTGTTCATGATTGGAGGCATTTTGTTCAAAACGGACAAATCAATTAGGATGGAATATGAAATATCGGGCAGATCCGTCTTGATCACATAACTATAGAGAAACTGTGTAAACCGGGGATCTTCAGATTCTACCCTTTCAGTTACGGTCGTGCCTTAGGTACTTGAAGATACTTTGTTGATTAAATAAATAAAAGCACATCTGGGAAAAAGTAATGGAAATTAGTGCAATGGTATAATATATCTGATGCTTGTCGATATCTTTTTATCTGTCCCTACATAATATAAGTAAATCAGGTATAATATACGTACAACAATCATTGCAACCGTTAGGTCGCAGTTACTATCAAAACCTCCACCGGCTGTCAGTCCGTCAGTCTAAAATACATTTTTGGACACTGCTCCTACTGATTTTGTCCCAAAATCACACAAAGCGGTATATGTCTAGAGTCATATCCCCCTACACACAGGAACCAATGCCACTTACAGGCCAATTTGTGTATACCGTACATGCGACCTGACGGTCGCTTATTTCCCGATTAGGGAGTCTTACTGGTTGACATTACATCAGGGGTGTCCAAACGTTTTTCAAAGGGGGCCACATTAGAAAATATTAAAACACTCAAGGGCCGACTATATGTCTCCTGACATAATGTTTCTTCGGACCATAACAAAGTCACATACTATACCGTACATATGCATCGCTTTAAACATTTTTATTTAATTATGATTATCAATATTTAATATCAATGGTCTTTTGTCAGGTGTGTGCTCTGAACAAAACACACATTTCTTTCAGCCTTATTTCACATTACCAAATGTTACCAGAAGTGCAAGGTAAAAAATACAATAAAATAGTCTTTCTTTGACCCCTTCAGAATGAGACAAAAGGGAACAAGGAATTCTGACAAATTATACTCTGGGAAAATATAATACAATTTAGGAATGAAGTCGCGGGCCATATAAAATGCGTCCTTGGGCAGCATTTGGTCCACGGACAGCATTTGGACACCCCTGAATGACATGAACAAATGCATGCTTCTCCATGCTCAGAGACAACCTGGGCTTCTGTCCCTTCTGGAATCATGACAAAGAGCAGTCAGAATGACGGAATGTGAAGCCACTGCCTGCATCTCAAACAAGGCTCCTGCCTTTAACTCCTGTCCATCCTTAACAACACCCCCAAACCCCTGAAAGCCAGAGGAGAAAAAAAGAAGAGAAAAAAACGTTAAGCTGAATGACAGCGAGAGACGTTGGGGGTGAGACCCGGAGAAGAAGAATCTTAACAAGTGTTTACTCTCATTCTGTTGCCAAGCTGTGGTGCAATAACCTAGCGTAGCGAAAGGCAGAGCCTGATCCTGGAAGAAAGGCCTCAGCCTGCCGGGTCAGGGGTCACTAACTCTGCCATTGTCTCTGACAGGGCAAGCACACTCCAGCTTTTCTCCAGCTTTCAAAGGCCCGTGATGGGGGTGGAAAGATAGGCCTGAAAACACTGGGTCAGGACCAGGGGCTTTATAGCAGTGGTGGAAGAAAGAATCGGACCCAAAAGGTTAAATGAAGAGCGAAAGGGCCCTTCTGTCCAATTACCGAGGGACAAATGCTCTCTGTGACCCACCGGGGTTAAAGTTCAGTGCAGCCATTGGTGGTGGCACACTCTGGTTCTTTGTGGGCCAGATGAGATGAACCTCCGCTGTGTTTATCTAAGTGACTCCCCAACCAATAGTAAAGGTATAAATAATTTGGGGGCTTGTATGCTGCCACTTAACAGAATTAATTTATAGGCCAGGGCTGTAGCAGGTCAAACTATTTAACACAACGTGTTGGTGCTTGAATGCACGTGGCAGCGATTAAGTGAAAGTTTAAGCATGCTCAAAGGTTTCATTTTATTTTTCATCTTCTAATAGGTCTGAAATTAAAATCACTGATATAGATTAATCTATATCAGTGATTTTAATTTCAGACCTCCAGTTTGATATGCAGTAGGCACATGCTCAGTGTCAATTTAACTCTTGAGAGAAAATTGCAAGGGTCCATTTGGTTCCGAGTTCCGACCCATATAATCTTATAGCTAGGGACCCTGTGGAACCCCTTCAAGGACCCCTGGTCAGAACAATTCACCAGAACAATTGCTCTAAATATCTATCTTAACATCTATTCTACACATACATTTTATTGACTATTTAGATAAGCTAAATATGTTTTTCTCCAAGTTACTTTGAAGTATATTCTAGCACGCTAATTCCTTAGCTACTTACTCTTTAGTTTGAAAAATATTACATGCTATGGGAGGTTACATTAATGCCGGGGACACAAGCATCCTGAATAGGCTGGTCAGTAAAGCTAGCTCCCTGGACAGGGTGGAAGAGCCGATGAAGGTGTGTATAGCGAGGAAGCTGGACGCTATTATGGACAACCACTCAAACCCCATTCACTTGGAGATCATTGGAAGGTTTAGCAGCAGGGGTAATCATAGATTCATCTTCCCCGGAGGGACAACCAATAGAGATAGTCCTTTGTGATGCTAGCTATGAAGATGTATAATAAGCAGTTCAGTATGGTATGGATTCTATAAGGCTTACTGTGCGTTCTCTTGCCTGTTGTCTCCGCCAGGCCGAAAGGCATGGCCAAGACTATGTTTTACACAATGTCTATCCGTGTGTCCGTCCGTCTGTGAACAGCTCATCTCTGACACCGTTGGCACGATAGCAGCGAAACAGTGCACGCACACTCCCTGGGTACCAGAGCAGAAACTCTGCCCCAATGATTTCACGTGGGCCTGTTATAGCGCCACCAGGAGGCTGATTTTTGCAAAAAGAAAATTTGACAGTACTCCTATTTTTCATATTCCATCCTGATTGGCTAAGATTGACTTCCAAAGTTTGCAGGAGGGCTCAGTTTTGAACAAAAAAATATTTTGAAAGGACTGGTTGGAATAACATGTTCCTTCCACATGCTACGTACAGCCGGGGAAACTCCCCCTTTCAGGTGAAAAGAAGCGGCTTGGACTCCTCATACATAGAAGGAAGCATGAGGTCAGTCCGTTGCTCAAAATTGATGAAAATGAATTGCAGTGAAACTTACATTTCAATATGTCTCTTTTTCATTAACATTCATGACCTGGCGGAGAACTATGCTTGGAAGAGCACTTTTTCTAGTATTTTCCTTTGTCTTGTTCTATGCAAGCACTGCCGAGGGTGTATAGTGTTGTGTATTGTACGTTGCATATTTTTTAATTTGTCTATGAATGTTTTTGCCAACTTACTGGTGGTATTGCATTAACTCTGATGTCTTTCTATCATGCTGTATGTACAGTACTTTTCTGCCTTTTCTTACCGTGTAAATCTGTATTCGCTGTCCTGTCTTTGGTGACTGAATTTCCATCGCGAGATCAATAAAGATCTTTCTTAAACAGCAGTTCTACTGGTACAGAAGAGCTTATTCTATCAGTTGTAGCCTTCAGGAGATGGAGAAAGTTTTGCCCTGATGAAAACCCTCAACTCACCCCTCCCCTCTGCTTTGAATCTGGTCAGCCCAGGGCCCTCCCAATCCTGTGCCCACTGCAGTCTCAGGCGGCACTTGTGGCCCTAATACCTGCTGACACAAAAGCCCAGTAGAGTGGCCTGGGGAGTGTTCCATGCCCGGAAAGGCCTGGATTAGACTATGCCGGAACTACTTCCCCTTGAGCCCATGGGCCCAAGGGATTAAGTGACTGAATTTAATCATCTACACTTGTTAGGTTAACAAGCAAGGTGCAATCATATTACAAGATCTGTACCAACATCTCCTGCTATCCATATTCTTAGCACGCCACAGTTCCACAGCTGACACTGAGTCCCATGTCTACACTATAAAATCCTCAGTGTTGAGTTAACTCTAGGAGTGTATAAATGCTAATATTATCCATTTCTCCATTTATCAAATGGGGAGATTAACTCTGATGATTTTACTGGGTGCGTATATTGTGCGTCTGAGTATGCTGCCATGAGATTATATGAGTTTTGATGATGGCCCTGGGATGAAACTCAAGCCAGATGTACTCAATGCTGGCTCTATCAAGACCTGGAAAAGCATTTGTTTTATGATTTGAAGTATAGGCTAGTTATACTTAACGCAAGCATGCTTTGTTCTTTTTTGTAAAGATCAGAGTATGAAACATAGGAACCAAATGACGACGAACTGCACATCACAAATAGAAAAATAAATACACATTCAAAAAACTGAATAGGAACCCATCCCATTATACAAAGTCCCACTACAGAAAGGCAACGCTGAGCTGCGAGCAGATCACCAGCAACAAAACCAAATCTTCAGAAATGAACTGGAGAACAATCCATCAAAGCTCCCAGATGCAGTAGCCTGTAACACACTGAGCCGTATGAAAGCTTTAAATCTCTTCCTCCATGGAATCCATTTAGCATGGTTCTGCCACACTCCTCCATGGGGGTTTGCAATGACCGGGCCCCGGGTACCACCATTATTATGCGTCCTGTGTGCGCGCGTGCGTGCGTGCGTGCGTGCGTGAGTGAGTGCGTGGTGGGGGTGAGGATCTACAGTATGTGGTGTATAGTGGCTGGAGGTGCTGCGTGCGTGCGTGCGTGCGTGCGTGCGTGCGTGCGTGCGTGCGTGGGTGGGTGTATGTGTTGTGCACTGACTGGAGGTGCGTGTCCAGGATTTTCCTCTCACTGGGGCTCCTCTCTGCAGGTCCTCTCCATCCCTCATGAGCCAGGCCTAAGCCTGTTGGACACACATAGGGGCTGGTGACGGGTGACTTGCTGGGAGTGAGCCAGGCTTCCATGGTCTTACAGGCCCTTAGTGGGAGCAGGATGACCTTTAATCAAGGATCAGGAGGAGCCAGCCTGCAGCTGGACTTCCCCAGGAGCCCCGCTTACACCCGAGCCCCTGGGTCATGCTCCCAGCTGGCCTTCCATCACTGGCCCACCACGTGGCATGAGCTGCTAGACCGGATGAACCACTCAGTGCAGGCATGAGGTGTACATTTATGACTGGGTCGCAGTGCCGATCTGTGATATCTTTATCCTCACAAGCAACCATTCAGCCAATTTGCTGCCTTTGGTCTTGCGCCACATAGTTTGGATTCTCTGTGGTGACCTGTGTGATGGGAGAGTATATGGTTCGTCCTTCATTCAAGAGACTTCTGGACGAATTTATAATAAAAAGATTGTGGACCATATAAACACAATCAGTATATTCGCACATACAAGGAATTTGACTTGGCAAGGATGTACTTTGTAAAAAAGAAAAAAAAGACCATGCAAGTCAGTCTCCATATATGGCAATGGGCATACCAACATCCTCCCACATCCTCCCACACATTTTTATATAGGAGGATGAGGAATAGTTGCAACTTTAGAATAACGGCCCAATAAAGATCTATAAACCATTGCCACGGTGTTAATAAACATATTTTCTAACCTTTAAATAATGGAATGTTAAAACATTTTTTTATTTGTGTATATACGGTAGGTCCCCTGATGGCCAGATGATGGAGGTCCAGCTGTAGGTACCAGTATAGGTGGCTGACTAGAGAAGAGGGCTCTGGTGTTACTGATAGTAGGAGGAGTTGGCAGCAGAGAGGGTTACATTTGTTAATCAGCTAACAGATACATAACAAACCATTAGTAAGTAGGCTACTATAATACCAGGTATACAGGATCTATTAACTATTTATGAGGCGTTGTTTTAAATAATTAACTTACTATTAACAAACATTTAGCAAGCCACTATTAACTCATTAACTAACAATGGGTAAATGTTCTATTAACAATTTATAAATGATAATTATTCGAAGTGTTACCGTGGTGTCAAAAGATGATAAAAAACATGGTGGGGGGCTGGGGGTCTAGAGAATCCTCTTCTGAAGAGGTGAGTTTTGACCCTTTGTAATGGTGAAAAGGTTGGGAAATCTTTAATGTGGATTGGAAGCAAAAAGAGTGAGAAGAAAGCTGAAAAGGCCCTGTCACCCCAGGTTTGATGCTTGGTCCTGACTCCTGGGGATTTGCAGGGTTGCAGGAGGTTGATGTCATCGGACCTGAAGCAATGGGTGGGGGGGTGGGGGGGCATTGGAGGATCTAGGAGAGATAGGGGGAGTGAGGTTGTTGCGGACCTGGAAGGTGGTGAGTAGGATTTAGAAGTTTATCATGTGTTGTGTGCGGACTTGAAGGGGCCATCACATCCTTGCAGGTAACCTCCCAAATGACAAATTACGGTGTACGCTGTTATGCCATATTGACTTGTTTTCTTATGTAATGCAACGGCCTGCATTGCATTTACATTTATTATTTTTATGACATATTCGAAATAAACAACCAGATCAAATCATAACTAGGATAGACACACAGTTAGGCATGCAGGACTGTGCCCTTCTTATTCACATTTAACTAGAAGCTGTGCTCTTCCGAGCACAGGTCTATGCCAGGCCAGGTAGGTTATTGTGGTGCCAATGGGCCAATAGGCCAATGCAGGGACGTGCTGGCCATTGGGAAAAGCGGGACAACTCCCGAACGGCCGGTTCATTCCCAGCCTGTCCAGGCCGGCCATTAGGAAAATAAAATGTCGGCCTTTGTTCCATTTTGGGGGCTGGGCGGCCAACAAAGTAAATCGTCACTGTCGGGCAGAAACCTCATATCTCCAAGTTTCAAAAGTTCTCAAAGCAAAGCCTTGCTTCATCATACAAGGCCGTTGCACAAAAGTAGTAAAAACAGCAGATCTACAAGCACACAACGCCTTGCGGTGCGAGGCTTGTAGATCGGCTGTTTTCACTAGTTTAAATCATTTAAAATGATAAATACAAAACAAACGGTTTTGGACATACAAGGTTTCCACCCGACAGTGACGAAATATAACTCATGTACAGTAATTGGCCCACTGGCTTGTCAATTGTCATGATCTAAAATGGCAAATCTTTGAGTAGCAGCAGCGCTATAGAGAGAGATCTCTCTCTATAGCGCGCGATGAGGTACCAACTCTTTTTCCCGGGCTGAATCAGGGGCCCAGCATGTCCCTGGGCCAATGTGAAAAGAGTCTTCTTTGGACAATCGGACGCTGCATTCATGATTAGGGCATTTTGTTCAAAAAAAATTGTTTAGCAAAAGTCGACCTGCTGGTGGCGCTATAACAGGCCAATATGAATGTGTTATTTGTTCCTCAACCTAGTGGAAATGTGCGTGCACAGTTTCATCGCAATCGGACGCTGCATTCATTTGCGGCATTTTGTTGAAAATGGGCCACTCCTGCAAACTTTATGTAAATCTTAGCCAATCAGGATGGGAAAAGCAAAGATATCTGTCTGATCACATGACTATAGAGCTCATGTGTACCGATTTTCGTTAAATAAGGATACATTCCGAGTCCGCCTCCTGGTGGCGCTATAAAAGGCTATATTGGTGCCTCTAAAAGGATGTAAAAAATGCAGGGCAATGGTTTTTCCTTGGCCTATAGGGAAAAAAACATGTTTTACACTGATCGTGGAGTTATAAGTCAAAACGAATCAAATTGGCATGTCTTCCTCTGCTTAGTGTAGTGGGAATGTGAGTGCAAAATTTCATGGAAATCGCACACTGTGTTCCTGATTTGGCTTGGTTTCGTGTGCCAGAGATGAGCTGTTCACAGACAGACGGACACACGGACGGACGGACAGACAGACAGACAGGGTGCAAAACAGAGTCTCGGCCATGCCTTTCGGCCTGACGGATATAAAGGCTTGCCGTACAGTGTGCTTGTCTGATGGAAGTGAGGTGGTGATCAGAATGAGAAGGATCAGTGATAATCCCTCCTGCTCGGTCCTGGAGCAGTACAGGTCCTGTAGAGCCGTATTTTTTAATCAATTTGTGCTACAGTACATCACTCTGGAAACATTTACTTTATTTACTAATGCCAAATAAAAAGTTTAACGACTTAACCTCTTAACCCCTGTTGATGCAATAGTTTGCTATTTCATGTGTATTTGATCACGCCCCCCTCCTATCTCAACACCTACATTGGAGCATTTGGAGGCAATCCTAAACAAACGTGAAAATTTCCCACTGTCCACATTTTAAACATGCCACTCTTTGAACCGCATTTATTTCAATTTAACAAACTTTGCTCATGCAGAGCAGCCCACTCCTGACGGAGTGATCCAAAGTTGACCGGCGACGCGATTTACGTCACAAATGGGCGTAAACACAACGCACTCCAAGCAAGCTGCAAGCAATGCCATCAAAGTATCAACTTACAGAGATGGGGGGGGGGGGGATGGGGGGGGGTGGAGAGTAGAGAGGTAGAGAGAGCGGAGCTGAGCGGAGCACTGGCAGTGTATCGAATTACAACAGAGGGAGGTGTGTCGTGTTTTCCACCGCACGTGAAGCCAGTTACACAACATTTGGTTACCAATCGAATTATGTTCCACCTCTGCCTGGATCCTGCTATGGAGTAACACATTTGCTGCAACACCTCATGCAGTGCCGCGCCGCCTCCTGTCGTGTCCTCGCGCACTCATTCCTCTCATCACCCCGCACGATATCACAGCGTTTTTTGCAAAGCTCCGTATGTTTCCATCTTTGTTTCATTTGAGTCTTTTCATTCTGGTAAGTACAACCTTAATTAATGCTCTACCTCATTACAGCCAATGCTGTTTAGTGATAGCAGGTCAACGAGGAGGCATTTATATGCACAGTTTTACAATTCAATTGAGTCAATATCTGCCAAGCAGTGCTGTGTGACTGTCTTTTGCAAAGCTCCGTATGTTTCCATCTTTGCTTCATTTGAGTCATTTCATTCTGGTAAGTAGTAAGTACAACCTTAATTAATGCTCTACCTCATTACAGCCAATGCTGTTTACTTTTAGCACATTTCAAGTTGCCAAATGTTATAGAGCAGCAGTCCTGCCTGAGCGCCCGGAGGGCGCAAAGTCCTAGGAATGGAGCGGCGGCGCGGCCGCCGCGAATTTCTAGTACTACATAAAAGGCCATTGAACACATCACAATATAGGCTGCTCTGTGCATAACTGTAGTCCTGGGTTTCCAAAGAGTGGCATACAAGTTTTCGCTTCTGGGTCAGTTTCCCATATACCGTAACCGTACCTTCACATGTGTCTTTTGTTCAAATCTTCTGCTGAGCCAATCAAATAAATCTAGAAACCCGGAACAAGAAACAGGTATCTATGCCACCTCCTGGAAACCCATCGCTACAGTTATGCACAGTCCTTTTAATGCGTAAGGGGGCCGTCGTGTTTCAGATACTTCTTCTTTCCACAGATGGGGAGAGAGAGAGAGAGAGAGAAAGAGAGAGAGAGAGAGAGAGAGAGAGAGAGAGAGAGAGAGAGAGAGAGAGAGAGAGAGAGAGAGAATACTCATAGACAGAACCACAAACATGCAAAGTTTTGCCATATAGGGAACACAGGATTAGCCCCTGCCCCCATCTCCTTGGTGCCTTACTATCCTCTCCTGCCCTATTATCATATTTGATCCACAACTAGACCCTCCACCCCAGCCAGCCCCACCACCACCACCCTTATTTCACCCTCCCTACACGCACCACCAGCAAGGCATGCCCTCTTTTCTTTGGCCACTCTCAGGGGAAAGAGAAGGAGGATGAAGAGGCAGAGTCTTTCATGGGGGAACAATCTGCCAGGGAGACGAAGAATGAGCGGGCACTCAATTAGGGGCTGCCCATTGAGCCTGCAGAGTGAGCCTGAATGCGGGCCCCTCCAAAGGAATGGAGTCCCATGAATAGATTGTGGGCCTTCATGAAATATTAAAGAGCGGACGGATTTCCCACAATATTTGTACACCTCCCTTTGTGGGGATTTCTCCCTCCATTGAGCCTGAAACTGTTAACACATCCGCTCTGAAGCGCGGCCCGCAGACTGTGCTAAAGAGCCCTGCAGTCCGGGCATCAAACACCCACACACCCCTCCCATGTACCTAATTCCTTCTCTCTTTCCATCTCTCTTTCTCTCTCCTTCCCTCTTGCTTTCCTTCTCCCCCTCATTCTCTTTCTCTCTTTCACTATCTCCTTCTCTCTCTCTCTCTCACCCATTCTCCCTATTGTTTCCCCTCGCTCTCCCTCTCCCCGTCGCTCTCCCTGCCTATGAGCTATTCATAGAGGGGATTACAGCACTTTTAATGACCACCTGTCCTTTCTCCACCACTATATTGTCTCAGGCCAGGCCAAGCAGCAAGCATCCCTCCGGTCTTAAGAGGTCATAGCTCTAACTGCTGACCCTTGTCTCAGCCATCACAGACCTGACAGCCAAAGCCACCCAGATAGGACGTCGGGGTACAATCGTCATTAATCACTTTGGGAGCCATTCTAAAGTCCAAAACAACATCTTTTAAGAATAGAAATGTTTTAATGACAGACACTATAGACAATTTTGGATGAGATGAGTAGAAGAAAGAAGTGGTGTTTCGCACTTATCTTTGGGTGAAATACTGCAATGCCCTGTTGGGAAGACTCTTCTAAATATTGTGAGTTCTGACTGGAACAAGAAGACCACTGCCATCAAAAGTTAACAAGTGCTCTTTGACATTATCTTTCTTCTCCCTCTTCCCTTTTATTCCCCTCTCCTTTCTCTCCTGCTCTCTCAACCTCATACTCTCTTCTCTTCTTTTCTCTCTCTCTCGCCTCACCACTCTCTCATGCACAGTCTCTCTCACATGCACACACGCATGCATAAACGCGCGCACACATGTATGTGTGCATGCACCACCATGTGCTTGTGCACACACACACACACACACACACACACACACACACACACACACACACACACACACACACACACACACACACACACACACACACACACGTGCGCATGCACGCGCGCACATACACATCCACACACACACTCTCACACACACACACACACACACACACACACACACACACACACACACACACACACACACACATACACATACAGCTCAGTGCAGCTACGGCGCGGCCAATGGTTAAGGAGGTGGCTTAAGCTGCATTAGCATCAGAATGGCGACATATTCCTGCCGTGAACCAACATTAGTTCTTGTCAGAATTGAAGGGTTTGAGGACAGGCCAAAAAATAGAGCCCTCTTTGCGCTTGATGAGTGATCTTAGGTTGTGGTTCTAGCTGTGTGGTCTAGACACCTTTGCAAAATGGAAACTGTAAACAGGTGTACTACAACAGGATATATTTTAATAGGACCACAGTGGAAAGAAGTCCCCAGAATTCTTTTGTGTTATCCTTTTAGCTCAAACGACTGATTGTACGTCGTGCTGTAACATTTCTGTCTAATAAAGTATTCAATCAGTGATTGAAAAGTTGCAGATAATTTATCCCTGAAGCTTGTTTAACAGTTAAGTTGATGTAAAACAATGATTCTCAAACTTTTCAATTTCAAGGACATCTAGTTTGATATGCATTAGGATTAGGCCACAGAACCCCATATGATTTTTGAGCGGTGCTCCTGGAGGAGCTAAGCTCCAATATTTGGCATTGTCCGGTCCCCAAAGAAATCTCCGGTTCCCCAAAAATGTCCAGGATCAGAAGCGTGGCCTACATCTGGCCAAGATATGGCCTACATCTTGGCACACATGGCTCAAAGTTTGTTGTATGTCGAGGGTCCCATTGGCCAAGCTTCGTAGGAATGATTCGCCAGCAGGGCGCTTAATGAAACTAGATATGTAGTTCCTGCAGAAACTGCGGGCTCACTATAAAAACATGCACTGTACTGTAGAAAAAGTACACATCCCTCGTCAAAAGAGTAAGAGAGAGTATGCGCAGCTGTAAATGCCCATATATGGGCATGGGCATGCTGATATAACTGTTCTTATGGGTGGCAAGCTTTACCAATTCTCAAGCTCCTCCATTTAACTCAAAGGACATTTTGGAGTTTTGGGATTACAGAAAAGGTTACAGGAAAAGGTCAATTGAACTCATGCTAAACTTTGTGGTATTCCTACTATTTATACAAGCAGTAATATAAACAGTAAGACATAATTCATTTCCCATAGGAATTCAATGTGAAACTGTTTTTTCTAAAATCTCAAAAAGGAGAAAAAGGAGAAAAATAAAAGCACACATAACTGCGTAAAGCTGAAGTTGATGTTTGAACTAAATTTGTAGCACAAAGAATTTGGAACTAGTAGGGTGACATAATTAGCACCGCTCACTTCACACTAGGTATGATTTTTGTAATCTCCGGGGCCCCAATCTTCACTTTTACAATCCTCAAAGTTAATTTAACTCTGAGAGTTACACATTCGTCCATTTGGTTCCTAATTATCCATCATTTAGCGGGGGACCTCCTGGACCCCCTCAAGTACCCCTAGGGGTCCCCGGACCCCAGATTGAGAACGGGTGATTGATGTAAAGGTACCAAAGCTTATCAAAGAGTATCAGAGTAGCCCTGTAGCTCAGAAGCCTCTCTCTTGGCCAGGGGGATTCTCCTTATGAGGGGTAGAGATGCAAGGGTTCCCACACAGCCCGGTTAAAATCCTGGTGGTTAAATGGTCCCTCTTTGATGTAGTGCTTCACAACCTGGCAATTGGCCATCTTCAGGAAGATGCAACATTTTAGGGATCATGCACAAGAGCAATTCTGTGTTGAATATTTTATCGTCGTTGTGGAAAACCTTAAGTTATATGTCCAAATCTATTCCTTTTTTATTATTATTAAAACAATTTAAAATAGGCCTAGTGAAAATAGACAATCTACAAGCACACAACGCCTCGCATTGAGAGATGTTGTGAGCTTGTAGATATGCTGTTTTCTCTATACTTTTGTGCAAGACTCTTGTATGATGAAGTAGCTTTAATAAAAAAAAAAAACATACACATTTGAAACTTGCAGATACAAGATTTCTGCCTGACAGTGACGTTATGCAAATGTGTTGTCATGAAATCTTTCTAATACATATTTGTTGTTTGTGTGTGTGTGTGTGTGTGTGCGCGCGCGCGCGTGCGTGCGTGCGTGTGTGTGACTGTGTGTGTGACTGTGTGTGTGTGTGTGTGTGTGTGTGTGTGTGTGTGTGTGTGTGTGTGTGTGTGTGTGTGTGTGTGTGTGTGTGTGTGACTGTGTGTGTGACTGTGTGTGTGTGTGTGTGTGTGTGTGTGACTGCGTGCGTGCGTGCGTGCGTGCGTGCGTGCGTGTGTGTGACTGTGTGTGTGTGTGTGTGTGACAGAGACAAGAAGCAGGACGAGGGCTTCATGTGGGTGTCTGCTGCACTGCTGTCCACTGCAGCAGATCTCCAGCTGAGGACCAGGCAGGAGAGCAGGCCCTCTTGGTCTGGCCTCCATATGCTCAGCATAGCCCCAGCACATGGAGGGCAGTTGGGGGGCATGCATGGGGGAGGCTTCGAGGGGGATATGGGGGGGGGGGGGGTTAGCGCTCCACCAGCATTGTATACCAGGGGGACAAGAGCTGAGCAAGACCCAGCAGGAGAGTGGGGGGTCTTTTCAAAAGAGCGACCAACTGGAGCTGCTTTTCTCACAGCCTGCTCACTTATAACTCTGCCCTGTATCTCATCCCTACTGCCTCCCTCCCTCCCTCCTTGCTGCTGCTGTCATCTACCCATCCACCGTCCACCCTGCTACCCCTCGCCTGCATGGCAGATTGATACACTAGCTGAAATGTGATTTTTGTTTCTCGTTGTGTGAATTAACTCTTATGAAACTGTGAACCCCCACCTCCCAATCCCTCTGTCCCTCCCACCCTCTCGTTCCACTAACCTTTTCTCCTCTGGAATTAAACCGAGCCGTGGCGCTTTGTTTTTCAATCATCTTGTCCACATCAAAGTCACCCATGAGAGGATGTAAAAAGGACCCAAGGGGCCAGGGACCAGACAAATCTCTCCGGCTTTTCCCCCTGCACAATGCCTCTCATTTGAATTCCCCATATATTGCTGATCACCATTGTGAATGGGTGCCCCTGATGAAGTGTTGTTTTTGTGGTCCCACACATGAATTCCAAAGACCCCGGGGATACATTTTCCTCTTTTTTGTCTTTGACTTCAAAGTTATCTGGAACGGGACGTGTTGGAATGAAGGAATCGCGGGGGTCACCAGGTCCAACTTGGGTGCTGTTTACCAACCCTGTTCCAACCAATCAACCAACCATGGGACTATGTGAATCACCATGAGGCATACTTCTTTTTTTCAAGTATTATGTTTTTTTCTCCCTGTGGGGGCATCACGTGAAAGGCCAAACATTCTTCCTATTCTGCGCTGTGTTAAAAGGAGGCCCCTGTGTTTTCGATGATTCCTTGATTTGTGGTTTATACCCAGTCAACAACAACACATATCAACATATAGGATCATATTGGGTTACTCAAAGCTTTGCCATGGTCTCTTTTTTCCCCCAACCTACTCTTATGCTATTGTGAAGTTCATGTTTTTGGACATTAATGTTTCTGGCATGTTGTCAACAATGGCAGTATTTTCTGTTTTCCATAATATGGTGAAAAACATCAGAGTGTTAATGTGGCAAATACATTTCTGACATATTCAGAATGCTACAACATGTTTGTGACATCACAAGAAAACCCCACACCAAACGTACAGAATTTGCTATGAAGTAATACAATATTAATGTATTTTATTTGTTTTTAAAAGGTTCTTCTTGCAATTCAAAAGTGTATGGTGTGTAATAACACATTCTAGCAAAAAGATGTTGGCGATCACTTAAAATAAAATGTTTTATTGTATTACACTACCACACTTTTAAATTGAAGTTTCAGATATCTAGAACAGCAATTTATATTTTTAATGGGAAAGTGCTGAACAGAAATATAGGGAAGGTGGGAACACTGAAGAGTGCTACTTTGCTACCCTCTACTGTCAAGGTCCAGAAGTACAAGAGGAACAAACTGCTTTCTTGTTTGATTGATTGAAGAATGTATTAGAAGTTTGCAATAGAAAAAAGTACAGTTTCACTACAGTACAAATCACTGGTACAAGGTCAACTAAAAGAAGATCCTAGAAAGCCGAGGCTTATTTCCACAGGAACCACACTTTAAGTATCTCATATAACATTGAAAGACAGATGGATAGAACATAGTACTTTATCTAGGATAATATCAATTTCAAAAGCAGAAAAAGCATAACATCAAATACAAAGGCAGAAAAAAGGTGGGGGGAGCATGGGGGCTTAGTCTATTTACAAGTCACGGGTAGCAGCCGCCTGAAGGTGACTCATACCGATTTTGAAGGAGGCTAAGAGTGCATCCATCTGATCTCACTGCCGCTATGAGTCTGGTCATGACTGAGTAAAAACAGAATGTGTGGAGTGACATTCTGTAGCAATGGTTGTCAAAGTAGTTCCAAGTTCTAGGGAACCCAAGGGGTCCTTATAAGGCTTCCGGCCAGGAAAATGAAGAACAGTTTAACACTTAAGTTCTGTTGGATTGTGAGCTTGCAGATCTTCTATTTTCGAAATGAATAGAAATATATTTAAAAATAAATCTTCTCATTGGGGTCCTGCCACAAATGGGAGTCACATTCATAACATTCCATTTCTACAGTGACATATGGTGGCATTTTCCGTTTCAAGAACTATTGCATTCATAAGTTTGTCTAATGTTCTCATCCCATAACCATTATGTCCAGATACCCAGCAACCTACCAGTATATTCCCGCCTTATCCACAAGGTGGTGTAAGAGGGTAACAAACAGACTTTGTTGGAAATCAAACTTGGTACTTGAAATGAGCTCGTTCTAAAACCTAGTTCCCAAACAGACAAATATAATGTATATAGCCTAACTGTATACTTACAAAGTTCACAAAAGGCCTGCAATTTAAACTATTCATATGCCCAAATCATTATAAATGTATTTCCTGTTGTATTAAGGTACTGAACTGTGAATCCTGTATTTAAATCCTGTAGTTGTGCCATAAGTCTATTATGTGCTTTGTGTCTTGCTTGCACCATTCCTTTTGTGAGAACGCCATACAAAGTATTATTTCATGAGGAAATGTGAACCAATCATGTGGATGGTTTGGTATCGCTGATTTTACTTCAGTGATAGTCTACATTTGAACTAAGTAGCCTACTGCATTGTGGTTAATTATGTTCCAGACTGATATACGGTAATACATGTAGAGTTTGAATGAATATATAACTAGTAAGACACCCTAAAGGCCCATATCTGTTATCTGGCCCAGTGGGAATGGGCCTTAAGGACTAGAAGCACATGGTCAATAGCAATTCAAGGAGGTGCACTCATTCTGCCCCTCCTTGACTATGGAGTCCAAGTATGGTATCGCAATGCCCCAAATGCCTTAAAATCAAGGCCCCATACAGCCCAAAATAAACTGATTAGGGTCCTGCTTGGCCTTCCTTCTCGGGCTCACCTTACCGCTTATCAAGCGTGGGGTGGCTCACGGTAGCTGACAGAGTACAGCATCTTGCAATGGGCCTGGTGTACAAGATACACTACACCACTAAGATACCCATGTACCTGAGTGACAAAATACTTCCTACATTTCAAGGATGTCCACAATTACAACACCATATTTTCCAAAATATGGAGATGACTAACTGACATCATAGACCACTTCTTCTTCTTTCGTGTATCATCGTCCTTGATGATTGGTTGACGAGACTGACACGATATGTCCATATATGGGCATCTGACATCATAGATGTCTGATGTCATAGACCTCTGACCACACAAGGCTTAATGTTGATGACATCAGGGATTTCCAAATATGGGCATAAAAGGGATTGTGTTAGTGTGGTTGCCCTAACAGGGAATCTGGGAATGCCCATATATGAACATATTGTGTCAGTCTCATGTGGTCTATATGACGTCAGACATCTATGATGTCAGATGCCCTTATATGGACATATTGTGTCAGTCTCATGTGGTCTATGACGTCAGACATCACATCTATGATGTCAGATGTCAGTTTGCAAATGTCTTGGCCATATATGGAGCATGAGGTGTGACAGACAGACGGACATGAACTGCAGCTTTTCATACTAAATAGGGACCTATGGTCGCAATAAAAGGTATAAGTGTATTTTAGGCAAAACATGCACTTTTTCTACAGAGAACTGAGCTTTATTTATCACATGGATGGACATGGTGCAATGACAATCAGCAGAAGCTATCTGAAAAACCAGCTTGTGGTGGACTACCAGAGGACCAGGAGGTCCCCTGTACTGTCGGAGTAAGTGAAGAGGGTGCATGGACTCATATAGTACATTGTACATTGGAGTCCAGAAAACTGGACTTGCTTTGACTTTGTTAAGCTTTGTTGATGTTGTTCTTCTTTATGTCCGTTTTGGAGATGAACGCGTACAGGTCTCCGCCAGGTCAGGTAGGTTATTGTGGCCAAAAATGTGTTTTGCAAACGTTGGCGCTATAACAGGCCAATGTGAAAAGGGTGGCATACCCAAAAGTACCGAAAACTGTACACAAAAGTACACAAAACTACCCCAAACTACCCAAAAGTACACAAAATTAACCAAAATTATACCCTAAAGTACACAAAAGTACACAAAACTACCCAAAACTACATGCCTCCGAGCAGTGCAGGGAGCCAGGGCCAGCACCCAGGGGGTCCCTGGAAGCTGACCACCACCTGGGCCCGCCGTGGACCCCCGCGGACCCCTGTGGACCCCGGCGGCGCCTGAAAAAGCGAATGGAAAAATAAGCGAATCTAGCAGATCTACAAGCTACTGCTCCACTCCACGGGCCGTGGCTCGGCCTGGGAGGGGTCTGCGGACCCCCGCTTCTCAGGGGGGGTCCCTCGCCTCCGAAACTACACAGGTGGTGGTCGGCCGCCAGGGATCCCCTGGGTGCTAGCCCTGGCTCCCTGCACTAGTTTTGTGTACTTTTGGGTATACATTTGGGTACTTTTGGGTACTTTTGGGTAGTTTTTTGTACTTTTGGGTACTTTTGGGTACTTTGGGGCAATTAGTAGGACCCATATCAAAGAATGTGTTTTTTAGTGGGAATGTGCATGCAAAATGTCATGCAAATTGCAGGCTGCGTTCATGATTTGAGGCATTTTGTTCAAAACGGACTAAAAGTGCAAACTTTGGAAGCCATTCTTAGCCAATCAGGATGGAATATGGTAAAACAGACAGATTCATGTCGATCACATGACTGTAGAGATACTGTCTTCCGATTTGCATGATTTTTGGACAAAATGTGTCCAAAAAGCGTTTAACAAAAATCTGCCTCATGGTGGCCCTAGAACAGGCCTTTAAAATGTTGGGCAGAGGTTCTGAATTGGCATCCAGGGAGTGTGTGTGCACAGTTTGGCAGCGTCTGGGCCAGCGACGCAGGAGATTAGCTGGTAACAGACGGACAGACGCACGCACGCACAGACGCACGCACGGACGGACGGACAGACAGACAGACAGGGGCAAAACATATTCTCCCCACACAGAGTCAAAGACCCAAGGAGGCCCCTGGGACAATACATTGTAGACCCTGAGGACCAACTCAAATTGCAATGCTAGAACCTTGGTCAACAGTGACAATAGTCATAGATGTCTTTTGGTGTGGCAGAAAAACTGAATACCTACAGAAAATGCAAACTCCACACAGAAAGACTCTCTGCCCGGGATTAAACCCATCTCTTGCTAATGTGCTAATCACGCTGCCTCCGTGGATGGATGTTTCTGTAAGGAAGCAGCACATTCTAAAACATGGATGCTTCACACACATCTTTAACATACCCGCACAGAGGATCTATCAATAGTGTACAATCGCCACAGTATCAAGGTGGGCACTGGGTAACATTAGTTATTAAACCAATTACTTAAGTATCTGTGAAATATGGTCACAATCTACCCTTATATTATGACATTAGATTATCTTTGCAGTCACCGTGAAGTTGATCTTTAACATTTTGGATATGAAATGTCATCACTATCATTGTATCCTAGACATTTGTGTGAAGTCTTAATCTTTCTTTGGTTATGGCGCAAAACGTGTTTTGTTCACTCACAGTGAACTTGATGTTTGGTTTGTCCACCAAATTCTAATCAGTTCATCCTTGGCCAGACGGACTACAGATGTTAAGATATACAGACATAATGCTTCCAGTCATGGCTGTCGCCAGCGGAGGCATGAAAAAAGCAGGGAAGGGCAAAATTGTGTTTTAATGAGAATCATTTTCAACTGGAAGATTTTCTTTCAAAAAGTGAAAATCTTATATTCCAGATTCATGACACATTCAGGCCAGGAACACAATTTAGTGTATTACAGTACATGTACCGTATGTAGCAACATAAATGTTTGAACAATATTTGACGTTTTTCAGAAAACCTAGGTCAGGCCTAAATGGGTTAAGTGAAATATTTCAAGCCTTTTTTGTTTTTATGTTGATGATTACGGCATACAGCTAATTAAAATATAAATTCCAATATCCCAAAAGTCTACCTGAATTAATTAATTCCTTACATTGTGATAATCACCAGATGGATATACGGACGATAGGCCTATATGTAAATATGTAGATAATTTGTTTGTTTTTATCTCTCTCCCTCTCTCCCCCTTGCCCCCGATCTCTTCTTCTTCGCTTTCTCTTTTGCAACCCTGTGGTTCCAAAATGATTTGCCTGGGCATAAAAAGTTTGAAAACCACCAATTTGAAAACAAAGCATTCGGTAGCTTGTAATCATGGTCTGCACAACTACTGTATCTTGATGCCAGCCTTACCAGGTGATGAAGTGGAGATTTTTACCATTGATGATCATTCCCAGACAATCAGCTGTCAGTATGCTCTGTGTCACAGGAAAGAAATCCTGCTATCTTTATCTAGTCAAGCCCATATTTGAGCGGTGCCTGCCACTCCAGCATTTGATCGTGTGTGTATGCATGTCTGTCCCTATAAGTATGGCAACACCAGCTGCAGCCACCCAGACAGTGGCGTCAGTTCAGCAAAAGCTAAGGTATGGCAACATGACTGGTGCTTCATTCACGTGCGTGCAAGACACCAGTCATGTTGCCATACCTTAGCAACAAGCATGATGAATTTATTTTAAGAAGTACATGTTTCCCCCCCTGTAGCCAAAGCTGCCATACCTTGCCAAACCCAATTGACGCCTCTCCACCCAGAGGCGCAGTTGAGCAGCCTGCACCACTCATTCAAGCTGGGTTAGATTTTTTGGTTATTGACAGCTGGCAAGTGCACAAATTGTGTGAAGTTAAATATAAAATAATCAGTCATCATTAACAACATCCCTTATATTTTGAGCACTTAAACTTTAAATGCATATTCATAGATTTAAGTTACCGTAGTCAACACCAAAAAAAAACAAAAAAAAAAACAGCAATGTCTTGGCAGCATGCACCTTGACTTAACATCTCAGTGTGATGGGAAGAATACCATATTTCCTGCTACTGTAATGACCACAGTATATTATGCAAACAGCAGAGAAGTGGAGGTTAGCTCTGGGAGTGGCTGCATTGTGGGCTGCGGGCCAGACTGGCAGAGGACCGACGCACAGGCTGTCATGTTGAAACCACACAGTGGTGCATTGTGGGGAAGACGGCACGGGTCAGTGGCATTGTGAACTGAACGGGGAACTCTAGTCTCTCATCACCTGAGACAGGGCCGCACCTTATGTGGGAATTCAGCCAAGGTACACAGTGTCAGGAGAGAGTAGTTGGAAGAACATTGAAATAAATTATCAAATGTATCATATTATCATATTAATCAAATTGGAAAAGAAAGAGAGAGAGAGAGAGAGAGAGGGAGAGAGGGAGAGAGAGAGAGAGAGAGAGAGAGAGAGAGAGAGAGAGAGAGAGAGAGAGAGAGAGAGAGGCCAATGCTAAAATGGATTATTTATTTGTGAAAAGTTTTTGGTCCAATGTGCAATGTGTTTGACTACTATGACAATGATTTATTTACTTTAGTTTTTAGAGTCAGAACTCCAATTAGATGAAGTGTGTTGTTTTTCTCTGTCATTGAGGGGCAGCCTAACAAGAGGGAAGTCAGGTTTCTCCTAATCCATGGATTATGGAGGTCTGGGAGTGGTACCTAAATAACTACTGTACGGCGAGGGGAGGACCATGGTTTGCCACATGCGCTTGTGTTTACATTGAAGCCACAACACATACTGTCATTTCCTTTTATCACTGATCCCAGCTTGGCAGGTGCCCCAGTGTAGTCAACCTGCACATCCACAGGCTTCAGTGAAGTCAAGCACTGAGTATTTTTCTCCCCTGGAGTTTAGTTTCAGTAGTTAAAGTCTGGCACATTTTCAAAAAGTGGCCACTGAACAAACTGGATTTCATAGATCTAGAAAGAGGAACAAAAGTGTGTTTGTGGTTTCTCGGGTTGAAGTGTCTAGCAGTACTGTAATCCATCCGGTGAAATGTGTAGTGACATTCTCAAGAGGCCAGAGGAGTAAAAAACCATTGGCCTCAAACAATGACTGCAGCTGGGCATCACTCATCTCACTTCCAAACACCAGGGTATCCTGTTGCTCCGGCAAGAATCTTGAGAAGATTGGACTCTTTTGCAGCCATTTAGTGCCCGCACACATCCTCCAACCTTTCCACCCACCCGCCACTATGCAGGAAAAAGAAAAGCTAGGTGTTGAGCCACATGATCTGCTGAGAGGAGTGTTAGTGTTTGAGAATAGTGCAGCTGTGTAGTCGCCATCTGTGCATAAAAGGTATTCTCGGAATGCCAACCAGAAATGTCCTTATTGTAGTAAGTGAAAAGGCAGTGTTTTTGCATTCAAGCGTTGATCTTGATTAACAGTGACATGTCAAGAACAGAACAGAGTGATTTGGGTGTTCATGTCATTCATAATGGAATATTAGGTTACTTGTAAAACCTTTCCATTGCATGGCACAGATGTTTTACTGAAATTGCTTTTTTTAACAATGCAGTTGTATAGTTCAGAAATAGGTTGATGTAGTTGAAATACATATTCATATTTTAGAATTTTAAAATGACATGTTCTACTTTCTTTCATTTGATATTGGAGTAAGCCCAAACACTGCAATAAAACAAAAGAGAGATCAACTCTTTAGTTGGCTTGTAATTTTTTTCAATGGTAGTTAGTATAGTTTCAACATTGCCCTAAAAATCTAACACGTCAGGCAATATATGCATGTTTTCACAGTATGTGCACAGTTAGGCTCTTTTCTCTCGCACACACCGTGCTGCAGCTATCATAACTTTGAATAAATATAGCAAAATAATGTGCACAGTATAATTGTTTTTTGATCAATGATAGTTTCAATGACATGTTTCCCATTTCCCTAAACGTCTAACACGTTCAGGCAATATAGCAATACTTTAACATTGCTCCTAGCTGTCCACGAGAACTGATAACCCAGAGCATCAAATGCAAATTGATCTCCTCTGATCCTTGCCAGGAGGCCCTTAATTGGTGTGGGAACACATGAGTGCTGCAGCATAGTTGATTGGTCTGGGAACACACCTGCTGAATAGGAGATTGGTGTGGGAACACTCAAGTGCTGTACAGGAGATTGGTGTGGGAACACACTGTATAGCATAGATTGGTACGGGAACAGTCTCAGATACATTCTGCATGGCATAGGAGATTAACACATAGCCTACTGTAAATTCTGTATAGCATAGGAGATAGAAATCCTGAAATAATTAATTAATAATTTGAAACAACTCGTTCACCTAAGTACTTTAAAGGGAATTACATGGGAAACCAGAAAGATGTGGTTATCACAAAGACATTTTCAACAACCCTTTTTTTTCTATCAGTGTTACAGTGTAAGTCTTGTTGCATCACTCCTATTGTTTAAACCCCACTATAGTCTCTGTTTCTGGCAGTTTTAGTGCATTCTTCTTTGGTCTCAGATAGCTTAAACTGTGCAGATTGTGTTTAGTCTGGCGCCTCACTTTGTGACATGAGGAGGGAAATCTAGCTTTCTACGATGGACTGAATAACAATATTTTTGAGAATGTCATCCTAAGATAGTTCTGATAAATAGTGGCTTTTTTTTTACTTCCTTGATCATGAGTTCACGGCATTAGTTTGAGGCATTTAAAAGCTGCAGTTCATTAACAGAGAATAAACGAACTGTTCTTGTAAAATGCTAATTTTAACTAATTTCTTTGTAGCTGAGAAAGAAATATTCTTTAATTATTTTAAAGAGTCCTATCAGTAGAACCAAGACCAAATTCCCCCCATAATTAGAAACAAGAGAACTTCTAATCTGTGATGTCATCAAGTGCAGCCTGGTGCTCCACTCCACTGACAGTGAATGAAAGATTTACTTTTTGAACTCAAAGAGTGTTTGAACATTCAAATGAAGCTTGTAGACTCGTTTTGGTATCCACTTGATTAATAAAAATGTATGGGTATGGCAGATTAGACATCAACACTAACGTGTCTCGCATGGCTTTGCTTATCAGTGAATATTTGCCAAGTAACCTATAGACAACATGCCTGGCCACGCCCCCTACTTCCGACCGGAAGCCCTTTTTTGTACAGTATCTTAAGCTGGAACAAACTGATAACAGCATAACTAAAACATCCTTGTTTGCTTTCTTTTGCACATTTATTTGATAAGTAGATGTACATTAAATTCAACGTTTGCATCATGAACTTGTGTTTGGACTTCCCCCTCTCTTCCTGGCTGTGTGCTGATTCACTGTATTTTCCAGGTAGTTTGGTCATCGTTTTGGAATTCACACGCCTTATCATTATTATGGACTTAGTTTAAAGAGACTGCAGACATACTCCATTTAGTCTATAAAACAATCAAAATATAGATCCTATTCACATATACTTTATTATTCCCATTTAATGCCTTAGTGATAACAATGGTTTATGCCCTATCATGTAAAAATATGTCGCTAATTTTCCAGTGACTGTTCTCGTTTTTAGATCTGTGTTTCTCTATCAGTTTGGAGGAGACAGACTGTCTACTGAGAGCAAGTGATCATTATCTACCATCCCAAGCAGACAGACAGACAGGCCTGCTGTTCATGCCTCACTGTATGTGGGTGGTATGCTGTGCTGTGATACAGTATGTGCACAGTTAGGCTCTACCTTTCTCTAGCACACACCGTGCTGCAGCTATCATAACTTTCAATAAATATAGCAAAAAAAATGTGCACAGTATAATTGTTTTTTGATCAGTGATAGTTTCAATGACATGTTTCCCATTGCCCTAAACGTCTAACTCGTTCAGGCAATATAGCAATACTTTAACATTGCTCCTAGCTGTTCACGAGAACTGATATAACCCAGATAGCATCAAATGCAAATTGATCTCATTTGAGCTTTGCCAGGAGGCCCTTAATTGGTGTGGGAACACATGAGTGCTGCAGCATATTGGTGTGGGAACACATAGAGTGCTGATTGGTGAGGGAACACACCTGCTGAATAGGAGATTGGTGTGGGAACCAACTCTATGGTGGGAACACATAGAGTGCTGATTGGTGAGGGAACACACCTGCTGAATAGGAGATTGGTGTGGGAACCAACTGGGAACACATGAGTGCTGATTGGTGAGGGAACACACCTGCTGAATAGGAGATTGGTGTGGGAACCAACTCTATGGTGGGAATACATGAGTGCTGATTGGTGAGGGAACACACCTGCTGAATAGGAGATTGGTGTGGGAACCAACTCTATGGTGGGAATACATGAGTGCTGATTGGTGAGGGAACACATGAGTGCTGCAGCATAGGAGATTGAACACACACTGCTGATGATTGGTGATTGGTGTGGGAACACGAGTTCTGTACAGTAGGCCTATAATTGTGAAAAAAGCACTAGCATGGCAAGATTCCCCCCCCCCCCCCCATCTATTATGCAATGGTATCTGAATGAATGTTGTTTTTTGTTTTTGTTTTACATATCTGGAGTTATATTGCACTTTGAAAGGGGAAACATACTGTATAGGTGAAAATGGTTTTAATTGTTTTAAACATGGCATGTAATTTTCTAGTGCCCTCATACATTTCATCAGCGTTGGCTCCTAAGCATTATGTATTTACTTTTTTCAGGGGCAAAGACACTCTGCCCTGTCACTCTGCCCTTTAAAATGTAAACTAAACTACGCAACTATGTCCACTTGTTTGTCAATAACAACTGCACTTCAAGTGCAAAGCCTCTGTGACCTCTGTTTCAACCTAAATATACATTTCTAACCCCATACAGTCTATTTAAAATGCCTGGGAACCGCGGCAAGATCAAAAAAGAGCCGGCGATCGGCTACTGTCCTCTCCGTGGGAGGGTTTAAAAGTTTACAAACATGTGTGCACCTGCACGCTTAAAACCTGCCTTGATTAGCAGCGCGCTGTAACCACTGCACAGAACCAGTCTGGAATACCTGAGAGATGGATGCTAACGACAGATCCCCCGGCGACCCACAAGTACAACTTTTGGACCTCAGCGCCAACACAGCCAAGTCGAGGCGCTACAGCGAGGGACCAGAGGAGACTCGCCCGGAGAGAGATGACGACCAGCTGGCGAAGCCCCCATATTCCTACCCGGAGAGAGATGATGACCAGCAGGTGAAGCCCCCGTATTCCTACGTGGCTCTCATTGCCATGGCGATTAAGGACAGCTACGATAAGAGGCAAACCCTGAGCGGAATATACGAGTACATCGTCTCGAAATTCCCCTACTACGAGAAGAACAAGAAAGGTTGGCAGAACAGCATCCGACACAACCTCAGCCTCAACGAGTGCTTCATCAAAGTGCCCAGAGAGAGCGGCGGGGACAGGAAAGGCAACTACTGGATACTGGACCCCGCGTTCGAGGACATGTTCGAGAAGGGGAACTACCGGCGACGGAGGAGGGTGAGGAGACCATATCGACCCACCCCGAGCGTGCCTTACTTATCCTCCGGGAGCCCGGTCGACTATCCACAGTATCCAGAGCCCCTTTACCCACCGGAGAAGCACGCGTACCTGCAGTCAGCGGCGGCGTACGGCAGCAGTGGATCCCCGTGGAGCCTGTGTCAGCCCCAGTCCCACTCCCCCCACTACTCCACCGGCTACAGCCTCCCACCGCATCAGTCGACCGGCTACAGCCTCCCTGCCCTCCCATCACCGCATCAGTCGACCGGCTACAGCCTCCCTGCCCTCCCATCACCGCATCAGTCCACCGGTTACAGCCTCTCCGCCCTCCCATCACCGGCGCAGAGCAGCGGTCATCCCAGTCCCGGTGTCTCTCCGAACGGATTCACCACCAGCAGCCCGGTGGGCTCGTATTACCCGAGCCCCCACTTCCACCACCCCACCTACGGTGCCACCGGCTACCAGTACCACCCGTCCGTGTTGGTCCCGCACAACGGCTATCCCTACGGCGGGATGACCCGGCCGATGAGCCCCACCAACGGAGGCACCGTCTCCATCGCGAGCTTCTCCCAGTCCCACCACCACCAGTTCTACTCCAGACAGCCGGAGATGTCCTTTGCGCACTCTGTTTGAATAGGCTGGTTCCACGGACATGCCCAGTTGCACACTGACTGACAAAGCTTGACACCTGTTCAACATTTCAATTCCACTTCGTCATTTTAGTGAGGTAAAACTATAATGTTCCAACTGCCAATTTGTGTTCAATTTAAATTACGCCTAGTTTGTTGTTTGACTTGCAAAGCAATTAAATCCAGAAATGTAATCCAAGAAGTTTTTTTCCCCCTCAAATGTGCCTAATAGGCCTAGCCCTAGTCTTTAGATTGGGCGTTCTAGGCTACTTATTACTCTACATTTATGGTGTTTAACATGCAAATCAATTAAATCCAGAAATACAGTTATGCTGTTTAACATGCAAATCGGTTAAATCCAGAAATGGCGCCAATTACATTTTGTTGTGTTTATGGTCATGTTTTGGCGGTTTTCCCTCCTGTCAGTTATTGCCTAATAAAGGCCTATCTTTAGTTATTCAAGATTTTTTGTTTTTTACAGGTTGGCATATTTTTGTTACAGAGTTTGTTGTACAGCTACACTTGGGACTTGCGTTATTTATTTCTGTTGTTTTGTTCTAAACAATTTATGTTCTGTCTGTGGCCCAGTAGCCTAGCTACTGCACCAATTATCCTCTGTGAAGGAGGTAGGCTACAGTTTGATAATGAACGGTTACTTGATGATGTTTGTTACAATAAAACTATTTTTACAGCACTGTCTTTTCATGCTTGTTCCATTTAAAATGTGAAATCTCATTGCCTAATTTTGCTCCTTAAATTATGGTTAATCAAGCTATGCTTATCGATTGGATTGGGCTATGTTTTTTACTTAAAAAAAACCCCCAAACTAATTAGGCCCATTTGAGTTGGCCTAATCTAACGTGCATTTGTTTATTTTGTGCCTGTACATTTTATGTAGGACCATTTTCTCCTAGGATAGTGGTTTAAGATGTAAGATCTGTCATTTAGGGCAAAACGCTGCATATAGGCCTGGAGGCCTACTTGAGTTAAGGCCACTTCACATTGAGCCGATCCCGGGGCCGAGGATCCCCGATCAGATTTCGGGAGGACCCCCCGGGAAAATCGTTTGGTCGGCCCCGGAATCGGTCTTGGGCTTGAACAGTACCCCGACACGATCGGATTATGTTAATTAGCTTTTTTATGACCTCGGGACTCGTCGGGAGCACTCACGATAATATCAAAAAAGCTTGATATTTTCGGGTCATCGGGTAGGAATCCTTTACAATTATTGTCGTCTGAATGAGCTCACGGGATTGCTTCAGATTATATGAAGCCAGCTCCTCCCTTTTTTTAGAGTGTAGGCTATATTCTGTCACCTCACAATAGAACAGCCTACACTTTTATTATTATTATTAGCCTACTTACTTTTTACTTTAGCCTACTTTCTCTCTAAAATGTTGTAATCACTTGTTCAAAAACGTTATAGCCTGTTCTTTTTTTTTCTTCTTCTTCTGCGCAGTCATTTGGCGACAAGGCAGTGTATTCTATCAACTCACGAAAGCCTTTCCCCATATATAGACCTATATATAATATATGTTTTATATTTATAAAAGATAATAGACTACCATAAATCACCATTTGAAACGCCTGTTTCAAATAAGCGCACGGTTCGTATAAGCGCCTGGGCCGTTATTTCTTATTTGCAATTAATATTATCCTCATTATGTTTTATATAAGATCCCGGGCTATTATTTGTTTGGTTGTTTGGTATTATTTGCTATTTATTCAACTGGTCATTTATGTTGCATGGCAGTGGTGCGCTGAAAACAGCAAATCTACAAGCTCACAGCAGTGCTGTGACAGCACGTTGCAAGTGCAACGCACCTCGCTAGGGTCATATGTTGCATGACGGTAGAGCGCTGAAAACAGCAAATCTACAAGCTCACAGCCCTGTGGACAGACACTTCTAAAAATGTATATGCTGCCCAGCCCAGCCCAGTCAGCCCAGTGCTACGCTACTATGTGCGTCGGGGAACAGATTGCCAAAGGACTCCAAAAAAAGAGAGAGGAAACAAGAGAGAGTCTGCTGCTCTCTGCCACTGCTGGATCAGAATAACTCATTACCTGTTGTTGCTGCCTCTTTTTATCCAGTCCGCATTGTGAAGAAGTAATCCATTATTTTGAGGTGCAAGGGATATGTCCCTTATATATAAGGGAATGTCAGGATAGTCCATTTGGTTACCATTTGGTCTCCATCATTAAGCTGGGGATCACCTGGAACGCCCTCATTGTCAAAACATTAAACAATGTCCCAGAGAGAGAGAGGTCCTGTCGTGTCCAGCATTTTGAGGTGGAAACATGGAGAATGCACAGGCTGATCATACATTTGCTGACGCGTCGTTCGCTTCACGCTGTTGGTTATAGGCCTATATTCATTATTTATTTATTTTGGTCGGCAAAGCCCATGTTCAACTTCAAGTTCAAACTCTCTCACGCAACATGTCGCTTTGATGTCATGCAGATGTAATGGGCAATTTCCTATTGATCAGATACACACCTGAAAGTATTCACGCTGATTAACAGTTAATTTGAGCAGTGATGGTAAAAGTAGGCCTAATCAGTGAGAATGCTTTCAGGTGAGCCTTTCTCCGCGCTCAAAGGCCAAGTAAAAAAAAAAGAGAACTTGAACTCTGTCGGTCTGACTGTCCCACCGCCTCATCCAAGCCTTCAACCAACTGTCCAAAAAGGAAAATGGACATGTAGGATTCATTTAGTTCCATTACACTGTCAGGGTATTGCATATCACCTAAAACCGGATTAATTCTTCAAAATGTGGACTACATCGCATCACAGATGCAGCACTCAAGGTAATTAAATGTCAGACCAAACCTCACCGTTGTGACTCCGACCAAGCCAAATATATTATTAGCCTATCTTATATAAATATAATAACGATATTATATATCCCCACGTGTGGGGAAAGGCTTTTTTGAGAGGTGATAGAATAGGGTGGTAGAATAGGGTTGTTGGGCCCATTAAATATTAAAAAAAAACTCTTTAAGAGGCTGCGCAAACAAAGAAAAGGAAAAAAAAGCAAAGGGGCAAATACACGTTATAGCCTACACAGTAGGTCTATATGTAGGCTGGTAACGTGTCCGTTGGCTTCACGCTGGTCGCAACGACTTCACTTTTAGCGTTTCTTGGTTATAGACCTATTCATTCTTTATTTTTTATTCTATTGGTCGGCAATGTGCGAGCCCATGGCACCATCCGCGACCCCACGTTGGGTCGGGACACACAGTTTGAGAACCGCTGCCACTTTCTCAATCCGTGGAGGCTGTAGCCTTGTTTCTTTATTCAATCAACTGCCAGAAAAAATAAAAGTGAGTGAAGAAAGAGAGAGAGAAAAAAACACTCTTGATTTTATCCCTCTTGAGGGGGCGGAATTTTCATCTAGTCGCGTCTCTCATGGCACCACCCCCCCGAGATCGTGGGTGGCTAGAATCGCGAGACGTCGGTCTCATTTGTAATGGTCTGAGATATTTCACTTGGCACAGCGGGATATACCGGGCCCGGTCGCAAGACAGAGGATCGCTGTCGTTTGAAATGAACACCGATAAACCCCCGGGCACGACATCTGATTGGATCCAACATCGCAATTCGTCTGGGAGGCCTCTTAACCAACCAATTAACTGCAGTGGTGGAAAGTAACTTTAAAGTACATTTACTCAAGTATGGTAGGCCTACTTGAAGTCTTGAATACACATTTGAATTACTTATACTTTACTATAGTAGGCCTACTTATACTTGTAGGCTACTCCAAATATTATAGGCCTACTTTTACCCCACTACTAAAATTATTTGAAGACTACTTTGTAGGTTTTGATTATTATTACAAAACATACAGGGAGTACACATTATGTGAGCTTGTAGATCAGCTATTTTCAAAAGATTTTTTTATACAATTTATCCATTTGAAAACTTGTGAAATGGGACATTCTGCATAAGGAGTAGCTTCTTTCTTGATTTTGAATTATGTTTAGGCAGGCTACTAACTACACCAACACCATTGACGCAGAAAAAGGAAGAGTAAGCACTTTTGATACCATGCCATGGGCAAAGTGCATATAGGACAGAGATTTGTCCAGAGACTGCTTTGACATGTTGACTAGTTGAATCAACAATTAGACCTATAGATGAATGTAATGATTGTATAGATCAATTAGGCCTATCATTGATTGATTGATTAGGCTATCGTCATCAGAAATCACATCGAATCAGAAATTATAAGTGGACTTACCCTTTTTTTTGCAATCAAATGAGAAGTATTAATTAAGCCAACAAAGGAAAAACTGGATCAAGTTTTCCGGGCTCTGTTCCATCACCATTCTGGCATACTCGCCTCTCCTCTCCATTCCTTCAGTTGTCTTCTTGTTGTACGTCATCCACACATTAGTTTTGCCTTTTGTGTGACACGAGAGTCAGATACTTGGTATTTCTTATGGATTCTAGATTTGTTTCCTGACGATCGATCGTTTGTTTCAACCATTAAAGAAGCATGAATAATGCACAGTGAAGAAGGAAGGGTGAAATCGAACATATTGGAACGTATCCACGTCTGCGACGTAGATCCGTTTCCTGTAGTGTTGGAAGAGGAGGAGTGGTTCCGCCTGCCCGCGTGCGCGCCCTGTATTATTTTCGTCTCGCGGGTGAAACACTACAGAACAACTCAGATGTTTACTACTATTACTACTACTGAACGTGCTGCTTAGATTCCTGGTGGGAGATGGAGGTTTTGAACCAGTTCTTCACGGAACACCCTCACCTATTATATGGTGGATGTGGAGCGACAGCAGTCGCCGCTGGAGGAGCGCTGATTTACAAAATCGCGACGAGGTATACACGAATGCTACCCTCCGTGCCTGTGTGTGGCCTGCTGGTGGACTTTAGCCCATTTATGATTTAGATGATAAGTTTTAATACGCGATGCCGACGTGCAAATAACACATTACTATCAATTTATTATGTTTAATGGCCCGTACTAACCATACGTGTTGCGTTTGCAAACGTATCCTCCTCCACTTCTCAGTCAAGAGAGGGATTACTTGGCAACTGTTTAATGGCTAATACTAGCCTAGCTTTTTGCTCCAAGCAACACAGTAAAGTGTTAGAGATGCAACCAGCCCAGCAGTGGTGGAAAAAATACTACAATGTAGAACTACTCAAGTCTGAAATTCAAAATGTACTGGCAAAAGTAGTAGTAGTAAAAGTACTGGCATCCAAATGTACTTAAAAGTACCAAAAGTAGAAAGTACTCATGCAGAATGTCCCATTTCAAGTCTTCAAATGTATTAAAATCTTATACAATAGCATATCTACAAGCTCACAATGAGACCCAATCGGCTATTTTCAAATGGCCAAACTGTATAAGTGGTTAATCTATGTTTTGTAATACTTATCAACATGTACAAAGTAATTAAATTTGTCAAATCATTGTTGTAGTGGAGTAAAAGTCCAATATTTGGATCCCAGATGTAGTGGAGTGGAAGTAAAAGTAAAGTACAAATACCTCAAAATTGTACAGTACTCGTGTAAATGTACTTATTTACTTTTCACCACTGGTAAACTGTTAAAGATGCAGCCAGCCCAGCCTAGAACTGAACTGAATTGAACCAATGAATACAATGATATTTAACCAATCTGAATGCTAGTAGTGTAGCCACTAACCTGGCCTACTTTTACATTTTAATGCAATAAGTATATCACAAACTACACATGGAGCTGTCGTTTTGGAGGAGGTGGTCACTCACTCTGGTCCTGAGAAATGTAGACCCCTGGTGTCGGGTAGGACACCTACTGCTTGACAAGTTGTACAGCTCATACAGGGAAACGTTACAGCCTAAAGGCCTAAAAGAACATTCTTTCTTTAAATGGGGAACAAACAACATTACAGACAACCAGGATGTCATGTGTTGTCATTCCATAGTAGAACATGGTTGGTAGAAAGTAATGGAGACAGACATTTGTTATTAACTTGCATTTAACATAAACTAATTTCGTTTTTCTAACCCTTGCTCCAAATTATATATATTTAAAAAAAACTCACCTGGTCCTGAACTTTCCCATGACCTCGATGGAAAATGTATGTCGCAAAGTAGTTTTGGATGCACAGTAGATGAAGAATGTCAAGGTTGCACGAGTTAAGAAGCCTCTCCTTATCTTATTGTCTTATTATAGAAAGAAGCCTGTCCATGCCAAGGTCAACTGTTGGTTCTGCAATCAAAATACGGTGGTGCCCTATGGGAATAGGAACTGCTGGGACTGCCCCGTTTGTGATCAATACAATGGTTTCCAGGAGGTAAGCTGAACAAGATATTAGTAGTTATTTGTCAATATGGTTTCTTGTGTGATGATTACTCTCAATGCAACTTGTAGATTTTGTACTATTTTTGTGTGATGCCATTGTAAAACAAATGATAAAATGTGTTGTATATCAGACTTAATCGATTCAGTTGATTCTGAAAATCACCTTGATTTGTTGATGCATACAAAACATTCAATGAATTGATAGATGAATGAATCGCTAAAAAGATAATTGATAGTTGCAGCCCTAATTGTATTTTATTTTTTATTTTATTTTTGTCTTGTCTTGCTGCAACATCAGAATGGCGACTACAATAAACCTATCCCAGCTCAGTATATGGAGAATCTAAACCATGGGGTTTCTGCTAGCCTTCAGTCACCTGAGACTCAGACTCCTAAGACACTCCAGTGGGTCAACTGCCAGATGCTCCTCTGCAGAAAGTGCAACAACAACCAGTCTGTCAAGATCAAGCAGTTGGCTTCGTTCATCCCAAGGGACGATGTATGTATCCAACTCTTTTCTTTTCACTACAGCGGTTTACATATTTTTCATCATGTTGGCCATGTTTTATTAATTGACACATAACGTGACTAGGGATGGGGCGATACACGATATTATCGTTTATCGTGATAAAAAACACTCAGGATAATCGTATTGTGGAGATTTCATTTATCGTGATATCGTCCTCCGTCATGCACTGGGATCAATTCACCTTTTATTTGCCACTTAAACTCTATAATTGGTAAAAGGTACTTATAATATACGTACTCGATACAGTCTTTTTTTTTCACTCTCTATCAAGTGTCTTTGCCCAAAAATAGACAATCTACAAGCTCACAATGCGTCACGTTGCGACGCGTTGAGCTTGTAGATCTGCTATTTTTTGGCAAATGTTCCGCCCAGGATAATGGATTTTTATTATCGCGATAATATCGTAAATCGTGATTTCCTTTGTCACAATAATCGTGATATGAAATGTTCATATCGTCCCATCCCTACACATAACGTGACTGATGGAATTCACTTATATCAACAGTTTGGAAATTTGATGATTCACAGCAAGATGCCATAGATGTACTGAATAAATGCATTAAAGTGTCAAGCTTTTGTTAAAAAAAGAAAAAAAGGTCATTATGTTAAAGTTAAAGCTCTGTTAAAAAGTTTAAAGTATATTCCTAGTACAGTATATTCAGATAGTAATGATCAGTGCTATAAGCTGTTTAACAGGGTTCTCTCCAGCTCTTGAGTAAACGGTCAGAGATGTCAGGGTACCAATTTGATCCATAAAGAAGAGAGAACCCCACAAAGATAATTTAGCAACTTCAATTGTATAATTTACAGTTACAATTTTGTATGCTTGTTTATAAAGTGTCTAGCTGAGTTCTTTCTCCTGATTGGATAAAATTGGTATCCCAAACTAAAAATGTATTTTCTGTAGCAATCAAATTATAGAACTGTTTAACGCTTACTTTGGCAAAAATATAACAGACATTTAAGACAAAATGACACCAAGAATGGAAACTTTATAAAATCACCAAGGTGTTAAAGGTATGTGATCATACTGTAAGTAAGCCTTAAGGCCCATAGGGCAGCGGCCTATCTCCTGATTCTGTAGCATGAGGCAGCTTGATGTACTAGACATGACGCTGGTATGTTACAGGGACTTACCCCCAATACAACCCTTAATGCTGAGTGACCGGGGTTCGAACCTCGACCTCCTAGTCTCAGGGCGGACACTCTAACCACAAGGCCACTGAGCTGGTTGGGGGATAATGGCCTTCTGTTATATACAGTATAAGCTTGTCAGTCATAATGTTTTTCTCTGTCCTAGGAGAACTACGACGAGGAGATTGAAGCATATAAACACCATCTGGAGCAGACCTACAAGTTGTGCCGCCCATGCCAGACAGCAATAGAATACTACATCAAACACCAGAACCGGCAGCTCCGCACGGTGCTCTTAAACCATCAACTCCGACGCAGCCGAGAAGCTGACAAGGGTTTCGTAAAGGTCAATACAGATTAAAGTCCCAATTTATGGGTTAGAAATTGCTTCCACCAAACACAAACTCTGTGAATGTCTTTCTATACAAGTTGTCGTCAGTGTGTGCTTACAAACGCCTCACTACAGGTCTGGTAGAAATATCAGTTGTCATTTTAAACATTCTCTCTTTCCACAGAGCTCTTCCATCACTACTCCCATGGGTGTGATACTGTTGCGTATCCTGGCCTTCCTCGCCTGCTCATTCCTGGTGGCGACAACTGTCTTCGGGTCAACAGACCAGACTGTGTCCCCCAGTGCCCCCCCAACACTAAGCGGAGGGGTCGTCCCTCCCAAACCCAGCCCTTTCAACGATTCCACCTCCAACAACAACAGCAACAGTGATGGCACCAGATATGCACATGTGTGGCAGCACTGGCAAGGGCTTCTGGAGCTGCTGCCAGATGCAGCTGTAGATAAAGCCAAGTTGGCTTGGCAGTATGGAAGAAACAACCAGATCGCTGTGGCTTCTGTTGGCCTGTTGACTTGCCTCACCGGTATCTTCTTGGCTGGATCTGTCAGGTAAGGAAGGCAACACTTTGTCTCTAAATTGTCTCAATGAACAGCAGACATGTTTTGAGCTCAGCAAATATTGATAGTATTGTATTACAGAATTATTCAACTAAATGAAATGGTATATTATAGGGGTGTGAAAGTGCATTAATGTTTTGATTGGAACTTGGATTATAACTTTGGCTAAAATAAAATAAAACAGGAGTGAAAACATACTCTCCTAATGACACATTTACCAAAATGTGTGGAGGACTTGAAGCTTATTTGATGGTCTATTGCAGGGTTCCCCAATTAGTTTTCCCCAAAGGCCAAATCATGTCTAGGGTACCAAGCCGAGGGCCACAACATTGCAGGGGGCGACGGTGGCGTTCCCGCTACTCCAGTGACAGTTCAGATATCATCGTTGTCGGGTGAAAATCTTGTATGTCCAAAACCGTTCGTTTTGCATTTATCATTTTAAAAATGATTTAAACTAGTGACCGCGAGGCGTTGTGTGCTTGTAGATCGGCTGTTTTCACTAATTTTGTGCGATGGCCTTGTTTGATTAAGCAGAGCTTTACTTTGCGAAAGAACGTACACATTTTGAGATACAGGTTTTCCACCCGACAATGTTGTCATCAACAACACTAGTATATCGTGTTGTTGCTTCTCTTATATCATGGGGTTGGTGGGGGCCAGACAGTAGCCCCCTGTGGGCCGCAAATGGCCCGCGGGCCGCCTATTGGGGAAGCCTGGTCTGTAGTCTATATTCCACAAATACAGATGAAATCAGTCTGGAGCAAATTGTTCAAAAATCGTTGTCTTTCCAGATTGAGGAGAATCGATGCTATGGCCTCTGTGCTGTGGTTCCTGGTCATGTGTGTGTACTTGGCTGAGATCTACCTGACGGGCATCTCGGATTGGCTGGACACTGCCAAGCTGAGCACCACCGCCCTCTGTTGCCTGGTTGGCTTTGCCGCTGCCGTGGCAACACGCAAATCCATGGGACTGAGAAGAGCCAGAGGCCGAAGGTCAGAATATGAACAGTAACATTTTAATGTGTTTTAAGACCACCCAGTGCATCTTAGGAACATCACGGCTACACAGTGGGAACTATAATATGACAATGGGTCATATTTCTTTTTGGAATGACGCTGTCTTTTCATTTCATATTTCAGCCTCACTCCTAACATTGCTACTGCTTTATTAACAAACTAATATAATTGAGCTGTTCCATGGGGGGAAGGACTGGTCTCCAAATGTTATTAGTTAGAACATAATATGAAGCCATTGAACACTACTGTTAACAAGGCAACTTACTGTATGTAGGAAGATTGTATAGCATTTCTAACGTTTGGCTTTGTAGGAGGGGGAGAACAAAACACTTGAGCTATTGAGTGACATTAATTTGTCATCCTGAGCCTAACTAAATGCCTCTTAAATAATCATATCTCCCATATGTACAGCATTGATGTTTTTATTTTTAAGGATTGGGCTTTTTCCAATTAAGAACTTTGGAACCCATAATTATAATTCTTAGTTATATTGTGTCTTCTGTAAGTTACACTATAACAGATTGTAGCTTATGGCTATGGCTAAAACGATATCACAATATAATTTGAAGCACTGACGTTAATGGTGTAGGTAGGCCCATACTGTATATCATGGTAGATTGAGATTCCCTTTTCTTAACATTTCAATATAAAAGCTTCTGAAGGGTTGAAGCACTGGTATGGCAACTGCATAGCAGCTATTATGGTTAGCAGCTATTATGGTACTCTTAAATTAATTACTAGGAAGTTTTTTGAGTACTGCAGTACTAGAAAGAAATAACTAACTGTCTGATAAATTAAAAACACTTTGTGAAATTAAGTCTGCCTGCAAGAAACTGACTGAAAAGTGAAACAAAAAACAAGCTCTACCGGTCAGCACAATATAGTCAAAATGTATAATGTAGGACAAACTCATACCGTCTCTATACCTTCGCTTATACCCCACCCCTGCTGTAGGTCTTTATGCTATCGACCAATCATAACTCTCATAGCACAAATGCATCCATTTATAGCCTTTTGCCTACCTGACACGGAGTCTCCCTATTGTCACATACTTGCCTCGAAGGCATTAACTTATCCTGGCATCAATATAAAATCAAAAGATGATGGATTGTACTCATTTCTTGATGCTTGGCAACATATTAATCACTGATATAAATAACGACTTGTTTGAACTAAATGTTTAAAGAAGTCATCATCTATTAGTTTTATGCCAACAGTGTTGGTGCTATAAATATAAAATGCCATTAATATACAAAAGAAGTCATATAATGGATTAAAAAAATAAAATCAGCCCATCACACAGGATTAAAATACTGTACATTTGCCACAATGAACTGGTGTGATAAAAAACTGTTGCCTCTCATTGCCACTTGGGGCCACCAGTATACGCAAAGTGTGGAAGCTCTCAAGTACAGCTTTTGAGTATTTGGCGTTTTGTTTGCAGTTTTAGCTAATCCTTCAAACATTTATGCTACAAGTTGTCTTACTGGCATACACTTGACTTACTTTGATGTTTTTTTAAGAATAACAGTGTCTGCATTGGTATTTGAGGCCAAACATTTAACATGCAAACATGAGTAAGTGTTCCTTTTGCGCTCACAGGATTGGTATTACAGGGTAAGGGTAGCATTGGTAATTCTACTTAAATAATTTATCAATTATTTTTTAACCTTGTCCAAAATTAATTAAAGGCGATTAAAAAAGGTTAAAAAACAATACAGGGAAAACTTTTAAAGCATGCAACTCGTAGAGATGCCTCACAGTATTGTGAGCTGTTTTTATTCTTATTTCTTTGTAATTTTATGTACCATCTACTGTATCTGGATGGTACTAAAATTGATCATGGTACATGACAAACTGTAGGTTTTGTGTCCTGTGTTATAATCATGGAATGACATTTTTTCTTTCTCCATTTCTAATCCAGTCTACTCTGGGCTTTAGTAATGTACTTGGACTCCCGTTTATATGGGATACATTTTATGCGAATACCTCATTCAACTAAGGTTTTCCATATCCATTTACTGAGATGGCCTTAGATTTAGTTAAAATGTGATCATATATTACTTGTTTATCTTTACCTTTTCTTTTCGTATGATGGTGTCTCACACAGAAAATAGAATAGAATCTACAAACTCAATCTTGTAGATCTGCTAATTTCTTGCACGCAACACATTCACACAACAGGCTGTACATTTAAGTGTTATAATGTTGGGAGGAAATCGTGGCGTTCTGAATTACCATTAGCAGATGTGAGTAGGGCTGGGGTGGTATGGATTATTACTTACTGTGGTAATAAATCACTGTTTACTGACGGTATGGTGGTATTCCCCCATTTAAAAAGTTGTATTTAAAAAAGAAATTGATATATTAAAAATCGCGGTTCGTACTTTCTCAAACAGCCTTTTGAAGGAAAAGAGATTCAATGCATGCTCAAGATTAAACGTTTTGCCATAACAGCATACCTGTAGGCTACTAGAAAAGTACATGGAAAAAGCTGCTCATTTCCAGTTACACAGTATTTTTTAATTGTCAAATTAAACATGGCGTAAGAAAAAAATTCTATAGGAGAATAGTTATGGGAGATGGGATTCTCAAACAGGCAATAATCCAAAAGACGAAGAAAGAAAAGGGAAGCCTCTGTACAATGGCAACACGTTTCGAGTGTTAACCCATCCAATAGAGACGAGGTGTTTCATATTGGATGTGTTATTTTGTTCGTTTTGTTTTAACACATTTTCAAATTCCATTCTAATGAAAGTGGAATTTAGTCTATTTTTTTATTGCACTATAACTGCACTAGACGTTTTGATATTTCTTCTCCCCCTTCCTCCGTCCCTTGATACTTCTTGTCCACTATTGACCATAGTGATAGTAAAATTTGACTATGTAGGCATTGGATTGTAGAATGTATAGCCCACCCTCAATGCATGCATTAACCTTTTACCAGTGCACTTTGTATTTGCCATAACAGTTTGTTGAATGGCGCTTTTTTATTTTATTTTCATGGACTATACTGAAATGGGAAGGTAGTGGTATATCATAGTATTGTAAACTTCTGTATTGAAGTAGTAGCTGTAAGGACTGTCTGTGTTATTTTTACTGTGAAGTGTAATTTGCATGTTGTACTGTAGATGTTCTCAGACCAGCATCTTTGTTGCTGTAATAGCCACAAGGAATCCATTCAACCTTAAGTTCCTGATTGTTTCGGCAACAAAACTGCTGGCCAATATTGAACGTTAAAGATGCAGTTCGTTCCTAGAGGGTGTTTTGCGTGGGCATAATATGCCATGATACAACAATATTATTGTCTGACATTACTTTGTCTGTCTACTGACGAGCTGTAATAAATTTATTGTGATGTTTCATCTATCAAGCCAATTTCTTTTTCTTTTTTTTACCAAGATGATTACCACATTTTGGCATTCTACAGGAATGTCATGGTAACAAGTCTTAACAACTAACAACATGCCAACACTGTCAGATCTATATACACTTTTAATGGCTTGTTAAATGAACCATCACTGTAATAACATCATTAATTATACACTAAAATAACCTTTTTGGACTACATATGATCGGATGTTCAACAGTTGTTCAAGCTGTGTGTAATGCTGTACTTGGGCTGGGCAAGATGGACAAAATCAAATATGATATTTTTGACCAAATACCTCAAAATCGATATTGTGATGATAATATTATATTGTAGTGAAAATGGCAGATCTACAAGATCACAACATGTCCACCGGTATGCATTGTGAGCTTCCTTGTATATCTGCTTTTTTATCCATTTTGGAAAATCTGCCGCGGACCGGGCCTCACACCCCCGCGTCACCCCCGCGTCTGCCTCCACCTCGCCGAGATCTATCTTTAGAGGGGTCCCTGGTTCCTGTGCGTTCAGGCATTCCGGAGAAACGGAGTGTTTCACCCGAGTATAGATAGACACACGGGCGCCTACAAATATGGCCGCCCTATTGTGATAGCTAGCGACCCCACTTCAAGATGCGCTGTGATTGGCCGGCAGTGTATAACCCTCGCTGTGATTGGCCGGTAGTGTATGATGACGTAATTTTTGCGCGAAAACCGGACCCCGGTCAGGATCATAGAAAACATATAAAGAGAAGGCTTCAGAAGCTGAAAATAACGGAGTGGGTGTTCTAAAACTTTAGCGATTTAAGAGTTAGGACAATTTTAAGATTTGTTTTATAAAAAAAGTTACATGGTACAACTTTAAATGATTAAAACCAAGAAAATACAACACTTATGCCATCATCACATCTTACGATATCCAACATCCCAGAAAATATCATTATATTGCCCAGACCTCTGCTGTACAGTTGTTTTATTTGCTGTATCATGGCGATCCCAGTCTAGGTATGCTTCCCCACAGAGGGGCTCTATTTCTAGATCTGTTTTGAGTCATTTTGAATTATACAAACGGCATCTTCAAATCTTGACAAAGATAGTTTATCTGCACTACCATTTCTTGTATCTTTTGTGTGTTTGTGATCTAGTTGAGCTAAAGCATAAAATGTTCGTCCTCGCCAAAGTAAGGTCCTGTATGCTCTTGACTACCAGGTTTAGCTTTTCTTTCTATGCCCAAAATGCAGGTTTGGTGTTCTGGTGTGTTATTTTTAACAAAGACCAATTATGTGGCTCATCCTGTTTGGGGTGTTTAGAGTATTCTGATGTCTTCCTGATAAACTGTATGACCTCGTCCTCAACCTCCCCTTTTACCAAGTACTCATCTCTCAAACAACACCAGAGTGCTGTGAATTTTGAGCACAAATCTATTACATTCAAAGCCTAGTGTTTGCTTAGGCAAGAATGTGTTGGGCAACATCTTGATCGACAAAAGTGAAGTATTTGACGAAATGCAAGACTTTTATAAATTAGGATCTAAGGTGCCAAATGTAGCTGGAGCATATAGAATTCTGTGAAACATTTCTGGGATATTAACAAGAGAGTGATAAAAGCTATCCATATGACTACCTATTTATGCTAATTGTATGAATATGATTTTTAACACACAATTATACTGAATATTTGTAGCTAACAAATGTGATTATCTTCTGTATCTGTGTTTGTTGTCTCATAAGTGATTGTAGTTTGCGATTTCTGTACCCGGCAAACATTTTACCAATGTTATGTATGAGTTACAGAAACACAAACGTGTGCAAGGTTTCTCTGTTTTAACCTAACATACCAAATGTAGGTACTTTATAACTCTTGTGTGTAGAATGTGCCATAAAGCTAATAGCTAATCAGAATGTATTTAGATTTAACTACTTGTTTTTGTATTTTCTGAAGCAATTTGATCACTTGTTCTATTCCGTCCGGGGCTGAAGACCAAATGAAATGCATTCTTTGGGTGCTGCATCTTAAAAGGAGAAGTTTTGCTCAATTTAATATTTCAATTATGTTATTCCTATAGTGTATCGAGAGTCGAGTCTGAACTATATTTTATTTTTATTTTTTAACTTTCCTCTATAACTAAAACCCAAAGAAACGAGTGGGTTAATCAAGGGGTTTTCATGGTGTTTCCCCTGGAACAAATTTGAATTTTGTGTAGGAAAGTTTAAAATGGTACATTAATTTACAGTATAAAAGAGGTCTGTGGCCGATTTAGAAGTGTCACAATCCTATGTTTGGGAAACAATCTGTGACATCATAGCAAAGTGCAGGTCTACAAACGGTGAAACTGGACAAATGGAATTCCTGGATTGTTTGTCTGATCTTTTACATGCAAGAAGAGAATGCTGACTATTAGTTTTTGCAGGTTTTTCTGGGCTTTAACTGTGTTCTTGTTTTTTTTATTTTTATTTGTAGTTAAACGTCCAGATTAGTTGTTTTGTGGGAGTGCATTTCTGACCTGGGATGTGTCTGTTGTCCCTGGAAAATATTATTGGTCCATGACAGTCACTCTTTTATTTATTTTTATTTCTTAAGCGTTTACTTTGTTTGTGGAGCTGTACGTTGTTATGATCTACGCTCTATTTTGGGGAAAGCAGTGTTGAGAAACTAGTGTGCGTGCGTGCGTGCGTGCGTGACTTTTAGGACTCTGAGATTGGGAATAACATATATGAATGCTGAAATTCATTGTTGTCTGATTGGGAATAACATATATGAATGCTGAAATTCATTCTTGTCTACCCTTTTTTATTAATTCAACTACTAATAACTATCCTTTTCTGGGCTTTTGTAGGAGTGATTGCTGTATAATGTAATAAAAAAAATGTGAAAGGACATGCCTTCGTTTGGTGTTCTTGATCAAAAGTTGTTTTTCCCCCTCCCAGTTGTACTGGTAGACTTCCAATTTTCCCTATAATGACTTCGTTAATTCATACAGGATATGTCAATGTCCATTATCAACTGTGTGTAGGAGCCAGAATTTGTTCTGGTTAAACTGCCTGTCAGTTGTCTTTAGAATGACAAAGTATCCTTGTAGTACCACTGAAAATATCCTTGTAGCACCACTGAAAATAAACCAATTTGAATGACCTTATGTGTTGTAGAAATGTGAAGGATTTGAGCAGTTGCTGACCAGCGTATCTCAGTTAGCTCTTTTGTCAGTAGCAGTCCCATGATTGTCCGGCAGCTGTAACAGCCTATGAATGGCACTGTGTTTTTGTATCACAGTCTGGTGTCTTTCTTCATGCAGCACACGCTGGACAGGTGGTTTGACCACAACTTTGACCAATGCATGGACGATTATAGCCCCATGATGAGCATGTGTGCTGTTATTTGACTGGCTAGGGTCTTAACTCCTACTACTCCTTGCATAGATCAGTTAATTGGCCACTGATTTTGATGTTTTTATCAAGTTAAATGTAGTGTGTAGCAGAAATTGTAGGGTAAATTCCTTAAGTCACAAAGCTAGAAAGTGTAGTGTAAACTTTTGTCTTTGACCTTTTGCACATTACATAGTGTTGAGGGTTTTGTGGATGCACGGTTACAGGATGACTTGTGTTTTTTAAGAATACACAACTACAAAAGGAGTAATGATTTGTTGCTTTACTTTTACTTGGGATTACAAATATAGTAATGACAGCCTTATTGTACAGACCCAGAAGGACTGTGATGTCGGATTGTAGACAATTATGTTGCTCTTGTTTTGCAGATACCTTACAGGCAGCTCTATGGGCCCTCCCTTCAGTTGCAATCCTCCCCTGCTCTACGCTACCTTCCCCAGCCAGGCAGCGTCTTTCATCCCCACCCCGCCCCCCAACCTCTCCAAGCTCATCAACCGCCAGCAGAGTCCTAGGGAGCGCAAGGCCTCCCCATCCTCCCTGCCTGGACGTCTTAACAGAGCCCTCTCCCTCGGCACAATCCCCTCCCTTGCTAGGACAGGTAAAGCGGTTGCATTTTCTGTTTTGGCGAAGTATAGATGACAAAACATCAAGGTTGCATATTCTGGCGAGTCAGTCAGTGGATGATTTCTGAGAACCCTGGTTTGTTTGCCGTCTTCTTCAGGTGGCAAATACATTTTACATTACGTAGTTCTTCATCTCGCTCACAGACCTTCAGTGGTCACTGGTCTCTCTGTAAATGTTTTCCCACTCCATAGCTTCCCAGAGAGCGCTTACTTTCTGTACAATGCAGCTATTGTCTGTAAATACAATTTAGGAAACAATTTGAATTCAGAAAGAATCTGAATCTATTTGTTGGCCAATATGTTCACATACAAGGAGGACAAGTCTGTGGGTTTTATAAATGACCAATTAAAATAAAGTATTACTATTAACAAGAGCTTGTGACTAAATGGCTACATTGGATACATTAAAAAGAAATCCTGAAAAGTGTGGTTATGGAGATACACAGATTCCACCTGACAGTGACAATATATACAAAGTAAATATAAGTATTAAAGGGGAAACACATGTATATAATCAATAATACAGAGCTAGACCAGATGTTGGCAGTGTGAAAAGTTGAGACTATCAATGTCAAAGACCAGTTAGAAATATGGTAATAAATAGGTGTGGGATATTGCTTATGACCTTTTTAAATGTACATACCAGTATACAGATGGGTGACAAATCAGGAGTGGAGAAACATAAGGAAGGAATGCAGTTAGGGCTGTCACAATTATTACATAATCGTCTAATCGCAATTATTTGAGGTAATCGCAATTATTTTACATAATCGTCATAATCGTTTCCATGTTGAAAAATGTTAATATAGTTTCAAACACTTTCAAAAAAAGTAGTGGAAATAGCAGATCTACAAGCTTGTAGATCGACTATTTCCACTATGAATGTTCTTTTTTAATTATAGATTTGTCAGTAATTTCTTGGTATATTTAGGTTATGTGTCATTTGCCATGTGTAACTTCAAAGCCTACAAGCCAAACAGAAATGCAATTGTCAATGACAAATACACAATTAAATTGTTAATCACAATTATTTAAGTGACAATTAATCGTCATGTAAAATGTTATAATCGTGACAGCCCTAATGCAGATGCTTCCATACAAAGTTACTGCATGATACACTTAAGCAGGTAACATCCTATCATGCTCTGTGGCATGTATGCAAATGCAGAGCAAGCACCGCTGACCTTGATTTTAGATCAAGATATTAAGACACAGAGATTCAAGTCATTATGAAAGAGTTCATTGTTGGGGCACGAATGGCTGGAGCTTCAGTTGCAAAGATTGTTCAACCGGCTAGTTTTTATTGACTTTTGCATTTCAATCTATCTAGAGACCTCCTTAAAGGACAACTTTGTTTTTTTTTTACAACATGGGTTCATATTTTAGATTGTAATTAGAGAAAAGAAAAGATGAGTGTTAAAATGTTTTCATTTACTGCTTTCTATTGTTTTAGCAATTTTAGTATTTTGATTTCAGTGGGTGGGGGCATGCGTACAAGTGGCTAAATATGTCTTTTTGGACACAATATAATATCTGCCCCTGAAAGATTAAATGAAAATTAAATGAAAACATTTTAACACTCATCTTTTCTCTAATGACTATCTAAAATATGAATCCTTGTTGTAAAAAAACAAAGTTGTCCTTTAAGTATTGTACATGGTCGCAAATTGTGACTTTGATTGTAATTCTTATGCATTATTGCGATGAGTAAGGAGAAACAGAAGAGCTACTCTGTCAGGATGTGATGACTGTCAGCGAGAACAGTTTGTCAACAACTACATACTGTAGAAAGGGTTGTTCTAGTTAGTTCAGTTGCAGGGCTTAAACCCCTCGTTACATAACCCCCTCGTTACAAAAACATATTTCATAGTTAAGTGGTACAGGTACAGAAACATAGGCAATGGTCTACAGAGATGTGGATAAAGGTGATATGGTCAGATGAGTCATCCTACTGAGACCAAGCATTAATCAGGCATTAGTAAAGTTTGTGTTATTTTTAGTGAAGTTACCCACAGTGTTTTTATTGATCTCTTTGTCCGTAACTGAGAGTATCAGGTTTATGAAGTAGCTGGCTGAAGTGCGAGTGTGTCTCTACATTTGACAATTCTTTCTTTTCTTTTTTTGTCACCCATCTTTCCTTTTTTATAGCATTTGGTTGGCTGTCCTGGTTTAACCCCTTAGGTTTTCTTTGCCCCCTTGTTTATGTATTGTTTTTAAGATTTTTTTTTACTGTAGCACTATAATATAAATAAATACAATGCATGATTATTATCTGTAGATATTGCATGTGGTACGTGTAGGTGCAAGATGCATGAAGGCCTTTTCTGATCACAGAAGGCATTACACCACTTTGTGATGTTACCACTTTGTGATGTTTGATTAACGGTCTGGCTGTGTGCGTCTTATTTTCAGAATCGGGGTACCTGTTCAGTGGAAGCAGACCTTCATCGCAATGTAAAGACTCCCCATCTTCAGGTATGAAATCGCCAAGTCTTTCAAGGTCTTGACTCTTGGCGCCCCTTGCTGGTTTATCTGGTTATGGCACAGACTAGTAAATGTCACCCCTCCTCTCCCCTTTCACTTTCCTGTCTATTAAATAAATAATGAAGGGGCCATTCTAAATCTAAAATGTAAAAGTCACCACCATTTTACAATGATCATTTGATTTATATCCGTTACTGTTTCTTCAGACTATTTCTCCCTGAAGTCAGGGAGTCGGCCGTCATCTCCAGGACCCTCTCCGACGCCCTCAGTGGCAGGTTCGGTGTCGAGTTCCAGCTCTGCCTTTCAGCGGCGTCCACTCATCAGCCCTGCCCGCCTCAACATCAGTGGCCGAAAACTTCGACTCTTCTCACCTGAGGTGGAGCTCCCACCCATGTCCCCACCAGTTTCCCCGTCTCACTTCTTTGTGGAGCCTGCCCCTTCGATTTACAGTGGCCGCTTTTCCCCCGATATATCACCCTTCCAAAGCCAGAATGGTAAGTCTTTCAAGGAACAAAATGTAATAGTTTGTTGTGGTTATCAGTCAAGGCTGCAAGACATGCCAAAAAATTTATTTGTGCCCTAGGAGAAAAAACAGTATACAGTGTACTGTATAAAGTAAACATTTATCCCATGCACAATTGACTCCATAAAGCGATTATTAACTTCACTGTATGAACACTATCATGTCTTAAAGAAGCTCATTCGTTATTACAATGCACATTTAAGTTTCTACTTTACCTTGCCGACACTACAGTCTTTTTGAAGATGTCATTAGATTGAGGATATCAGGTCATTTGCCTTAATGACTCACCCCTGATATGTTTTAGATTTAAGCTCATTGCTGAGAGAGGGCAGTGTTATTCAGGAAGAGGAGAGGAGGGCCAGTTCGACAGAGTCCTCAGCATGCATGGTGGACACCACCACCCACAGCCCGGAGAGCACACCTCCATCCAAAGGTAATGAGTTAAACATGGGATTGTTATTGTCTCCACCAGCCGAAGGCTGAGGGAGAGTATGTTTTCCCCTCCGTCCGTGTGTCCGTCCGTGCGTCCGTGCGTCCTCGCAGTTTGTGAGCGCCAAATCTCAGTCGCCGTTGGCCCGGTCGCTGCCAAAGTGAGCACACACATTCCCTGGATGCCAATCTAGAACCTCTGCCCTAAATTTTTCAAATGGGCCTTTTCTAGCGCCAACTAGTGGCCGATGTTTGCTAAACACATTTCTGTGCACTACTCTTACAGATTTTGTCCAAAAATCCTACAAATCGGTAGGCAATATCTCGACAGTCATGTGATCGACACGGATCTGTCCGATTTTGCATATTCCATCCTGATTGGCTAAGATTGGCTTCCAAAGTTTGTGGGATTGAGCCGTTTTGAACAAAATGCCTCAAATCACAAACGCAAAGTGCAATTATCATGAAATCGCGCACACACGTTCCCACTAGGCCGAGGAAGAAATGCCACTTATTTTTTTTTTTATCAGCCTCATGGTGGCGCTATAACAGCCCGATTTGTGGTTTTACCTATAACTCCACCGATCAGTTTCAAACTTTGTAAGCGCACTCCCTAGACTAGAGGCTAAGGATAAACCTTTGCCCTGCATTTTTCACATCAGCCTTTTATAGCGCCACCTTTGGGCCGACTTATGTAAAACACATTTTTGGATATTACTCCTTGAGATTTTATCCAAAAATCATGCAAATCGGTACACAGTATCTCTATAGTCATGTGATCAAGTCCGATCCGTCTGATATTTCACATTCCATCCTGATTGGCTAATATTAGCTTCCAAAGTTTGCAGGATTGCTCCGTTTTTGAACAAAATGCCTCAAATCATCAACGCAGCTTGCGATTACCGTGACATTTGCCACACATATTCCCACTAGGTCAAGGAACAAATGCTACCTTTTTAACATTGTCCTGTTATAGCACCACCGGCAGGTAGACTTTAGCAAAACACATTTTTGGAACACAATGCTTGAAATCATGCATGCAGCGTCCGATTGCCATGAAAGATCTAAGGTGAAGAACATATGCCACCCTTTTTACATTGGCCTATTATACAGTAGCACCACCAGGACGCACGGCCTGGTGGAGACCTGTGCTCGGAAGAGCACTGCTTCTAGTTACTTTTCATGTCAGAGTGTTGTCATTAAAGTCTTAAAATGTAAGAAATTACCTAAAATCACAGACGTCTAAAATGTAGTTCTTTTTACCTAGTGATTTTTTTTGTTGTTGTTTGACATTGATTGTGTTTTATTTCTAGGTTTTGTGATGCGGATCATATGGCCAGGGCTTTTATTAGTAAGCCTGACTGCCAACTTGTTCTTTGCCTCCCTCTACATGTACCGCAACTGGAGATGATCCTTAGGTATATCTGCTGTTATTTCATTTCGCTGTGGGCATCGTGTGAGTCAGCCACAGGTCCTTCTCAGTTGGGTTTGTGTTTTGTCCATTGACATGGGTGCTTCAGCAGCACAGGAGAATATTTTATCTCCTCCTTGAAAATAGCTGTTTGAGTTTGGTTAGCCAAAGATTCGAATGGGGGCTGAAGTTTCTTTGCGCATCTCTGTTGTGGCTGCAGTCGTGCAAAAATGGCTATGGAATGCCATGAGATGCAGAATTTTTCCTGTTAAATTTGTGATTGTTCATGGCTTCAAACGTAATTTCCCCCTTAAATGTGATCTGGCCTCGTTTTGTTATGTTTAGTGGTTTTTTGCTTGCTGCAAACTCCAAATAATGTACGCCTTTACTTGACTCCAGTGTATGAGTTAAAAGCTCAGTTCTTAGCAGTGATGGTTTGATGTTTTTCTTTAAACCATGCTGTGAAATGTGCAATAAACACATAATTCAAAGAATGCTGCTTTTACACAAATGACCATTACCTCCTGCTTAAATCTACAACTTTGAGCAGCATATTATTACTTTGTGGCATCTACAGTATGAGTGACTACAAATGCAATGTAGTTTCTATTACACTGTTACAATGCAATGCTTAATATAGTGGGCACTTACAGTAGCTGTCAAAACTACAGGATAAACCATCTGCGACACATCCATTTTTACTTTTATTTACAATTAAACACTCTCAAAAAACATGTACTGAAAATGTGTGTTGTTCAGGTAGTGCTATTATGGATTTGCGCTTATGAAAATCATAGATATTTACTAATAAGAAGTAATACTCTTAAAACTGGACATGTCTTAAACATGAAGATATCGTGTTTATAATATAAGATGTATATTTGTATCCGTTAACATATCTACCTGAACAATAATACACATGAGCCTCTACTTTTCACATACAAATATACAATACATTTTCTTTTCTTTTCATTATAAAATTACTGAAGGGTTGTACACTTACGGACAATTATACACTTTTTTTGTTTTTTCGTAAAAAACTTAAGTGTATGGAAATGTTGCTTGTTATTTCCAAAATGTTCTGTTATTCATATTTGCATATGAACAGATGTTTAATTTAATGTATCGGTGAGGAAAATCCTGCCTCAATGCTTCTACTGTGTGTGTGTGTGTGTGTGTGTGTGTGTGTGTGTGTGTGTGTGTGTGTGTGTGTGTGTGTGTGTGTGTGTGTGGCGTGTGAGCAACGTGCACATACTCTATGTATGGATTGTAACGAGACATGTATATACAGTATATTTTGGCATGCTTAGGCGGGCCTATAATGTACATAAATAAGACATTATAATTCATACTTTTCCTACACACACTGCATTGTCTGAAGGGGCTTTCTGATTGTTTATATGTTTATAAAGTATTTATTGAATGATAACACGGTTTGTGAGAGGAGCATTTTGTTTTGAATATCTTTGGAGTATGTGACAAACAATGCTGTTATGCATGTTTGCATATGAAACAAGTTTGTTTATATCGGAATTCTGTGTGCAGAATTCGATTTCAAGCTTTATTTATTGTAAAGCCAATTTAAAACCTTTAAGGTTCTTTATTATGAATCAAAAGTTAAACATTTTGAGAGCAATGTGAAACTACAACCTGCAGCTGAAAATAACTGAAGTAACAGAATTAATAGTCTTTGAATAATGAATGAATCCAATAGTTTTGGACAGCTACTATAACCTTCAACTTGTATATACATGCCAACTGAATGTCCCTTTTTATATCTAAATGATTTTCCTGGAAAGCAAGCTCTTTTGTCTAGAATGACCATAGATGGGTAATGTTCATTATGTTGAAATGTAAATATTCTCTTTCTGCTTAGCTAAGATCTTTTTGTGTCTTGGATGAGACTGAACTCCTGTATTTGTTTCCCTGTCTTAACAAACGGTTATAATTTCAGGATATCATGGCAGGTACTGCCATTGGCTCTTTACTCTTTGATCTACACAGGTCAATACTAATGTGCCACTTTTCAGATTATTTGATTTGACACATGCATGCTCTCATATTCTCTCTTGAACTTGTGTTTGTACTTATGGTGTGAGGTATTGTTTCACTGTTTTGCATCCAACACTGCTATATGTAATACTGTTTGACCGAGGTATGTTCACAGTGTTAATTTATTTTGTTAAATGCATATTTCTTTACTTCAATCAGTCTTTTTCTAATAAAACATGTTTTATGTAAAGTTTTTACTGTGCTGCTGTAGGAATCTATTTGTTTTGTTAAATCCTGTATTTAAATTGTGTCAGCTGATCCAGGTACAGAAATGGATAGGGTTTCTAGCTGCTACAAATATTCTCTTAAGAAGAAATGCCATATACACAGGCAGTCCGTTTGGACAGGACAGGAAAGCAAAGCGCTGTGGGTTTGTAACATAGATCTGTGTTACTCAACCAGTTGGCTCACATCACCAGGTTGGAGGAAAAAAAACTATTCTATTGGCTCCTAACTTTATGGGAATATTTGGATACTGTCATATAGGCTAAACTGCTAACAAAGCCTGTCAAATGTATCAACATTTTGAATCTCTTAGCTTCTTGTGAGGGTGAACATTAGTCACAATAATTTACATTTACACATTGCTACACATTTGACCCCATTGCAATGATTTTCTAAATAGTTGAACATCTTATAGAGTGGGAGGTGAAACCTAGAATTACATTTTCATCATTTGAAAATCCAATTGACCTAAATGGGCCCGATATGCCCCAAAAACCCTGACCTTTTCTGGATTTCTCCATTCCTCTCTTCGGTACACACAATTTTTGGTGAATCGACATCACAATATAACTGACTTAGTGGGTTGAACAAATTTAGCAACCTTCCCCTTAACAAATACAAATTATGTAATCATACTGGTTTGCCTCTGGCTCAAGGACACTTGTTGTCATATGGGCCAAGATTGCATAGCCTGTGGCTTTGACCCACAGTAAAAAAAGAGCGGGGGTTCACTGCAGCTCTAAATTTATCTTCTCCACAATACTTCCTGTTTTCATCAGTTGGTTGTTACATTCACAAATACTTTGGCATGTTTAGAACTTGGATTGAGTTTTGTCACTGCATTTATGGCTGTATGGCCTTTAGACCATTTTCATCAAAGAAGTTTGAGTACCCAGGTGATTGTCCACCAACACTTTATATGTTATATGTTTAAAGTCATTGTGCAATGATCCAGTTATATTTCTTTGGCCAGTATTTGTAGCCAAATAAGGCTTAGCATATATTTTTTAAAACATATAACTCCAAGTTCAACCAACATCATGTAATTTATTCTTTTGCAGTTAAGAGTCAATGAATTGTAGCACAGCATGCCCGTCAATGACCCGAGTCCCTCCATTTCCCCTTTCTTGTATTAAGGCAATAAACTTCTATTGTGGTTTATGTTCCACTTTCCATGGGAATCGTGTCTATTTATGTTTACTAGTACTAAATATAACCAGCTTAATTTAGTACTTATTGCTGGGTGATCAAATTATTTAACAAGCTATAAACTACCAACTGCCAATACAATTCACAGCATGTTGTAGGCCTAAATAATTGGAGATTTCCATAGTAGGCTATTGACAAGTTATTTGTCTGTCCATATAAAAAACAGGCGTAGCACATTATTGAGCTCATTTTACTTTCATTTCAAAGAGAGAGAGAGGGGGGGGGACGAGGGGCAGTGGTGTAAAGTAACTAAGTAGGCTACAATTTACTTGAGTACAGTTTTTGAGGTACTTTTACTTTACTGGAGTATTTTCCAAATGTAGGTCTACTTTTACTTCTGCTGCACTACATCTCGGAGGCAAATATTGTATTTTCACTCCACTACAGCCTATTTGAAAACTTTAGTTACTAGTTACTTTATTATTATAGGCCTACCTCAGCCCTATATAGACCTATATTTTGGCCATTGGAAAGCCGATATACAATTAAGCTCACAATGTGTCGCAATGTGAGGTATTGTGAGCTTGTAGATCTGCTATTTCCAAATGATTTTTATACATTTGAGAACTTGTGAAATGGGACATATTCTGCAAAAGGAGTACTTTTACTTTTGGTACTTTAAGTGATGCCAATACTTTTGTACTTCTACTCAATTTTGAATTCCATATTTTACTTGTAACAGAGTAGGCTATTTCTACATTGCACTGATTGCAGTATTGATACTTTTATATAAGTAAAACATAGTACTTGTCTTTAACTTTTTACACCACTGTCAAAGTGAGAGAGAGGGGGTGTGAGCCTGTGAGGGGAGGGCTTTAGGTTCCCTTAACCGTTAACCTGGATGAAAGACCAAGAGCTTATAGTGGCACATGCAGGCAGTGCAACATCCTTGCTTGAATGACAACGCACTTGCTCCACACGCACCACCAGACATCATTTAATCTGCGTGGTAAAATTCGCGGTGGTGCAGTTAGATCTGGCAAAACACATAGGCTACTTTTGGATTATATCTTCTATAGGTAGTTTATGTCCCTCGGAGGAATTATTGTTAGACGACAACAACCACATTCTCCAGACGGCAGCGGTGCAGTTCTTCATTGAAGAATATGAAGAGATAACCAAGCCTTGTAGAGCGGAGGCAAGTATCTGATGATAACAGCCGTACAGCATGCGTTTACAGGCAAGTTGGTTATACAAAAATAATAGACTGCAAATGTACAAGACTCAATTAGGTCTATTCGTCGTATTATTATGCTACTGGATATATAAGCCTTATCTTATTTCCGCGTTGTTGCTACCCAATAAAATGTCTTATGTGCAGTGGTGGAAAAATTACTCACAATTTTTACTCAAGTAAAAGTCAATTTACTGCAATGCAGAAACACAAATAGAAGTCCGGAATTCAAAATGTACTTGAGTAAAAGTACAAAAGAAGAAAGAACTCATTATGCATAATGTCCCATTTCACAATCAAACATTTGAAAATAGCAGATCTACAGGACAGATGGCTATTTTCAAATGGCCAAAATGTAGACCTATACTGTAGGGCTGAAGTGAAGTGGTTAATGTATGTTTAATAATATTCAATCTACAAAGTAACTAAACAAAAGTTTTCAAATAAATGTAGTGGAGTAAAAGTAGGCTATATGCCTAATATTTGGATCCAAGATGTAGTGGAGTAGGCCTAAAAGTATTGGAAATTGGAAATACACAAGTAAAATAGGCCTACATATAACTAAAAAAAAGTACAGTACTTAAGTAAATGTAGCCTATTCAAGTTACTTTACACCACTGCTTATGTGGATCATTTAGCTTTATAGCACAAGTTACACTTTACACGTTTAAGCCTTCGACAATATTAGGCTTGTTGGCCTAATTGAAAAGTAATTTTCGTAATATGAAGTAGCTTAGGCATATGAGTTATTTTTATAGCACTGGACAATTCCTGTTTTCTGTCCATGCAAATAGTCACATTTTGCCATGAACAGACCAATTTAAATTCTCCCTTCCTGTTTGATTCTTGTTTGTTGTATCTCTGTGTTGACAGTTTGTGACATAATTGTGTAAGCCATTTTGCAGTGCCCTTAAATAGCCTACAGTATATGTTTTCTAGAATGTAAAAAGCTGTAGGCCACTGCTTTAAATACGGTATATCAGGTCAGGCGTATAATAGCAAGAACATTTCCCATATAAACTATGGTCTTTATAGCCAAGCAGTTCAGTTTTTCCTATTCTGTAAATGAATTATTGCAGAATGCAAATGCAATGTGTTGGGTGCACAAACAATAGGCCTATACTGAACATGGTCCAATGAAAAAAAAAGAATCTATCAAATTCGTATTTTCATATACATTTCTTGATTAAACATCCCTCACACTTGCATATAGATAGAATAAATTCATATTTTCATATACATTTCTTGATTAAACGTCTCTCACACTAATTCAATCTACATCTGTAGATAGAATAGAACTAAGCCCGGACATTTCATAATGGGTGTTGTTAACCAAACCGCTGTGTTGTGTTGCCTTTGTATGAATGGCTATAGCCTGGTGGTGCTGCCGGTAAATGAGAGGCCGTCATCACCATGCCCCCGGGGAAGTATGGGATGCAGGAGGAGTGGGAGCAGGAGGGGGACCAAGAGATCATGATGGACTTCCTCCTGCCAACTGGTATCTTCCTCAAATTCCCAGTGTCTCGAAATGACACCATCAAAAACATCAAAAAGGTAGGTCCCATAACATCCCTGTCACTTAATACACAGCATACGTTACTGAATTTCATATCTAATTATACATTAGCATAGTGTTTTTTTGTTTACCATATTATCGTTCGAATTCAAATCAAATGTTGTAGCACAGTGTACACTTTATTCTCTCAGTAGCTAAATGTTGTTGTTACAATTATGCTTTTGGATGTTTTTATTTGGTGAAACATTAATTCATTGACTGGTGTTCTTCTTTTAATTCTACACAGGTCAAATTTTACTTAAATGTCATGTTGTAATGTAGCTGTTATAAAGAAACGCCTCTGTCCACAATATAAAATGAATGGCAGAGTCTTTGCTGAGGTATATCTGCTGCTATAGCCATTGATGCCAATTTGTATGCCAACCGTTCTGCCATTTAAGTCTGTTTGATTTAGCTGTGGTAAGTAATGATACTCTTGGAAACTGTTAAGAGATTAAATAGTCTGGAGATTGCTTTATTGACAAGGAAGGAATGATTCTGAAAGAATTGCGTGGCTTCGCTCATTTCCATAAAGGAGAGAGGTTTCTTTTATTGAATAATATTGAGTCTTAAGACGCTGGTGGTAGCAGCCAGGGGTGTCGCACCACATTCTGGGCCCTGGGTTCAAGGATTCACTGCGGGCCCCTCATGAATGTTCTTCATAGGGGGAGGGGGTTTAACCCACATAGACTGGGAACGCATTATTAGTTACGCATTATTTTGTGCTTTAACTACAGACAAATGGGAGCTATACAAGCTCACAGCGTGGCACCGAGTGTCGCGCTGCGATCTTGTAGATCTGCTATTTTTGAAAAAATCTTGAAAAATTCTGCAAGTCTTTGAATATTTCAAATCCTTCTAAGGTTTTTAGAAAAACCTATGTTTCCCGTCTCTAAATATTTAGTTCCAGGGATCCCCCAGAGGCATTAAAAAAATTACATATATTCAAAGATTTGCACATATTTTCACAACTTTTCAAAAATAGCAGATCTACAAGCTCGCAGCGTGGCACTCATGGCGCTCTGGGAGCTTGTATACCTGCTATTTTTCGATAGCTAAAGTATAAAATAATTAAGGGCCCTCCACCTTGGGCCCTGGTAACTCAGTACCACTTTTCTCCTCCTTGTGACGCCCCTGCTGGCAGCGCAGATGCACCTCCTTCCACCTCAACTCCAGAAATTGTACTTTTAATGAGGTGGAGAGCTGAGGATGGAGGTGGGATGCTCATTGCTTGCTGATAAGAGAATGAATGGATCAGAGGCAGTGATATTTAAAGACAGAGCTCAATCACCTGATTGGCTGACTACAGATTGGCAGATTCTGATTGGCTATAGTGCCCATCTTCAAACTGTGAATGAAAGGATTTTTGTGGAGATGTGTGCAATATGAATATGATAGTGTGAGAGAAGAGATCTTGCTTTTTGAACTTAAGTAGAGCTACATAACAAAAAGTGGTTATCCTTTTAGCTCAGTAAATACATCTGAGACCTTCAAGGTAAATTCATATTGAGTCGAAGAATAAGTGAAATACTTACTGGCAACTTGACAGGTGACAGGTGTTTGACAAAACGTTTCACTGTATAGCCTACTAGTACAGTATATCAACAACATACAGCCAGGGTATGGTTCTGGTGCTTGCAATTTATTGTGGACTTCATCTCTTGTCAGATGGTTTGGAGAAACGCCAGCAGCGAGCCCCTGTTCAGAGCCCTGGGTAACCCCGACGCATACGTCTTTACCTGTATCAACCAGACAGCTGAGAGGGAGGAGCTAGAGGAAGAAACCAGGCGAATATGCGACGTCCGGCCCTTCATATCTGTCCTGAGGCTGGTGGCAAGGGAGGGTGACCGAGTGGAGAAGCTCACCAACACACAGATCAGCCTCTTGATTGGAAAAGGTCAGAGTCACCCTTCAGGGACAGTGCATTTCGGAGACTACGTTAGGGATGGGACGATTTGCGATATTAACGTTTATCGTGATAAGAAACACTCACGATAATCGTATCGTGGAGATTTAATTTATTGTGATATTGTCCTCCGTCATGTACTGGGATTAATTCAATATTGTTTGCCTATCCTTCACAATCCTTAAACATTTGAATATTTACAAAACCTTACGAATATCTGACAGTCCCACATATAGGCTATGATGTCCAAATAGAAAATCTACCCCCACCCAAAGAATGCTTAATATACTTTTATTCAATGGTGAGAGTGAATGACAGGCAAGTGTTTCAAATGCCTTAAACAATAAACTGTTTCTGTCTATATCTAATAGATACAGACAAAAAGATAAAATGTTCTTTTGTTTTTACCTTTTAATTTACTAAATGTCCTCTAAGTACAACATTCAAGGATTAGGTCTGCACAAAACTATTATATGAGGATTTCTATCTCCACCTGTATCATTTGATTACACATGCAGTTCTGTCAATATGCAGCTATATCACACACACCTTTATTTATTAACTTTAATAGCAATATAGTTATTATTGTAATATAAAGCAGTCTGTTGCAAGTTCCAGTTTTTATATTAGCCAACGATTATGTTCTGGACCACCATCCAATGGCCTGAGGCTGAACTTATTTGCTGACTGCTGCTATAGCTTTTGAAACAATTACAGGACTGTGCCCTTCTAGTTTTATCATGCTTCTTCATCTCCGGGAGTTATTTGCGTCATTTTTATGTTTTAGGTCTAGGGATGGGACGATATGAAAATTTCATGTCACGATTATTGTGACCAAAGAAATTGCGATTTACGACATTAACCCGATAATCAGAATATCCCCAACATCCATTATCCTGGGACATTTACCAAAAGATAGCAGATCTACAGCTTGTAGATTGGCTATTTTATGGCAAAGAGATTTGGTAGAGAGTGAAAAAAAAGACAAGTACGTTATTTCCAGATCTGTTTAAACCAATTATAGAGGGCTTAAAAGGTACATTGAATTGAAAAAGGTGAATTGATCCCAGTACATGACGGAGAATAATTTCATGATAAATTTAAATCTCCACGATACGATTATTGTGAGTGTTTTCCGTTTATTTTTTATTTTCTTCTTTATCACGATAAAATGATAATAACGATTATCGTCCCATCCCTATCTAGGTCTGCATGACTTTGAGGCCCAGAAGAACCATGAAGTGAATGAGTTCCGGACCAATATGAGAAGATTCTGTGAAGAGAAAGCGCTGGAGAGACAGAGGTTGCCATGGGACAAATGGATGGAGTATAGTTTCCCTTGTGACTTGGAGCCATGCTGCCAGCCACTGCCAGGGAAAAAAAGCGCCAAAAAGATGTTCATCAATGTCAAGTTTGAGCACAGCGACGTGAGTACTTTATTAGTAGTACTGTAAGTCAGAGAACACGAACAACCCAAATGTCTGTTTTCTGATGGGGCGTCAACCACAATAAACAGAAAACCTTTGATAGGGAAACCTGTGGTTCTACCTTGCATAGACACACTCTGGAATATGGTTTTAGGTAAAAGTCAGTCTCTGGAAATCCCCCTCCCACACCACAAACACCGCTCTACAAACCTTCATATATACAGTATATGTATATATGTATACAGTATATACCGGTATGTGTGTGTGTGTGTGTGTGTGTGTGTGTGTGTGTGTGTGTGTGTGTGTGTGTGTGTGTGTGTGTGTGTGTGTGTATATATATATACCACTTTAAGTCAGCAGACACTCACACTCTGAGCTGTGTGCAGCTACTTGTCACTCAGGGTTACATTTATTTGTTACTGTACAAGTAAGTCAGACGAGTAAGTACAGGTCCTAAAGGAACAGTTTTAGGTCATGAGGATGTCATGTTATGGCTAAAGCTAGCACAGTGCTGTAGGCCTGCAGCACAGCGATAATTCTTTTATGACAACTTTTGTTCTGTGTTTTCTGGCATCTTGACCAGGAACATGTTGTTGTAATGTTGTACCACTGGCACTTTGGCTGAAATTAATGTCAGAAAGATTGACTGACTTTATTTGGCTGCATTGATTTGAAGTATATGATTCAACTTTTATATTTGTTTTATATTGTTTAGAATTGTTTTAAAATGTTTCAACATAAAAAAGCTGTAATCTTTGGGGAAAAATCGCAATAATCGTGATTCAAATCGCAAATCGCAGGAAAACTCAATAATCGTGATATAATCGAATCGTCACCCTATGAATCGAAATCGAATCGAATCGGGAGGTAAGTGAATCGTCACAGGCCTACTGTGTATACTGTATAGCCCCTTTTCCAGAACCCCAAAAAATAGGTTCAGGTTCTGAAAAATTCTGGTTCCGCCTTGTAGTGGAAAAGGGGCTTAAGGTGGTTGCACACTGCACTGCGTGTTTTCGTTGCGCTTTCGAAATCCGAAAGCCGTAGGCCAGGGAGAGAGAGAGGAAAGAGAGAGAGAGAGCAAGGGACTCAGTGCGACAGCTGCGGGAAAAATCAACCCTGGTCCGAAAATAAATATGAAACGGGCGGCAGTGTGCAAACGTGATTGACATAACGTGAGGTTGATTTTTTTATTCACACACTCCAAAATTCACTCCGATATTCAGCCCGAAAAACAGCAGTGTGCAAAGACCTTTAGTCATCATTTCCAGCACAATATGTGGAGTTAATTTAAGTGGGAATTCTGTTTGCTATAGGAAAGCTTTATGCTACAGCAGGATCCTCAGGAGTTCCCATTGGTTCTAAAGAAGGCTGCCCTCAAAAAGAAAGCCACTGTCTTTCGTTCAGTCCGACTGGAACCTGAGGACTACACCTTACAGATCAACGGAACCTGGCAGTTCATCTATGGGAGCCACCCTCTGTGCCAGTTCAAAGTGAGTGACCTCAACATAACAGGCTATTTGTCTGGCGACCTGTTTTTGTCTGTGTATCATCAGTGTTGACTCTGTTTGGTATTGTGTCTTGAAATGAAAGTCATTTTCTGCCAGATCAGAGTGGGGTGACTCTGTTGTTGGTGGCAGTAGACTCCGCTGTTGATTTTGAAACTCCAGCTACCTGCAGGGATGACTCATATCTGTATAGCAGCCCTGCAGCAGGGAACTGCATCCAACCACACTGTAATTACATTTTGACTGCATTAACCATACAGCAAATGAACAGCCTCCAGGAGTCAACCATGTGTTATCTGGAGACCAGGGAAACAGGGGCGTCACAAGGGGGGGGGGGGATTACTAGGGCCCAAAGTGGAGGGACCAGGAATTATTTTATACTTTAGCTATTGAAAAATAGCAGATATACAAGCCCACAGCGCGGCCCCGAGTGCTGCGCTGCGAGCTTGTAGATCTGCTATTTTTTTTAAACTTCGTGAAAATGTGTGCAAATCTTTGAATATATGTTTTTTTTATTTTTTTAAGCGAACAATTATTGTAACTAACATTTTGCTTCTGGGGGGTCCTGGAACTAATTATTTTGAGATGGGGGTCCGTGGCCAAATACATATAATTTTGGGGTCCTTCACATGAAAATGTTTGAGCACAGCTGAAATACAAAATTTCAAATTTTCACAATTTTTCAAAAATAGCAGATCTACAAGCTCACAGCACGGCACCGTGAGCTTGTATATCTGCTATTTTTCAATAGTTAAATTACCCAGGGCTCAGAATTTGGTGCGACACCCCTGCAGGGAAATATCTGAGGGTGAACTGAGTGATGGCTCAACCCACCCCCATCTCTCTCTCTTTCTCTTCACTCCACTAAATCCAGTTCCCCCCCGAAGAGATTGCAGAAATGAAACAAATATGGAAATTTACTGTGTCCTATTACAGTAAATCCAAATGTTTGCTTTGAGTTTTTTGAGGGCTTAGTTTTTTGAGGGCATTTTGAATACAGTGCCGTGTTTTTAATACATGTAACACCATATATTATGTACATTTTGAGGAGGGGTTTACAGTCTCCCTGGATCTCTGTTTTTCCTTAGTGCATTTTCTCCTGTTTGAGAAGTGGTGAAAACCCCCATCTGACCATGGTTCACCGCTCCACCATCACCAAATACCAGGAGGAGCAGGACAGCCTGTGCAGCCAGGTTTCCAAGAGTCACTCCTCAAACAGACCTCCTCCGCTGCCCCTGAAGAAGGTGAGAGGTTGGCCTCTTGAACTACAGTCGTGTTTCATTAACAGAACAAGACTCTCTCTGTCTTTTGAGAAGCTGTTGTTTCTCAACCAGGAGGTCTGTTGTGTGGACTTTGGCATTCTCCAAACTTGCTGCTGTGTAGCAGCATGTTGATAATTTACTTGGCATTTACTTGATTTCTTTTTTTACATGAGCCTATCTCTACAGTTTAGGCATTTAAGCAGACGCTTTTAATCCAAAGCGACTTACAATAAGCAGAATACATCAATATAATAAGCAAGATAATATGTCAGTACATCAACAACAATAGAATAGCAATAGCATAGGAATATCAATCTAGTATCTATCAATCTAGAAAAAATAATCTCTCAACTGCTTGGGTGATTACTGGGTTCTGTCAAAATCAAGAGTATGATTGTATTTTATCCAAAGTGTTAAAAGTAAGTCATTGCGAGACATATGATCAACGATCCCGGTGAACGTCTCACTGTTATTTAAAATATGTGAATTGTAAATCAAGTATGAGACGAGATAGTTTGGATCCTGATTGAAACAGATTTAATCAACATCATCCTCTTTCAGAATAAGTCCCTGTTAATTTTTGTTTGTTTTGAAATCAGATCATATGTTTTTTTGCCTTTCTATTTTGTCCTTTTGCCCAAAAATGTAATGATAGAAACTGTTTTGTGAGCCCAAACTGTAAACACAAATGTAGTGGAAAATATAAAAGGATTATACTGTTGGAAAACCTGACATCTGCTCTGTCTCTTTTCAACAGCAGAACACGTCATCCTTGTGGTCCATTAATGAGCCCTTCTACATTCATCTGGTCCAGGGCAGCCGAGTCAATGCGGATGAAGGAATGAAGGTTGGTGTGCAGAGAGACATGCAGAGAATCGGCAGAGGCTGAAATATCTAAAAGGGCCTTTTGGTGAAAATATTGAAAATAGCAGACCTCCAAGCTCACAACGCGCCGCGCTGCGACGCGTTGTGAGCTTGGAGGTCGGCTATTTTCAGTACTTGAAACCACACTGAATTACCGGTGGGAGGCTCTCTCCATTCCGACATGTCGCCACTCCGAAATTGACTTCTTATTGTCGGAGTGGCGACACTCCCATGGGCCTAAGGTTTAGGGTTAGGGTTAGAGAGAGATAGGGTTAGTGTCGGAATGGAGACATGTCGGAAAGGAAAGGCAATTTGGTGTACAGCACGGATTTCTACACAGAGAGGGCAATTCTTTCAACGTAAGATGCTGCATTCAAGTTCAGTAGAGTTTCAGGTATGGCACGAAAAGAGGGGCATTCGCATTTCTTTCACCATAGCGAAAACTTGAATTCATGGTCTGGACAGGGCACTTTTTACAGATGGGTATAAAAAGGGCAGGGGCTCAAGCCCCCTTTCATGCCTACTGTATGTGTGCACGCGCCTGTTGGTGTGGTTTTGTGTGGGTTTCTTACCCTTTCTGCTCAATGAAGAGTAGCATTCGCTTGTTTACCAAATTTCTCAATTTCAGTTGTAGGAACATAGAGGGGGTTTGACATGCAAACGACAGGGTCACATGTCCCTGACCACACGTTTCCCATAATTCATCAAGGCGGTTGGTTGAAACTTCAAAACAGGAAGTGGGGAGGGCCTATCTGACTTTCACGTCTCATTGTGGGGCCTAGATTCTTAGAAAAGGACAGCATTCTCACTCTGTCTCGCCTTTAATGCACTTCTGTTTTTATACGAGAGTGATGGTTGTCGTTACTAACTGTAGACAGGCACTATGGGCCTGGCCTATCTTCTGAATTCGACGAAATCCCCTCTTCCTTTGTGTTTGTTCAAGTTGTGATGCAACTGTGCACTGAAAATGTCAGTTAGAAACTTTGGGTTACACAATGATATTTACATACAACAATATACAGTATTTTCCACTTCTTTTCGCTGACCTTTCCAAAGTTCTTCCGTTTTGTTAGGACATATTTCACAAATTTGTCAGACAAGAATAATATTGAAAGCACAAATCTGAGTTAATGTGTGTCTGCGTTTGTCTTTTTGATCCAGTTTCATAACTGGCTGTGTTACTGTTTAGGTGGCTTATTAAGTGTAAGTGCTCTTCCGGCTGCTGCCTCTGAGCCCCATCATGACTCAAGGCAAATTTGTCCCGTCACATAATTTATTAGCCATGGCTGCAGTTGGCAAGGCCAAGGTCTGACAAATATCCCCGGGGAGAGTATCCGCTCATATATTTAGTAAAGCTGGATTCGTTCCAGTCTGACTTTGAACCATTGGTTATGGGCCAAGCATTATTGCTCACACTAGATTTAATTTTGAGTCTGAACAATGTGGATCTCTTGGTGTGGTTATTGGTTATTATTTTTGACAGACATACATACACTTCAGCTAAATACTTACATGATTTCCTGATAATAAACAACCAGACCTTTATTAATATTTTGAAAGATACAGGAACTGAATCACTTAGTGAAAGTCTATGGGAATCTTCCACAGAAACAACTTCCACAAATGTCACGTGTCATGCCTGGTCCATAGATGTTTCTTCTCGATTTTTACATTATTAAGATCAAATATTTCGACCCATCTTCGGTTCGGAGCTTTTGTGTCCTACTTCTTCTACCGGTGGTACGTACTACGTACACTGTCGGTTCTCGCTTAATGGATCATTCTAGGCCCATGGTGATGTCTGATTGAATCGTACAGTATTGTCACACTGCAGGCCTAAACTGTAAATGGTAATGTGTACTGTAAGCAATGCTGTATGTATGCGTATGTTGCAGCTTGTGGTCCAGGCTGGACTGTACCATGGCAGCGAGTTGCTTTGTAAGGTGGTGACAAGCTCGGAGGTGGCAGTATGCTCCGAGCCACTGTGGGACCAGAAGCTGGAGTTTGACATCAACGTGGCTGACCTGCCACGCATGAGCCGTCTGTGCTTTGCCCTCTACGCCGTCATTGAGAAGGCCAAGAAGCCCAGAGGCACTAAAAAGAAGAATAAGAAAGCTGTAAGTCCCCATGCACTTAAGCATTACTTCACACTTTGTCACATGACGGTGTTGCGCTGGCTGAATATAACAGATTCTTTTTTTCAGGCAACACCGATTTGCTTAAGACCATGTGGTTTTCAAACTGTGCATGTTTGTGTGTGCGTGCACGGGCACGTGTGTGTGTGCGTGCATGTGTGCGTGCACGTGTGTGTGTGTTAGTGTGTTTGAGCGTGTCTGTGTGTGTGCGCGCGCGCAAGAGAGTGAGCAAGCAAGCGAGGGTGTTTTTCACTGGTGGGCGTGAATCTATTAGCAATCACAAACAGACATGCTTCCTCTCTGGTCTGTAGTATGTGTAGTGTGTTGTGTAGGTGGGTGTTTTGCTGCAGTGTCTGGGTTGACAGTGGGTTGTGCAAGTGTGTACTGTTCAGTGGTAACACTGCGGTTAACGTCTCATCCGCTTCTAGTCTTTTATCTTGTCAACGCTCCAAGGAAGGAAGGAAGGAAGGGATCCGAGTGCGTTTCATGGAATTCTAAATTCATTCGTTTCCATATGTAGATATATGCTGTGACTCCACCGCTTTACACACAACTCGCAATTCAGTCTGTTCTGAGTGAAGTTTAGAAGTTAAGATAAAAAAAGCTTCCATGTGAAAAACGAAAAAAAGGAGAAACACTTCCGTCACTCACATTGAACAGATGGTGTGATGATGAACTCCCTGACCTGTAAGGTGCAGTCCTCACTCAGGCTCCAGTCAGACTGAACGAAAGACAGTGGCATTCTTTTTGTGCTTCTTTAGAACCACTGGGGAACGTTTTAATTTCCTGTTGTTGCATACAGCTGTCCTATAGCGGTGTGTGTGTGTGTGTGTGTGTGTGTGTGTGTGTGTGTGTGTGTGTGTGTGTGTGTGTGTGTGTGTGTGTGTGTGTGTGTGTGTGTGTGTGTGTGTGTGTGCGCGCGCACACACGTGCACGCCTGTGTGTGTATATGGAGCATATACTGTACTGTATGCTTGTGTCATAATAATAACCCATCAATAGTGTACATAAAGCTTCTGTTAGCTAAGCCCAAAGCTTTGCTCGACATTACACTGCCTGACACACAATACACTCTGAGGCACAGTCAACAACAACAGCAACTTCCCCTTTTATCATGAAGGCAGATTCAGTTTTGTTTTTGAGGCAGAGCAGCTGTTGTGGGAGAGGCAATTGTCCAGGTGTGTTTTTGGCGGGCATTGTTAGAGAACACTTCTGCTTTCTTCGATACTTCTCTCTTCTGTTGCCCGGTGGAGAAGTACCCTCGGCCAGACACCAGGAAGGCTGATGAAAGTTGATCTATTTTGGCAATTGCTGCTTGTTTGTTTCACATCTTTTAACAGCTCTGTTTTCATCTGTTGTCGTTTCAGTTTAAGCTCAATTTACACTCCATCGCATGACGGTGTAGCTTGTCAAAAAATAACTGAACAAGTAACAACACATTGTTAGCTTGAAAATGTGTTCTTGTCAGCAATGCGATGCGTCGCATAACTGAGTATAAATTAGGGTGTATTTCTCACAGGTTTTGTGACATTTCTGTTCACCAAATTTGTGTCCTTTCATTTCACCTTTTGAATAATTCAATTCAAAGTAAACCTGTAAGACATTTTATTTTATTTTAAAATTAATTAAAATACAAATTACAATTGATGCATTATCAACATCTGACTTTAATTTTAGTCCTTGATTGTGCTGTTTAAATCTAAATGAAAATAAAAAAAAGTGTATTATGTTTATGGGTTTTCGAACAGACATAATATAATTATTCTCAACCAAAGCAGAAATGTTTTTTGAAGTCACCGTGGCGTGCATTCGGTTGGTTGTGTCTAAGACATTTTATATTCTCTTATTCATTTCAAAACGTGTGGGTTTATTCTTAAGAGCCCTCTGGAATGTTCCAGAGTGCGGTTAAAAACACATACTGATTTTCTGTAGATGTTAATTCATGACTTGTTTTTTACGTAGATTTTTCTTGCATGTTTTATTTCCCTTTTGTTGAGTAGAATGATTTATTTTCCAGGTTATATTTCCAGCTATATTTATATGACTCTGTATACAACAACAGTTGATTATAAAGAATCAATGTATTATTAAATCGTGTTGATCTATTGATAATGTGTATTAAAAAGAAACAAATCGAATAACCGCTAAGAATATAACTGATGCAGCCCTGTTGATGATCACAGCCTATCCTGTTGTTGCTCTGTATCCAGGAGAATATTATCTTAAAGGAAAATGTACCCATGTACATAGTTGGCAGGATTTTTTTGCTTCTCCAAAACACAATCATAAGAGATTGTACAACTATATTAAATGTTTCAAAATGTAGATTTACAAAAGAAATATGAAATATAAGTCGCTCTACCCAGGATTTCTGTCTCATTCTCATTTCTCACGTTTTCTCTTCTCCCCCACCCCACTACCACCAGGACTGTCCCATTGCCTGGGTGAACACCATGGTGTTTGACTACAAGGACCAGCTGAAGACTGGAGAGTTCCTCCTGTCCACATGGCCATCTGTCCCCGGTACTCAGAGCATACTCAGTCAAATGTACTCAACTTGATCAAAACCACAGTTCACAATGCGCCCACACTACCTGGCAACACTGTGTAGAGAGACACAGACACAGAGTCACTGCGAACCTTACACATCCACACATCTACGCATGTACTGTACAGTAAAAAACCCTATACTTAAGTTGACTGGAGGCCCCCTCCTGGTTCGCTCTACTCTGAATATCTACAAGCTCACAACGTGTTGCGTTGCGAATGCGATGTGTTGTGAACTTGTAGATCTGCTATTTTCACCTCAGCTTTGCCTCATAAAATAGGGACGCTATAGGGATGTAATAATTAATCTAATTATCGATACAAATATGTGACGATTCAAATCAGTCAATTGAAAAATGAATTGCTCCTTTTAAGTACAGAATCTAGTTTTGAGTTTGCTTGTTCACTTACTCTAAGTCTTTTTTTTTTTTTGCATGCATGCAACACTGTTGTACTACAGAGTGTAAATTAGGCTTTAGCTGTTAGGTTGTGAATCTGAACCATTCTTTAATTTGATTATATCAATAAAATACAGTATTAAATAAAACAACAACTAGAAATCATGAGACACTTTTTGCGTGATCCTGGTATCATGAAATCTATTTGCGAGTTGAGTGAATTACTTCCCTAGACACTATGATTCAAGTGGCTAAGATGAGATGACAACCTGTAAAAGGCAACATTTTAAAGGTTTTTATTGTTCTAGCAGAACATTTATTGCAATGATCTGTGTCACATTTTGTATTCCAGATGACAAAAGTGAATTGTTGAACCCAATGGGAACAGTAGAGAAGAACCCCAATGTTGACAGTGCAGCTGGACTCCTCATTCGCTTTAGCAGCATCCGGCCTCACCCTCTCTATTACCCTCCACTTGACAAGGTACAGAACACCTATTATGTAAATGTTCGCAATCAAACTTCTGCCATTCGTTTCTGGTAATATAACTAAAATAAAGGTATTTTTATGTTGGAGACTGTCTTTTAACTCAAATGGACAATACAAAAAAATCTATTTTCAGATACCGGTAAGTCATATGGAGAGGAATGGTGATATCGTTGTCTCCACTAAAGAAGAAGTAAGGGGAAATATGTATTATATATATTATAATAATGATATACATAATATCTGATTTCTTCTGTCCACAAAGTATTCTACACCACAGTGCGCTCATTTCTGGACACATTCTTTGGTTTCATCACTCTCCATAGCAAACAAAGCTCAAAGAGATAATGGATAACAAAAACCACACAGAGATTTTTGAGGATGAGAAGGACCTTCTGTGGAAGCTCCGTGGCGATATCCAAGAACGCTACCCGGAGAATCTGTCCAAACTGCTCCTCATCACCAAGTGGAATAAACAAGAGGATGTAGCGCAGGTATGTAAGAGGTGAAACCACTTAATGAGAATGATTAATGACACTGATTACATAAGGGATAAGGGATAAGTAGTCTGGAAATATGCAGAAGTAAGCCATTTACCATGAGAGGGAGTGGGTTGTTGGCTGATTTACCACTGTTTTAAACAACCCACTTTTACCATATAAATGAAAGAAAACACAGTTGTAACTTGCAAGGATCTTTAGTTACAATCATGAATTGTTTCAGTGGGCGGGGTCCATGAGCCAACTCAAGGTTGTTGACTGATTCACCACTGTTTTAAGCCAATCAGAATCCAGTATTTGAACATTTGACCACAAAAAGTGGTAGAAAGTGGAATTGATAATTTCTCTGTCCGGAGAATGACTTGATTTTGCACAATTACAGTAGTAGAACATTGTTAAGTTTGAAAAAAGAAAAAAATTCTATACATTTACTGGTGTTGCAGACCCACTGACATAAGGTTCTGACATTTGTGTGATTAAGGGTCATTTTCAGTCCACAGGCATCACATTTTGTCCTGGGAAATACATCTGAATCAATCAAATTACGGAAACCTTGTTTTCTAGTTGCTTATCAGGTTCTGTCTATCTTCTTTAGTGCTGTGCATGAGCATTTACTTCCATACAATATATGTTTCTGCAGAAAATACGTAATATACATATTTTGATGATAATATTGATATTGTGACGATAATATAAATGATTTTTATTTTTTCCTAAAAAGCGAAAATAGCTGCTAGCACACAAACTCACAACAGCTTGACCTGCTTTTTTCGCTATTTTCTGACAATTTATGAAAATGACTAAATGTGGTCTCCTATCATGACATATGAGAGATATAATGGTTTTTCTCTTCAGATGGTGAGTTTACTGAGGAACTGGCCTGAACTCCCCGCCCTCCATGCATTAGAGCTCTTAGACTACAGTTTTCCCGACCCGGCAGTCCGTTCTTTCACTATTAGATGCCTCAGGGAGCTCAGGTACATACAATGCTGCCACTCTTTCTAATAGCTTTTATAGCCTTTGTTATTTTTGAAATATACACCATTATACCAATATCCAGTGGTTCTCAAAGAGGGGTTTCCAGGGCTTCCCCAGCAAAATGAGAAACAGTTATCTACTTGAACTTTAAACCTATTTTATTTGGCTTTTAGAAAATCTACAGGGGCATAGCTACTTATTGGGAGCTTGGAATATCGACTATTTTCTTTTTCTTTTTAAAGATATTTTTGGTGCTTTTATGCCTTTATTTGGTAGTACAGTGGGAAATGACAGGAAACAGGAGGAGAGACGGGGAGTGACACAAGTTCGGGAATCAAAATCAAACATGTTTGGGGTCATATTAACATCTACTCAGGCTTTTGTTTTTAATTTGCTAAACCCATTCTAAATTCAATCTAAGTTACAATGGGTTGACAAACCCATTGTAACTTAGATTCCTCACATATAAGGAAGGCAGTATGAGTCACCAGAACCAAGGACGGGTGTTTTCGATGAATCTATCATGGTTAAAATGGAGTTTGAAGTTACAATGGGTTTGTAAAATGAATATCAAATATCTAAATACTGACTTAGATATTAAAAACTGTCCAGGGTACTCACTAAAGCCTGAGTAGACGTTAAAAAGACCCCAAACATGTTTGAAAGTGAAATATCCCTTTACCCACTCGGCCATCGCTGCCCTAGATCGACTATATTCAAAAGATTTTGAAAGATTATAATACTTTGAATTATTGAATCATTTGAAAACATCTTCTCTGGTGGTACCTACCTGGCACAAAAACCTTTCAGTAGGGGGTCCACAGCCAAATACATGGGGACCCTTCCTCAACAAGAAAATGTTTGAGAACCACTGCTACAGTCAACATAGTTGAGTAGTATACTTAGGCTACTATACCTGTACTTACTACTACTTACTACTTACCTACTATACAGCTAAAATACAAACACCTCCAGCTGCAGTCCCTCTGCACAAAATCACACACATAAACACAAAATCACAGGAACTCACATCCACACACTCTGTCACATGGAACAGATGTCACACAGAATTCTGTCACATACACATATACAGCAACATCTTTTTTTCCTTTGTTTCCAGTGATGATGACCTTCTGCAGTATTTACTGCAGCTTGTCCAGGTTTTGAAATATGAGTCTTACTTAGACTGTGACCTCACCACTTTCCTACTAGAGAGAGCCTTGTCCAATAAGATGATAGGACACTTCCTCTTTTGGCATCTCAGGTCTGATTTTCTGTATTCTTATGATGTTGTTTTTTGTGTACTGTATACAGTGTGATCTAACATTTAAACATTTTCAATATTGAAATATGTCATTAATATACCTTAGAGGAGTTGTGTGGAAGTAGAAAAAAAGTTCCCCCCCTTCTGTGTTGCCTAGAACTGGAGGATTGATTTTGGGGTAAAGTACAATGTGTGATGTCATCATGTTGTACTTTACAATACAAACCCCAAAATCAATCCTCCAGTTCTAGGCAACACAGAAGGGGGGAACTTTTTTTCTATTTCCACACAACTCCTCTAAGGTATATTAATGAATATTGAAAATGGGTGGTCTTCCCCTTTAAACAATGACAGTATACTTTTCTTTGCATGTTCTGTTTTGACTGTGCTTGAGAAAACGTCATTTCTTTGACACTTGAACTCAGGTCAAGGGTCGGCCAATAGAAGATATTACAGTAGGTTGTGACATCTCCGGTTGTGAGTGGAAAATGTGACTGAAGCATTGATCTTTGTTGTAGGTCAGAGATGCACGTATCATCAGTGAGTTTGCGTTTTGGCCTGATTCTGGAGGCCTACTTGAGGGGAAACATCTGCCACATCAAGAGCTTAACCAAGCAGGTAAGCACCAAAACATTTACGTACTGTACAACAAGCAGTTCAGTTCATTTCAGTAGCACAACCACTCCCAAGGTAGCCTGACACTCAGCCTGAATTGACATTTCGTTTCACTCCATTATTCAGTCTGAAATTGCTTCCAACTGCAGCAGTTTCTGGGATGGGCGTTGCCAAAGAGGCAGTCTTCTGCGATTGGTTCACCGTCTGACCAACACAACAGTAGCAAAGCAGATGACGTAGTGTTGTTATGTGGCTGGCTAGTGGCTGTTGCTTGCTAGTGCTACTTCTTGCTAACCAAAGAAACAGGCAGAATAGGAGCGCTACGAACGCGTGTATCAAAACAACATCATGTTTCCAGCAGTGGAAGCTTGTGATTGGCTGGTAGGGAGCGCTCCGTTGTGTTCGCCTGGCCCGCGCAGAGGTGCCGAGAGCTCACTCGTGTATATAGGTTATAGGTAATATAATAGGCCTACATGCGATGTTTCATAACATATAACACAAGAAATAATCATAACACATTATAAACATTCTATATTTATAAAGTATTGTACTTAATAATTGGGACTTACAAGAACCATTATCATAGTTATAATAGACCTACATTTGCAGTAGTTTAGGCATTTTGGTTTGATAAGGTTGTGGGCAGAACAATTTGTCCTTGTTATTTGACTATTTTTACTTTAATTATAATTAAAGACACTTCAAAGTGAATTAGTGATTATAATAAATAGCTTATGTCATGATTGCTATTATAGCTAGATCAGATTGTGTTTATAATATAACACTGGCGCGTCACCGTCATCTCCACCGAAAACAAGCGCTCCGCCCTTGTTCCATTGTTGGAACCGGAATGATCTTTTGATACACGCGCTACGAACTAGTAATCAAACACAACATAACATGTCTGCTACTGATGTTTCATAGCGAGATCGATGCGATTGCATATTACCGCGACGGGCGATGCAATGTTTGTGTTTGGGAATGTGCGGCCCGGTCCGGCGGCGGTGCTGGTTTACTTGGAAACGCACATGAGTTCTTGGAAAACCCCACCCACGCTGTTCACACGACGCTGACTCACGACGCTGATTTGCCGGATGGATTTCCAAACGAGGAAAACCTCTTCAATGAGAGCAACACCAGACCCCTGAATCGCCAAAACAAATTTTTAAAGGGGTGTGGCTAGCGATTCAGGGTCTGAACCAGGCAACTCCCAAGGGTCTATACCTAGAGATTAGACAAGACACCTTAATGTTTTGCTCCCCGCAGACTAGGAATATAGGGTTCAAGTTTAATATCTCTTTTTCATGACCATTCTGAGGCCAAATCTCACCGCTTTGTTCTGTGACAGTGTTGTGTCACTTGTGTGAGTGGTTATCATTTGTGTTTCCACAGAGAGGCCTGTCTTGTGTGGCCTGCATGGTATGTGGGTCCACACTCTGTTGGTCACTGTGACCATGTCTTTGTGTAATAAGGCTGAGAGTGCTCCTGGCACAAGCATTTCATTGTATCTGTACCTGTATGGATATGTGTGACAATAAAACTGAACCTGAACCTGAGGGAGTGTTAGAGGAGGAGAGAGGGAGAGAGCCTATTTCACCCACGCTATTACCCAGCCAATGCTGGGTACTAAAACCTGAACACATTTATCGATTGTCAGCTAAATAACCCAAGGCCTAGGCCAGGCAAGCTTTGTACTGCTTCTTGTTTTGCCATAAAAATGAATGAGGCTATAGTCCTTCTCACAGCTGCCCCTGGTTCGATTCTGACCCAAGGCGCTTTACTGCATGTTATCCCCCCACTCTCTCCAAGGTCTCTCTCAAATTATCTACATATTTACGACTGGTGTTCTATGAATAGTTTTGGATTTGAAATTGTATCGGTGAAATTGCCTGGCAGTAGTAAATAGTCAGACATGGATTTGAAGCAGAGAGTGCTCTCCCACCACAGGGCCTAAAACCAATAATTAAATACCTGCGTCATTAAGCTCTCCCACTAGTTTGGTTTGGCTATGCTGAGCATGGTTATGAAAGTGTGCCAACTGGGCATGGTTTAAAGCATTCTGAGAAATGGAAATGAAATTGAAATGGTTAACCATTCTCAGAACCGTTCTATGGTGTGGTGGAATTATTCCATTCAGTTCAGTTCAGTTCAGTTCAGTTCAGTCTAGTTTAGTTTAGTTTAGTTTAGTTTAGAAATTAGTTTAAAATTTAGTTTGGTATAGAAATGTGTTCAATAGTTCAATTCTTGTCTAGGGAGATCATGTTTTAATTAGTTGAAGTGAGTTTAGATCAATTGCACATGACAAAAAGCAAACTGGGTGATAAAAACTAAACCACAGTGAAAATGTGTGTGTACCAGCTCAGTGGCCTGGTTTGAGTGTCCACCCTGAGACTAGGAGATCAGGGTTCAAACCCCGGTCGGGTCATACCAAAGACTCTAAAAAATTGGACCCAGTGCCTCCCTGCTTGGCACTCAGCATCAAGGGTTGGATTGGGGGTAAGTCCCTGCGACATACTAGCGTCATGTCCAGGGGGTGTACTTGTACATCAAGCTGCCTCACGCTACAGAAACAGGAGATAGAGTCATATGGGCCTCATGGCTCGGCAAGGCTTACTTACTTTACTTACAGTGAAAATGTGATAATGAAATGATGATATAAATTGTACCAGGTGTGTGAAATGTGCAATGTGATTTATTCTAACTTGTTCGATTCAACACAGAGCGAAGCCTTGATCAAAATGAAGGCCCTGAGTGACTTTGTCAAGTCAGGCTCCTGCAAAACGACCACAGAGGACTTGAAGCTGATCATCAAACAGGAGGCCTACCTAGAGGCCCTATCCGACCTGCTGTCCCCTCTCAATCCCAGTGTCATCCTCTCTGAGATCTGGTATGTGCTGGAGCAACACGCGCACGCACGCACGCACGCACGCACGCACACACACACACACACACACACACACACACACACAATTCTAATGAGATGAATACGGTGACGTTTTTGTAATGAGTGTTTGCTGTTGCAGTGTGGACAGGTGCAGGTTCATGGATTCTAAGATGAAGCCACTGTGGTTGATGTACAAGAAAAAGGTGACCCAGGGAGAGACAGTGGGAATAATCTTCAAGAATGGGGATGGTGAGAGACAGGACGAGACGGACACTTGTTTTAAATTATGCATAACAGCCACTTTATCTCCTTTTATCTCATTATTGCTAATCTCCGGCACTGTTGGCCCGATCGCAGCGAAACTGCACACACACTCCCTGGATGCCAGAGCAGAGCCTCAACAAAATGCCTCAAATCATGAACACTGCTTGCGATTGCCGTGAAACTTAGCACGCAAGTTGCCACTAGGCTAAATAAGAAATCGGCTTATAGTGGTGATATAGTCCGATCAGTGTGAAACTTTGCACAAACACTCCCAAGAGGCCAAGGAAAAACCTTGGCTTTGGCCACAGCCTTTTATAGTGCCACCAGGAGGAGGCAGATTTTTGCTAAACACATTTCTTTATATTATTCCTAGTTCCTACAGATTTTGTCCAAATGTCACACAAATCGGAACACTTTATTTCTATTCTTCTATTCTTATTTCTGTATATTTTGATTTATGGTAGGGAAAATACAGAATAGCATAGTTTCCATCAACAAATCAACACAGAATATTACTGTACTGTATGTCAATATAACCCATTGAAAATGAGACCAGATTGGGCCTTTAATGTGTAGAATGATGTTATTTTTCTAAACCTTAACACTCATTAGTTATTATACTGCATCTCCCTCCAGATCTTCGACAAGACATGCTGACCCTTCAGATGATCCGGTTGATGGAGAACCTCTGGAAGAAGGAGGGCCTGGATCTCAGGTACAGTAAACATATGCCGCTGTTAGCCATAAGGCCCTATTTAGTTCTATTTGTACACTCAAACTGGGTGGCCTTGAAATAAAACGATTTGAGAACCACTGTCAGGAGCAGCGTTACTTTCTACCTGTGGGACCTCATGAAGTGACAGGTCTCCTGTCATGTGGTCAGGGGTGTCGCACCAAATTCGGGGCCCTGGGTACAAGGATTCATTGCGGGCCCCCCATGAATGTTCTTCATAGGGGAGGGGGTTAACCCATTTAGACTGGGAATGCATTATTACGCATTATGTTGTGCTTTAACAAAAATAGCAGATTATACAAGCTCACAGCGACTGCGAGGTGGTGGATGTTTTTATGTGAGTGGTGCTCAAACCTTTTCATGTGAAGGACCCCCAAAATGATATGTATTTGGCCACGGAGCCCCATCTCAAAATATTTAGTTCCAGGGACCCCCCACATGCAAAATCTTAGTCACAAATGTTCGCTTAAAAAATACATATATTCAGAGAATTGCACAAATTTTCACGACTTTTCAAAAGTAGCAGATCTACAAGCTCGCAGCGCCGCGCTGTGAGCTTGTATATCTGCTATTTTTCGATAGCTAAAGTATAAAATTATTAAGGCCCCTCCACCTTGGGTCCTAGTAACTCAGTCCCAGTTTTCCCCCCTTGTGATGCCCCTGGTCATGTGGTCATTCCAATGTGTCTCTCTCTCTCCACTTGCAGGATGATCCCCTACGGCTGCCTGTCCACTGGAAACAAGGCGGGCCTCATCGAGGTGGTGAAAAACTCTGACACCATCGCCAACATCCAACGCAACAAGAGCACCAGCGCTGCCACCGCTGCCTTCAACAAGGACGCTCTGCTCAACTGGCTCAAATCCAAGAATCCCGAGTGAGTAAGAACTCACCATGTCGTTTAAGCTTCGGCGACGTGACCTTAACTATACCCTTAGTATTGATCTTTCTGGTAGCTATGGGGAACTTTTGTCTTTGTGTTGTTGGATCTTTGTAGATATACTTCAAAATAGATACAGAATTTTGTCAACAACATTCAAGCAAAATAAGACTGGATAAGAAACGATAAGCTTGTTGGGGATAGGTCGCAGTTTACTATCAGAACCGTCACAGCTTGTCCATATACGTCCGTCCGTACGGACGGGTACCGCCTGACACTGTGGTTCCCCTGACACATCAATGTCACGTGATGTCACAGTGATGTGTCAGGGGAACCACAGTGTCAGGCGTGGTCTTTGGGTTTGCCGCTCTGACATCACGCTTTGACATCACTGTGATGTCATGGGAACCACGCTAACAGAATCCCTTTTATGTCCATATATGGAGATCCCTGATGTCATCGATATTAAGCCCATATCTAACAGGACTTCATATGGGAATACCCATATATTCATATTAAGCAAAATAGCTGATCAACTACCTCACTACATCGTGAATGCATTGTGAGCTTAATTATAAATCATCCATTTCCTATTCACATTTCTTTTGAAAGGACGGCTTACGAGAATTTGGGAAAGACGTCTTGGTAAAATATACAAATGCACTAACATATTTCACGTATTGTCTACGATGTATTTGTTGGCAGGGACAAACTTGATGACGCCATAGAGGAGTTCACACTGTCCTGTGCTGGCTACTGTGTAGCTACTTACGTCTTGGGCATTGGAGATCGTCACAATGACAATATTATGATCAGGGAAACTGGACAGGTAAGATTTTTAACTGATATATTTGTAAGACACTGTTAAGTCAATGAGTGTACATACTGTTTATTGTACAACTAGCAGGCTGCTTTCACACATATATTTTGTACCACAAGGGGGCGACTTTACATAAATAACTTCTAAAACAATGCTTATGACAGAGGAGAATGTTACTCTAGAAATACTTACAAGAGAGAATGACTTACAAAAGCTAAAAACTGGAAATCCAAATGTCAGTTTCAAGACTATGATTTTTTTAATTGAGCAATAGAAGCTGATTACTACTGGTATTTACTACTTCTCTTCTCTTTTGTCTCTTTTCATCAGTTATTCCACATCGACTTTGGGCACTTCCTGGGGAACTTCAAGAGGAAAATGGGGATTAACAGGGAACGTGTGCCTTTCATTTTGACATATGACTTTGTCCATGTCATCCAACAAGGAAGGACCAACAACAGTGAGAAGTTTGAGAGGTACAGCAAGATTACTGTCATCATTTTTGAAATGCCATGTTGCTGTCTTTAATGGATGCTGTGTCTGAAAAGGATTTTGTATTTTTTTATGCTTGATGTCAGGTTCAGGGAATGCTGCGAGAAGGCTTATAAGATCCTGTGTCGCAATGGGACCCTGTTTGTCAATCTCTTCGCTATGATGAAGGCAGCAGGACTGCCTGAGCTCTCCTCCTTCAAGGATATCCAATATTTAAAGGTATGAAATGAAACCTAATGATGGAGTTGATGAAGATGAGGATTATGATGGTAGTGGTTGTGATGATGATGATGATGATGATGATGATGATGATGATGATGATGATGATTACAGTACATTTTAACAATGTTTTCTTTTCAAAAGGATTCTTTAGCTTTGGGAAAATCAGAGGAAGAGGCACTGAAGAATTTCAAAGTTAAATTCAACGAAGCGCTGCGGGAGAGCTGGAAGACGAAGGTGAACTGGATGATGCATTCCTTGGCCAAAGAGATATAGTCAACGATGGTGTCATAAAGATGAAGAACACTGAATGAAAGACACTTTAAGAGAGCATGCAAAATCATGGCTTTTAATCTCTGGAGCCAAATAGGCGAGAAGATGCACTGAAATATTTATCGTTAATGCTATTCAAAGAAGGTTAACAAATGTTTACATCTGAGTGATCTGACTGGTCAGTTCTGATAAACTTACTATCAACTGCAGGTACCTAAAGATAATAATATGTCTGTGGATTCTCAAGTTTGATCATACAAAGATGTTCAAGGCCATGATGAAACGAAACGGCAGCACTCATTGATCATTCTTTACAAAGCGAAATGCCTTTATAGTGGTGACATTGCAGCAAGGATAGGAAAGAAACGTAGCAAACTGATGTGTTGGAACTCCTATCTGAAAAACCACCGGCTTATGTAAACGGCTGAAAGAGGGAATGGATGGAAGGATATGATGTCTAATACACTGTAAGTAAGGGTCCTCCTCCAGCCTTTCATATGGTTTACGATACATCAACTGGTGGTTCTATATATGTTTGCAGTGCCGTCTTTTAAACATCGCAATATCTTGTTTAGTTTTCCATTTTAATTTAAGGTATTCACTGGTGATTTTAAAGTGTTTGTACAGAGCATTGAACATAATCCATTCAATGCATTGAACATTTTGAAGGTACTTAATGAAAATGCTTTACTTATTTTAATATATGATACTGCCTTGAATTATGTTGCCTTTGGAGGTGCCTGAAACATGTTGGACCAATGTGACTTTATTAATAGACAAGAATGACATTTTTTATGAATCCTATACTAGATTAATCAGTAGCTAAATCTCAAAGAAAATTGTATAATGCCCTAGTCAAGGAGTTCATACTCTTTGTTATAATTATGACGTGATTCATAGTGAGACCAAAACATCTTTCTGCATTTACAGTACCTAGTCCCTTATATTTGCAAATGTAGAATCATCACGAATTCCTAGTTCATCAGCATTACAACAGCTAATTGTATGAAGTACAAGGGTCAGCATAATAGTTTCTGTGATTCTAAAATTATGAGCGGGAGTGTCAGGAGAATGAAGTTGCCTCAGGTATCAGGTGCGCCGTACATAGAAATCAGGAACTGGACCATGACATGTAATACCATAGTTTAATATAATAGGCCTAGATTGGGATATAAAATGGCAAGCCATAGTATAGGGACCTCGATGTTGCTCCTTGTTTTTGTTTTTTGTATATTGTTTTTATGAACTTTGGCCCATTTTAACTGAGCCTAAAAATGTAAATCTGGATCAGGTGCACTCTTTGAGATGATGAGATTGTGTGTGTGTGTGTCCCCGTCCGTCCGTCCGTCCGTCCGCGCGTGTGTGTGTGTGTGCGTGTGTTCGTTTCTCATATTTAAGTTATGCACTGTAATATTGTATCATTTTGCAGGATTTATTTTTCTATATGCAAACTACTGTCCATCTTATGTACGGTTTAAGAGTGGCAATCATCTCTATGCTTTGGCATATTTAAGCCTATGGTTGTTCTTTTTATGGTACTGTCACAGTAAAATATGTATACTGTGGTAATTATGGGTCCATTTGGTTACATTTGTACACTCTCAGAGTTACTAATTGATTAATGAACACAGACAGGAGTTTATAGAATTAGTAGTTTAGGAATGTTTAGGGCTATTGTTGCATTTTGTGGGATATCTAACTAAAGAGCTGTCATTTAATTTGGTACAGTACAATAACCATTAAAATGAAGATTGAGAGGCATACGGCAGTGTTTCATACTGGTACTAGAATTCTATTCACCATGACACATGCACTCACAGTACTTTTGTCTTACTCAGTCGGGTCCGGGAGATTCTTGCAATCTGACTTTGGGTTCAGAATCACTGGTTGAGAAACATTGCTGAACACAGTACCAAACACTGCAAGTTACAGGCTTTGTGAAATATAATGTAAATGCCTTTTTTATTTTATTGTTTGGACTATGACAAAAGTTGTGAGTTTTGTTATTGGCCAAAAATGGGTAATGGTCTTGCATTCTTGTATGCAGCTAAAACAATAATCTGTTTCATGGAAAATGTTCAGGTGTGGATCTTTGCTTTATCCTCATTCTTAAAACTGAACCGGCTGACCCATGTAGGCTACATACATGTACAGTATGAGCACTGAGTAGTCAAACTGAGAGTGGAAAGTACATTGTCAATTTACGTTCACAGATACAAACCCTTGTCAAGACCTATGACATTTAAGAAGAAGATCATGGATCATAATAATTGATATGCACGCACACACACACACACACACACACACACACACACACACACACACACACACACACACACACACACACACACACACACACACACACACACACACAGGTATTTGTACTTTACTTGAAGTTGATTTCCAATTTCCATTACTTTTACTTAACTACATCTCAGAGAAAAATATTCTACTTTTGCAGCACTACATTTATTTGACAACTTTAGTTACTAGTTAATTAAGTAGGTCAGGACTCAGGAGTGGCTTATTGTCGGTATCAGCCAGTAACACGCAGGAGTCTGTCTCCTTTACAATGTGCGCTAGACCCCTGGGAGATGGATTGCTGAGGTGGAGCGCCACACCTACCATCAGCGGCACTACTCATAAGCTGAGTTGGCGGTGCCCGCGGGGCAGGATCGCACACATAACCTTGTTGTCAAAAGGCGAGAGCTCTACTGACTTGAGCTACCTTACACAATTCAGCAGTTTTGTAGGTTTGGTTTATTATTCAAAAAATCAAACCCTGTTTGAAGTGAGCGGTGAATTTGAGCAGTTCGTTTCAGTAAGTTATACCCTGTGCGTGTGTGTGTGCGTGCGTGCGTGCGTGCATGTGTGTGTGAGAGAGAGAGTGTAAGGGTGCGGGTGAGTTTGAGTGTGAATGTGTGCGCCTGGGCTTCTCAACAGTACCACTTGGTCACTCAGCCAGCGGTATTGCAGCTCATACTACAGTCAAATTTACATACACATACATACACACGCAGTCACGCATAGGAGACACAGATGCCGCTCAAAAATAGGCCTTCATTAACCACTTCAGCTGATCTACAAGCTCACAATGTGTCCCGATGTGACACATTGTGAGCTTGTAGATCTGCCAATTTAAAAGATGTTTAAACTTGTGAAATGGGACATTCTGCAAAATGAGTAGGCTACTTTCTACTTTTGGTATACTCTAAGTACATTTTGATACCAATACTTCTGTACAGTACATTTAGAATACAGGACTTTTACTTGTAGCAGAGTATTTCTACATTGCAGTATTGATTATGTGAGAACCTTTTCCACCACTGATTAGTCCAGTCCCTAGCAGAGCCTTTGAGATAAGGTTTTGGACCCCCCCATAGTGTTGTTATTTGTGCAGAGGGCGCCCCTAGAGGTGAGGAATGGTCAGACAGCGGGGAGGGAGTGCGGGAGCCTCGGCTCGGTTGAATCACATCGCATTCGCCACTCGCCAGAGCGCTGCCGACTGGAGGAGGGATGTGACCCCGGAACAGGACGCCCTCCTGAACACAACACTCCATTCAAATACACACACAGAAGAAAGAAAAACTGGACCAGGAGGGGTAAGCTCATATGTGGCGTTTTCTCCACAGGACACTGCATGATGCCACGGTTTAAACGGTAACATGTGCTTGTATTCCTACGGTTACACTTCTGCTCGACCAAGCGGTACCTGCACTGGATTGGATTGCACATAGGAACTTCATTCAGGCTTTTGTCTCCAGCCTGCTAGCGACTGTAGCGAGCTAGCTTTAGCTGGTAGCATTGCTTGCTTACACACACACACACAGAGGATATCGCGGTTTCGTTTGAGATTTATCCCCGTGCAACGTTTGTGTACATTAGTGTTGTAGGTGCAATCTCTGAGTTATTTACAAAACAGCTATTTAGTACGGTCGGGGCATTTAAAAGGCGTCGGTGTGCTACAATGTAACAGTTTGTGCTTTGCTGTGTAGCATGGTCAGATGATTCCATAATGTTGGAAACCCCTCTAGAACAGTGGTTCTCAAACTTTTTCATCTCATGGACCCCCAAATTGACACTTTTTAGCCAGCTGACCCCCATTTGAAAAGATATGGCCAGAGACCCCCAGAAGAGAAGATGTTTACGGCTCTAAAAGTGATTATCAACCATTTTAATTTCAAGGACCCCCCAGTTTGACATGCATTAGGCTACGGACCCCCATTTAATGGCATTTCTATCTCTGAGACCCCAAAACATACTGTGAAATCAATGTTAATTTAACTCTGAGAGTGTACAAATGGACCCGTTAGGTGTACACTCTGAGTTACTGACCCATAAGGGTCCATTTGGTACTTCCTAACTATCATTTAGCTTGGGACCCCCTGGAACTCTCTCAAGGACACCCGGGGGACCCCGGACCCCAGTTTGAGAACCAATGCTCTAGTCTAGAGAATTTACAAACGACGAGCAAAGGCAACAACCAAGTGTTCTGTTCACACTTCAGTTTCAACAAACAGCTTTTAGACTTGGTTAAACAAGAAGGATAGATTGCCACAATGTGTCTTTTTTTAAATCGAGCGTCAGCATGTGCCATTGCGTTTGGTACCAGATATTCCACTAGATAAATATTTACCAGTCAGCTAAAGGGACATGTTAAGTTGGGACCGTACCTATGTTCCCCAGGTTCTATGTTCCCCAATTACCACCTAAACCTAACCTTAACCCTAAACCTAATCTCAGTAAAAACTAACGCTGGTGAATGCATATTAACCTGAACATAGAACCTGGGGAACATGGGGTGGACCCCATTAAGTTTCCCCATGATTTGATGGAAGAAACAGCCACACTCTGGCTGGGGGGGGAGAAACTTTTACTTGAACCCTGCCACCTGCCCACTCTGCAGTTACAAAATCTTCTGTGATTTTAAAGTGGTTGCTCCCCCCCCCCCCCCCCCCCCTGCTGTTCACAGTCACACGGCCACCGCATCCAACATCAACGTACCCGCTGCATTTTCTATTTTTGTCTCCCACTTCACCCATGAATATAATTGTGCTGTACGTCTGCCTTTTCCAACTGTCAGAGAGCTGACAACATGTTCAGCTGTGAAGCTGGCACACTGCCTGCTGCAAGAGGGCATTGACGAACGAGTGTGGTGTGAGAGGGAGCGGAGTGCGAGGGGTTGGCCGCGGGCAAAAGATCCGGGTTTTTCCTGGCATCCAGCAAACTTGGTTATGTCTCTCGGTACGTCAAGGCTGCCTTGGTTTGCGGACTTTGCACATTCCCCCAGCTGAGTGGATTTTGGAATGAGATTTAGGACAGGACCATCCCTCCCTCTCTTCCTTGTCTCCTCATGCTTGTGGCAGGTGCTCTTCTTCAGTGGCTGTTCAGGCCCCAAGGGAGCTTCATCAGCTGCCTGCCAGCCAGCAGCCTCGGAAAGGGGAGGGCTAGTGCATCTCTCAACCGCATAGCCTGTTTGGCACATACACTTGTCAGCCCTAGTCCAACATTGTGCTGCCGCACAGTAGACTGTTCTGCAGTAAAGTGATGTTGAACTTCTGTAGAACCTTGGCTTACAATCTGATTATGATATACACAGTATGTCAAAATATTTTCTGTCATTATTAGCTGTTGCTGCTGTACTCTGTGAAAGACTCAACCGAAAGTAGTAAGCGCATCCATTCAGTGCCATTGTATGGAGAAAAGGTTTAAAAATCACACTTTTAGCACAATGTCAACAAAGCACATTCTGCCGATAATATATAATGAAACAAGTTATATTCCTTTTCTCCGCCCACTTGCAGGCAGCGGTGCTCACACGTCACATCAGTATTGGTGACTGTGGTGGAATTCAGATCAATCAATAATCATGAGAAATGAGGAGACAAGACAATTATATTAGGTGGTGTGTGGTCAAGTTTATATATAACAAGATATCATGGACAGAAATACAATTAACACTCTGGGCAGTGGTAAAGGAGTTCTGCCCAGAAGAATGGTCAAACACTAGAGTTATACTGTGGCTTCAAGGCCTCTGGAACAAGCTGTACCATAACAAGATAGGCTTTATCAAAACAATAGTTACTGAGGCCTTCTGAAGACCTCTCGACTCCTAACTATCAAGTATTAGTATCATCATACTGTACAGACCTAGATATTAATATAATCAATGAATACATGATCTACTCTATAACGTCATACATAATCAATCATGATAAACTCTAATCTACTGCAGTGACCTATCTATTTGTTGAGGTAGAGAATTTTATTCTGCTTAACTGAAATTTTTGCAGAATGTAGCAGAATTCAGAGAATGAATATCCCAGAATACCACAAAGCAAATTCACATGGGATCCTTTCATTTCTGAGTTACTTACTCACTGTAATTAGTTCTCTGAATTATTGGACCTGCTGACATACAGTTTCTTGCCATGTTGCTTGCCCAGAAATTCCCACTTTTGCACTAATGAGAAGTATACAAATAATGTGTTGTTCCAACAGTGTATACCAACTATAATTGGATATAGCAGTTAGCTTCACAACACAACACAGAATTGCATGCCCTACCTCCTCGACGGTGGTTCTTTTGAAATGTTGCAGTCTTCTCCCCATGGGACCAGCTTAAAGCAGCAGCTTCTGTTTTAGTTCCTCAGAGAGCCCATGTGATGCAAGCAGAGACATACTGAGAGATCATAGGCCATATTCTAATATGTTCAGTTCAGTTGTGTTGGCTGGTGTATGGGCTGTATATATGCAATCAATTGTAATACAAAAACTAGCATAATCCAGCTTCTTTAACCACATGAATCCTACCATTCCTATTCTGGGGGAAACATTCACGAAAATAGCATATGCACAAGTTCAGCTATTTTTGGCAAAGATATTTAGTATAGAGCCAAAATCTATATTTGTTGTATAGAGCCTTTGGGAACCGTGTCAAATACATTATTGGGTTAAGTGGTCAAATTGGTCAAATCTATTGTCTAACTGTAACATCTGATTGTGAAGCTGTCGAAATATTCCAGTTTTATGTGGAAGTCAAGTCAAGTCGGTAAAGCTGGACAAATGTGCTGTAAGCTATCACTGAAGATGGTATGCCTGCAGCAGTGGTGGTAAATAATTTAGCCTAGCTCTAGTGGTGGTTTGATGGCTTAGTATTTGTAATGTTTCTATTCAGTGTGTGAATATACTTGGTTGGTAGCATTAGTAAAATGGCACAGCAATTAAAATTGTTCCTATGCATTGGCACAAGGTATCAAAATGTGAACTATGCTGTCAGTTGTGCTATATACTCTTGCAAGGAATACCATGGATCTAATCATTGTCTAGTTGAGGTATTAAGTCTGAATTTGGGCTTGGTGGGTTCTACAGTACATGTTTCAAATGATCTCTTCCCTTAACCCAGAACCCACTGTCGATGAGCGTATATAATAACTTTCCTCTAAAATACACTTGTAAGTACCCAGGTTCAGCTGAAATTGTCAGACCCGAAGAAGATGTAAATCCACCCCAGGAATTAAACAATGAACTGAGCTTATATGATCAAGCAGGATACTTTGAATTCATGCCTCACGTGGTGACAACAAGACATGACCTACTTATCAATCATATTTTCACAATCCAGTTCATCACCATTGTCCCCAAATACTGTGGCCATTGTTGTGGCCACTGTAAATGTGAGGAAAAAGCGTAGCACAAAGACAGCAGGCAGACATCCAGTAGGACCAAGCCAGGGCCTTTTTGGCCTGCAGCGTCTGCATGTCTGCCTCTCGCTGATTCAGCATGTGAGTCGTACTGGATCTGTAGACTGCTTTCTTGAAAGCATACATTTTTGTTGATGAATATTAGTATGTGTGTACTACTCTACTTTAACAAACATGTTACCTAGGCTTCATGACTGGAGTGGATTAGCCAATGTTTTCAGTTGAAGAGTGCCCCCTACTGAGCATACTGTATATGTGTTTGTGACTTGGGCACAGCACTTGTGTATATGGCGTGTGTGTGTGTGTGCTGCTGTGCTCGTGTGAACCTGCTCTGACACAGCTGCTCCGTAGAAACATGCCTAGTTGTTGGCAAGTGAGCTGGCAAACGCAGTAGGCAGCCTACTTCAGTTTCTCACACATTGGCCTGGGTCATCGGACCACTTCACTACAGAATGCATAAAGTAATTTGTACCTCTCAACTTCTCAATGCAACCTACTTCTTCCTTACCGTGAAGATCAGGCCTTTCGTGCCATTCGTGGAAGGCTAAGCTCCAATCGTGTCTGTTTGTAAGTCAAACACAGTATGCAGCCGCCTTAAGTTTCTCGCACATTGGCCTGGGTCAGTGCATCGGACCACTTCACGACTGAATGCGAGTCATTTGTACCTCGTCTCAACCTTTTCTCAGGGCAACCTACTTCTACTTTACTAAGGGTATCGTATCAGCAGGATCAGGCCTTTCGTGGCATTTGTGTTAAAGTTGCTATATGCAGTTTTCTGCTGACATAAGCAGGAAACAGGCAATTACTTATTTTTATTTTTTATTTTATTATATTCAGACGGCTAACCATGCTTCCTAAAGAAATCTTGACTATGTGACACTTCCTGGGGCCACAATCTGCCTCCAAACCTATTATTTTTATCTGTTAGAACGAGAAGTTCTGTCATTGGTCGATAGACAGATAGCCTGCCAAATAAGCAGACCAATCAGGACCGCCTCTTGTTCTTGTTTGGATTGGTTGACCTGTCTGTCGATCCTTTTAGCCCCGGTCGGCTGGTTCATGCACCAATGAGCTGCTAGTGACAGAGCTTCTTACAGATAAAATAATAGTTTTGGAGGCAGACTGCGGCTCCTAGAAGCGCCACAGAGACTAGATTTTTTTAGGGAGCATTATTAGCCGCCTGAATATAATAAAATAAAAAATAAAAATAAGCAATTGCCTGTTTCCTGCTTATGTCAGCAGAAAACTGCTTATAGCAACTTTTAGCTACAGTGTCACACAGTATCTGTAGTCTCCTGTTCAATGTGTGCTGGAGGGACACTTGTCAGCAAGGCAACTGGAAGTCATCAGTTACTCCCTGGTGTTCAGAGTTAATAATGGGGTCAACAGGTGAACTGGACTGTGTGTGCGCCATCAGTCAAGTACACTGTAGTGGCCCTCCTGATCCTTCTGGGTCCCATGCGAAAGCCTATCACATTGCAAACTGTAATCTTGTGCGGCAGACCTTTATTGCACTCCATGGCCTAGGGCCGAGTGTAAGAGGAGTACGTACACACACACACACACACACACACACACACACACACACACACACACACACACACACACACACACACACACACACACACACACAGTGTTGAAATGCTCTCAAGTGAGTTCTGGCCCTCATTTTAAGGCTTGGGCGAAGCCATGTCTAGCCCAGCGGTTCCCAATCCTTTCTGGATGAGGCAGGTCCACTTGAAAATCTCTGAAGTGTTAGCGGCTCTCCCATTTGTCCACTTAATAATGCATTTTCAGAGCATATTTATCTTAATGAATAATGATCAATCAATCGCTTATGTTCCGGCTTTGACCAATGGAACTGACATATGCTTTATTTATTTTTTGTTTTGTTTTGGGGCTTTTTATGGCTTTATTTCATAGGATAGTAGACTGACAGGAAATAGGGAGAGAGATGGGGAGTGACATGCGGCAAAGGTCGTCCGGACCGGGAATCAAACCGGCGACACCACCAGGCAACACAAAGCCCATGTGGTATGCGGTAAAATCGCGCTCTTTCGAACGACCATCATTTCGACCGGAGGGTTAGCGACTCACTCCACGGAGGTTAGGGTGAGGGTTAGTTGGGTGTCGAAAAGATGACATGTAGTAACAGCGACACGCTCCCGTGGTATGTGCCCGGACCAGTAGGCCAGCGTCGGGGCACCCCCCCCCCCCCCCCCCCCCGACGTATTATGCTTTTAAGTTCCCATTTGTCGTTAACACAATTTTCAAGGTTTTATAGAGAAAATGCCAAGACATTTTATTTTATTTTACATAATTATTTTAAATATTAACGTTATCATACTGTACATGTTTTAGTGTTATACCAATTATTTGGGGGCCCACTTGCAAATATCCTCACGGACCACATGTTGGGAATCTTTCAGTTTCAGTATTGTTGCACACACCTTCGGCATAGCAGTGTCTGCTGTTATTAAGCAAATCGCTCCCATTGGAAATAGTCTTAGACTTCATTTGCTGGAATTGTAGAAAAATGTATATGCACACAGTTGCACACTACTGAGGTCATAAGTAACATCACATGGCTCTTAGAATTTTACACACCTTATTGAGAAATGTTTGTAGGCAATGTTTATATTTTATCTCCTTCACCTAAAAAACGCACATTTCACTAGTGAACAACAGCAAAATATATATACCGGTATATATAAAAAAAAACACGACACACTCACCCAAACCACTCAATAAACCAGTTCTATATAAGAAGCTGTCATAAGCATCCTATTTTGCTGTGTACATATTAGAGATGGCCTGCGTGTGTTTTCGTTGGCTCCCACAGCTTCACTATTGGTATTATACAGATATTTAATTTATAATGAAAGTTATGAAACCGATATTTAGAACCAATAACCATTAGATTAGTTTCTTATGCTCTAAATATCACTCAATCAACACAACTTAGAGTGTGTTTTGAGCTTGTAGATCTGCTAATTTCACTAGATATATATAAAAAATCATTCTTAATTGTGATTGAAATCATATTGCCTAGCCCTACTTAAGCCTGTCACAATTATTACATAATTGTCTTATTGTCAAATTATGAGGTAAGAGTCCAAAATAGCAGAATTGACAGCGTTTGTAGATAAGCTATTTCCACGATAAAAAGTAAGTATAGAATTATTAATTATTTCCGTAATTTCTTTGTATATTTAAGTTATTTTTCATATCTGACGTGTGCAGTTTATTACAAAGCCTAAAAGGCAAAAGGAAATACATTTTTGATTCATATGTTCCAATGTTCAATGACAAAAACACAATTAAATCGCAAATTCGCAATTATTTTTTTGACAATTAATAGTCAACTTAAATGTTGTAAAGGTGACAATCCTAGCCCCCTAGTTCCCCGGAACACAGCCCACTGAACCCAGCATCACAATAACTCTTGACGAGAGTCCAACACTGGCACACAGAGAGGGGGGATTAGACCCAGATCAGCACTAAAGAGATCCTTTGATTATCACTGGAATATTAGCTGCTGTACGTCTGAAGCCTGCCTGAGATTCCCTCAGGGGGATTAGTGTTGAGCAAGAGCCCACCATCAATGCACAGCACGATTTTGAATTGGTTTTTTACGGTTTATACGAAAATCAATTAGGATTTTTTTCACATCAATTTGTTGGGTATATTAAAATAATTAGAAGTAAGAAAGAATAATTGCTTAGAAGATAATTGATAGTTGCTATAGCTATAATGTTGTTATAGCAGGTTTGCCTCAGAGTTATTAATATCCTGCTATTGAGAATTATCACAGTTTTCATAATTGAATTATAGTCTTCTGCATAATGCAGAATATAGTTCCCAACAAGGAATGATCTAGAATGAACCTTGTTTTGCTGAAGTAGCACATATGTGACTCAAGAGTCGGTGTCTATAAATAGGAGAGAGTGTGAGTTTGTGGCTTTTGTTTTGTAATTCCCCTGGAGAATCTGTTCACATAACGGCATAGGGAAAAGCTAGGAGTCAACTTACACTTAGAGAGGAATTACGATTTGCCCTGTGGTTCTTTTATTGATTGAAAGAGATATCGTCCATTATTTCACTTTTTGACATCTGTATCTGCAATTATAGATTTCTATATTGATTATAGAATTCTTTCAAAATGGCAGATCTACACGCTCATTACAAGTTGAATTGTAATGTGTTGTGAGCTTGTAGATCGGCTACTTAGGAATAGCAAATCAAAGTTTTTCAAATGGATTTAATCCATGTCTAGGGTATTGGACTATCCACAATCAGGATTGACATTAATGTGACTCGGTTCCATAGATAAATATTGTGAAAATAGTGTTACTTTATGAATGTGCAGATACCCTACCCTGTATACACTTATGTAGGTTTGTTTACTGTTGAGTGAGATCTTTTTTTTCTTTTTTACATTAAGCTAATCATCTGGGGACCCCACAAAATAATCTGGGGACCACTGCTCTAGATGAAATAAGAATCACACCCAGTGTGAATTGAGCAGGACCTTTTTATGAGTTCATTTTAGTAAACGTCCCGTGAAGCTTGGCCAATGTCCAGTTTTGCTGGACGGACATACATGCACACATTGCCAGATGTAGGAGCGTTTAGCACCAATAAGAAATAAAGTCTCGCTATAGTCTCACTAACTAGGTTGATTTAATCAGTGCAGGAAAGTTTGGATAGCCGGTTCACTGTGTAACAGTCTCCAACTATGCAGTTGATTCGGCAGTCTGCTGTTAGTTAATTACTTGCGTCTATTTTGGGAATAATCATGTGTCTACCTTTCCGCCCCTCCTTAACTGAAGCAAAGCGGCTGAATTTCACATCGGGATGGAATCTCACTCTGTTCCCCTCAAACTTTACGATGCATTCATACAACAATGATCTTTGAGAGCATCCTCCCTTTTCTCATCCTGCATCGTTTCTTCTTTCTATAGCCTGTCCCTATGGAATTCTGAGGAGCGATGTTATTTATTTATTTATTTAGCTCTTACACAAGGCATTCTTGTAGATATGTGGATAGATGAAAAGAAATCTGGATGGCAGTAATGAGGGAGAAATAGAGCTTTCAGTAACTGAGCATTGATTTGTTGTATGAGAGATGCTCTGCTTGCAAATTTAAAAAAAGCTAACCTCACACAATCCTTTAGGGCTTTGCAGACAGGCGTGATATTTCGCACAGAAAAAACTGACTATTTAGTAACCAATGATTCTCTATGACCTCATGCACAGTGCACACCTGCTCCGAATTTGGCGTGCAGCAAGTGGCTGTGGCAGTGCGCTTTTTCCCGATCTAACCCAGTTTGATTCGTGCATCTTTTCGCATGCGTTAAAAACGAATTGATTGCTTTTATGACTCCTTTTCGGATCCGCAGTGCGGATTCTGAGCAGCATTGCACGCCAAATCCAATCATGCAGCAAACTGTGCAAAGCCCTTTACCTGGAAGTGTTAGCCTAGCCCCAATGTACAGAGGATGATCTTGGATAGGTACTAACAAACCCTCTATCGTTATCCTTATCAAAAAGCAAAATGTTGACATTGTGAAGAAGAAACCAGAAAACATGCTTGAAAATTAACACCCACTGTGTATCGGAAGCTAACAGAATATATTGTAATGCATGGGTGCATTTTTATTCTTGCTTCATGTGTAGTGTAGCCAGCAGGTCTCTGTCTGCCTGCCTGGAGTCTTGGCCCTCCCATTTCTCAGAAGTAGAGAGTGGGGGAGACATGATCAAACGTGTCACTGACTATCATTGCTCTGAGAGACTGCTGCCCCGCCAGCCACCCATCCCTGTCCTCCCCCCTCCTCCCCATCACCACCACTGCCAATCCCCAAAGGTGCACCGAGCGACTGAACTGACAGAGGCGAGCGCTCTCCATCTTTCATGTCTTGCTTTGGGTCCTCTGGGTTGCTTTTCAGCTAAACTCTGCCCGGCGCTCAATTTGCCATGGATGGTTCCTCTCTGCAGGCTTCAATGTCAGTGGTGCATTGCAAGCACAATACCTCACAATATTTCTATGTTGTGTAACCCAGCTTAAGCTTTGTTTTTACCATGTGGGGATTGAACACAGCTCTGAGAGGAGAAAGTCAACCAAACAACGCTGCACACAGCTAAAAGGGTGCCATGCCTACTTCACATTGGCTGTATGTTGCCAGGAGTATGATCCCCTGCTGATCTGAGCCCGGTAGCACCCACACTCCAGCCAACGGTGCCCCATGCATCCTCCTCCCTAAAGCCCAGAGGGGAGGAGGATGGTGAGCCAGCTTCTCAATTAAATATAACCCCACATCAAACAGGCTGTCAACGTGCATTAGTGGTCCTTTGTATAGATAAGAGGCCAAAAGAAATCACCAGAACTATCATGGTCTCTGGGCCTCCCCCCATGGGCTTTTTATAGGGTATTATCAGAGAAAAAGAAGGAGAGACTTGCATACTCATATTATTCACTCCCCATAATCACTATTTTCATTACCTTTCCTGAATTATTTCCTATGGTCGTGCATATTTTAAAGCAATTCCATTAAGATATTTCCCTTTGTCAAATACTAGCTTTGGCATTAGTGAATAATCAGACCATACTTTAAACCGTGTCTTTTTGTAGAGGGATCTGATGTGACAGCAGCCACCCCTTGATCAATATACCATTGCACAGCAGGGCCGATCCCCTTTCTGTCATTTGCATTAGCAATGGCAGCTCCTTTCATCGCCGTCCCTTTCCCTGCACTTTCTTCCCCTCTTTGCCTGTAATTTGAATCTCCACAGCACAGACTGACAGTGAAAATAGGTCATTAGTAATGGGGAGAATAAGAGATGGAAGGAGCAGGCAGGGGCGAGATCTATGAGAAAAATGCCATGCAATATTAATGAGAGCCATTTATGCTGTGAAGGCTGTGAAAACCTGCCCTCTAACTTCCTAGCTCATTTATGTTTGTATTGGGCTTATCCACTAAGCTCTAATATACTTTGCTGTGCAACGAATAGCAAAAATAGCGGCTCTACAAGCTCACAACGCATCACATCATGAGGTGTGGTAAGCTTGTATGTCGGCTATTTTCGCTATTCTTTGCATTTTCTTAAATTTTTGGAGGAAAACATTTTTAGAAAATGAAATGTTCTAAGGACAATAAGGTTGAAAGTGTTTAAAGTGTAGTTAACCGAAGGTGCTTAAAAGTTTATCAAATGAGCTTGGTTATTGTTCAGTGTCATACTCCCTAATGTGAGCACATCAAACCTGATCAATCGGATCGGATCGATCACAATCAATCAAGTCCCAGAGGAAGACATCTAGGATTGGAAGAGAAATTATTTGCTAACACTTACACAATATGTATCGGGTCCATATCAGAGCAAGCACTAATAATTGTGCCGCCTGATGTTTGAAAACCATAAATGAGAAACCTGTCAGTGATTGTCTCCTGCTGGTGATGGTGGTGTGGTGTGGTGTAATGTATGTTTGGTCTGACATGGACGTCTTTGTGTCTATAGAGCTACCGGAGCAGGGGGGATGAACCGCGAGGAGGCTGCGGGGAAGTCTCCTGAAGAGATGTACATCCAACAGAAAGTGCGGGTCCTGCTCATGCTCAAGAAAATGGGATCAAATGTAAGTACATTGTGCTTTGATGTGAAGAAACCGTGGTCACAGAAATGTAATCACCATGTGTGGTTACATTTGTACACTCAAGAGTTAAATTAAACACTGAGGATTTACTGGGTAGGACTTGAGCCCAAGCAGTTTCCTAGTACTGCAAGAAAGGTGTTCAGCCTTGGATATTCTCGATCTCATGTTCTCCAAGTTTAATTTATAACAATTTCACACATGAGCCTGGCTGATGTCAGGCAGTGACAAGTCGGGTATAGAGCCCTGAGGTCTGACGTCATTTACACATCCTACCCGGGTCACGTTTTCTTTCCCCACACTGAATTGTCATAGACTTTTTCACATTGCGTCGAATAAGAACTGTGTTCCAAAAATAAACAAATTATGTCAGCGGTTTGACATCACATGGATATGAAGAATCAACTGACGGCGAGAAAACGCTAATGCTACTGGTGCCGAATTCGTACAGAAACAGACTGTATTAAATATGAATGACTGACTATCATAAATGATACAGACCCACCTCCCTGACAATATCGGGACAGTTTGTTTATTTTTGGACCGTGATTTGTCACCCAATGTTATTCTCCATAGAGAAATGACTTCCAGGAACCAGGAAATGAATGTGTGACGTAAGGACTTTTCTACTCTATACATGCCTGCCCGTTGCAATAGATGCCAGTTTCATGTAATCAATTCCCTACAGATGCCCTAACAGTTAGAGCATCTGTTGGGGCCTAACCTGTTGTACTGGGGAGCGCTGGTTTCTGTTCATTCAACCACCTCTCAGTGTGATGTTGTCTCTGATAAGGGGTCTATACTCTTTTACCTGATGTAGTCACACATTCTGTGTGGCGCCCGAGTTACACAGACTAACTAAATTAATAAATAAATGTACCTATATATACCCATTAGGTTTCTTTTGGTTTTTAAGTGAGAGCATGTGCAATCATTTACAGTCACCATTTACATAAAACATTTCTTTCCAAGGTGTTTTGTTAAAGTGGTTCAACGAAGCTAAAGACAAGTGGCCTGACATGTTTGTTTAAATTGAGAGGAAAGGGCCCACTGAGGGCTGATAATTATGACGTCCGGTCCCTCATGTATACAGAATGAGAGGATAAAGCTTATTAGAATAATCACACTTAACACAAGTCATGTAAACACTGTAATCAAACGATTGCCATAACCTGATTAGCCCCAGTAATCTGGTTAATTGTGACGCATGTAAATGCTTGAATGACGCCTCCTGATTAAAGCCTACCCCATCATCTAATGTTCTGAATCGAACTCTGGCTTTCATCTAGAATTTATAGAATAACAGTAGCTTTTAGTCTTGCTCTGTTAATTCCTTGTTGATCATTGGCTGTGCTTAGCATTGGATGACTCCTACCACCCAGGTCGGCGGATTCTGTTTCTGCAATGTCACATTTCAGACATTGGAAATATCAGTCCCATCACATTAGGGCTGGGCAGTGTGATGTCAAAGTGTTAAGAAGATATCCTAATCAATTATTTGTATAAATTGTATCACCATAAAAACGTTGAACATAGAACATTATATTTTACCAGTTACCTCCAAATGTATTGGGACAGCAAAGCCAATTCCTTCGTTTTTGCAATGGACTGACATCACCAAACTGTTGCGTTCTTAATACTTGCGCAAGAACTGCATTCGGTTGCGTATTGTCGCAGTATCTGTTTGTGTTACGCCTGTAGCCAATCGGGGACCAGCATTCCTGGTGACGTCACCATCAACAGCTAATGAAGGACCAGCATTCTTGGTGACGGGACCATCATTAAGTGCTACCTGATATAAACCAGTAAGACTCCCTATCGGGAGATAAGCGACTGTCAGGTCAGCAGTGTCCAAAAATGTGTTTGAAAAAATAGGCCTGATGGTGGCGCTAAATGGGACAGATCCATGTTGATGACATGATTCTAGACATACTGTGTACCGGTAACAAGGTGCGCTCTGCTGGCGCACAAGTAGACCATACATGGCCACGGTTGCACAAGGTGCAAGTTGGCAGTCTAGTTTTGCTTTTCCATGCTGCTGTTTCCCCCCCACCTGAAATGCATCCTTAACTAGGTTAAGTTCTGGTGATTGACTTGGCCAATCCGCTTCCGTTTTCCTCCCTAATGAAGTCCTTTGTTGTGATTGCAGTGTGTTTGGGTCATTGTCTTACTGCATTATGACGTTCCTCCCAATTAGTTTCGATGCATTTCTGTGTACATTGGCAGACAGGAGTTTTTTTGGTGGATTTTTAGTTGTGAATTCTTTCTCTTGCTACCCTCATTAGTTACATCATCAATAAAGTAAGGATTCACCAATATGTTTTGTCATCAGTATCAGCAGATATATGCCAAAACTCTGGATCGGCATCGGACCTGAACATCTACTGTTGGTCATGGCTCTATTAATGATAAGATTCAAGACCAATTCTAATGTTCAATGTTGTTGAGTCAAGTGGATTAAAGTACTTGTGTGGCTGGAATATGAACAATGTGGTGTACTCAAGCATGTTTCCACAGGGGGCCGCTCTCCATTCCGACATGCTGCCATTCCGAGTTCCGACATTGACTTCTAATTGTCTGAGTGGCGGCACTTCCATAGAGGTTAGGTATAGGGTTAGTGTCGGAATGGGGGGGATGTTGGAATGGCAGCATGTCGGAATGGGGGGATGCACCTGTTTCCACAACAGGCAGACAGCACAATGTCTTTATGGAGAGCCACTTGTTTCAGCACATAACACAACAGCTACACATGCAGTTGAGAGGTGTTGGTCTGCAGTTAGTGAGTTTAAGAGAAAGAGCATGACCAGGATACTTATAAACCCTTACATTTCTATTTTTCATGAATCTTTTAAAATAAACAAAAGCCTTGCTCTGAAACCATAGCTGATAAAGAGACATCTAGTAAACCACATGGCAGTGGAAAACATTTCCAGAAAGAAAAAAATACAGTTTAACTTTATTTAGATGCTGTTAACCATATCACATTCCACATGAACACACTTACAAGAAAAGGCCTAAGTGGTGCCCATCCCTGGGCTGTGGTGGTACAGCTCTCATTGTGGGCTCATATCTTGAAGGTCTGACGTCTCAAGTTAAATGACAAATCTGACCTTCTGCGAATGTCACATGCCAAATTTGACATTAGTCTGCCTCGGCTGCCGCTGTCCTAACCGCTGTACCCTCATTGGCGTAAGTATTGTAGTCAGACGCCTGGGGTCATGACTGAGTCCTGGTCAAAAGAGGTTCTCTGCCACTGTCGGTTCAAAGAACAGGGGCAGCAAACCTACTGGGATGAACATTGCAAAGCACTGCCACAACAATCAAAAACACTCCTTTATTAAAGGGGAAATCCAGACCAAACATATCCCCCCCTAAAAGTGCATGTTTTCATAAATGTTCCTACCTGGTTTGGTGGATTTCTGTTATTATTGCTGCTCATCCGAGTTTTGACGACCACTCCTCACAGCTAAAATGGGGCTGGTGCGACTCTCCCAAAAGCTCTTATTTTGGCCACCTCAAAGTTACTTTTTTCTTACTACGCTAAAAGCGTACGTTACTTTTAGCACAGTAAGCTTCTAGAATAGCGTAGAGAAGCGTACGTTATCTTCTCATTCATACAACTGTATTCTAGCGATCAACAGACTAACTAGATTATATTCTCTTGCTGCTATTTTTTTTTTTTTTTTTTATACCACGATGCCTTGTTGTGTATATACTGGCTGTAATAACTCCAGGACAAAGCCGCCTTTGCGCTACAGAAGTTACGCAAGAAGCGTAGTAAGTGGAAATCTCACGTCATTGTTTTCAGCCCGTTTCTCTTCTGGGTCAATGGACAGTTCGGGTGGTCTCAGGGAACTATAAATATACGATTCATAAAGAAAAAAGTAGCTTTGAGGCGGCCAAAATAAGCACTTTTGGGAGAGTCACAGCAGCCCCATTTTAGCTGTGAGGAGTGGTCGCCAAAACTTGGATGAGGTGCAGTAATAACAGAAATCCACCAAACCAGGTAGGAACATTTATGAAAACCTGCACTTTTAGGGGGCGGGTATGTTTTGGTCTGGATTTCCCCTTAGGTGAAGTAATTCCAGATAGAAGTAGCTGTACGCCGAGACATGTAGGTAAATTGATAGTAGGTAAATTGATAGATGGTGTAAGTACATTGAGGAATATGGGTATAGATGTATGTACATTTGTAGAAGTGTGTTGGACTGAAGGTTTCCCTGAGGACTGTGTTACATCCCACATGTATTTTATACATTTTTATACCTCTAAGTGTATATGCATGTAGTATATTTTAAAATGATAAACTGTATAGAGGTTATGGCTATAGAGGATTTATTACACTTGTCTTTCTCTAATAAAATAAATTCCAATATTATGCTATTGATCTTAAGGCGGTCAATTTGGTTTATTATGTATCGTGAACTATGGGCTCGACAGAATCAATGTTTTCTTGATATCCAGTGATGACGGGAGCAGCTCATATCTTGAAATTCCATTGGATTTAAAAAACGAAATCTCCTATGAGTCCATTGGGAGAGAGTTGTTCTTATTCATATACTGTATGTAACTGTCTGTGTTCGTTCAAAGGAGCAGGGCTTTTCCTATTAGGGTGTGTTTTTGCTTTGTGTTATTGTTTTATGGTCTCTAATATCACTTTCTCCTTTGCTTTCAGCTCACGCCGAGTGAAGAGGCTTTTCTCCGGAATTATGCGGGCGTGGTCCACAGTCAGATGAGCCAACTACCACAGCACAACATAGACCAGGGTAAGTACGGCTCCTATTGGGAAACACACACTCAGACAAGTAAAGCTCGTTCAAACCCAGACTACAAACGCTATCTCATCTATCCTAAAGACTACTGCATCCAGAGCTCAGACTGGGGAAAGCCCCTCTACACACACACGCGCACACGCACGCACGCACTCTTTAACCAACCTCAGAGCCCATACACCAAGAGGCTTAATCGAAATCCTCACTCTGTTGAGGCCAGTAGAGAGCACTTTGATTAGTCACAGAGCAGTGTGTCTGACTGCAAGTGAATGACTCGAATCTGTCATGATCACATCTAGGACAGTAGCTGTTGCTGAAATGGAATGGATTATAAAAAGTAAAGTAACATTTTCATATTTTTTACCTGGCATTTCGCGATATTCCAACAAAGAATTGCAGCTCTACAAGATCATAGCTTACATGTCTTGGATTCGGACACACCTTTACTGCAAAGATAGCAAGGTTTATGTTTAACCAATCTATTTAATTGGCTGTACATGCAAACAAGCTAGACACCAGAGTGCGCTACAGAGCTTTTGCTATTCCACCAGTTTTTTTATCTTCCAACTTGTAAAGGTTTCCACCACAAGATGGCGACATATTACACAAATTGAAGTATGCTGGCTCACTGCCACTGCAGGTACCTCTGCAATCAGCAGCCAAGCTGTTCAAGGACTGTCTGTGATTGCCTTTTTCTTTCCAAAATGAAACGTGACTTATCAGCTCCCTTCCAGGCTCAGTCCAAACCCAGCCCTCAGATGAGAGTCTTGCAACTCCCTGCTGGCCCTTTGGTAGTGACCCTGCTGGGTCTTAGGCCCAGGCCAGTCCCATCCTTTATTAGAGCCTTGGGGGGAAGTAGCACTGTGAGAAAATTGCCTGTGACACCGTACCTGAAAGGAATTCTTATCTGCTTAGGTTTTCTAAAAAGGAAAGACGAGACATTTTTGGCCATGCCTATGAGATTAGGCGGTACATGATATGACCGTGTCCAATGAAGTGAATGAACTAGCTAGCAGGATTAGGTTCATGGTGATGATGGCAGGTTTAAGGTAGGCAAACGGAATGCATGCTGAGATTGCTGATCTTGTCCTCCTGCCCATTTCTTCTTCCTTTCAATTCAATCCATATAGCATTAAACTATTTAGCTTTAGCCCCATTCTTCAGTATGAGAGGTGCATAAAAAAGGAACATTCAATCGTATCACGCAGAGGTCCATTGCATCATGCACAGTGATGATTGCAATACCACAATATACATCTGCACCGAGCTTTTCATCAAACTGTTGCACAAGCCATTATTGCATCAACTAGGACAGGACTTTACCATGGTATTTTAAAAGAGGATGAAGAAAGTGACGGTGTCTGTGACGTGTGGGCTATGTTTTACTGATACATTATCTAATTATTTGATGATGGACCTGTTTTGTACTCTTTAGATTAGGGGTGCAACAATAAATCGAACAGATGGAATTAATCGATTATCAGACATACATAATCCATTTAATTCCTTACTTATTTTTTTAATTGCAATAATAACCGATCTACAAGCTCACAACGCGTCACATTGGCTATTTTTGTGAAACACAAAATAGAGGTTAAGTGGTTAATCACATAATAATTATTTTTCCCTTTTTAATAAAATGGCAAAAATAACCGATCTACAAGCTCAAAACGTGTCACATCGACTATTTTTGTGAAATACGGTTTTACGGAGAGAGAGAGAGGCTCACAGCTTGTTGCAGCGCGTCTTGTTGTGAGCTTGTAGATCTGCTATTTTCACTGAATTGGTCTCAGTAAGTGACTATGTGTGTTCAGTGATGTGACTGAGCTGTGTCAATACCACTCCCATTATGGAAAGCACCTCATTAATTATGAACGGGGATGACTCCTCAAAGGTGCATAGATTATGCATTATACATTACGAAAACAGACACGTTTAGTGCCATTTGGTGTCTTGCCAACTCCACAACACTTTGATAAATTATTACTGGTTACTATTTTGTCCAAAACACTCATTAGGAGAAGTGGTGATTTAATCACTTTTTAGAAATGCAGCCCTGGGCTGAAAGTCAGCAGTCAGTGCATAGCAGCACATCAGGGATGCTAAAGGCAGTGCAGACAACTCTGTTAAATGAAGAGATACGTCTACAGTGAGATCCTATTCAGATTTGAGGGTAGGAGAAAGAGTCAAAGAAACATGTATTGTTGTTGTTTACTGTAGTCCATCGTCATGCTGACCCCTACTGGTTGGTTCATTAGACAAACATTTGCCCCCTCTGGTACCCATTAAACCACACAGAGAGTAATTTAATCGAATTATATTTTTGGAAATTCTTGCTGGCTTGACATCTTGTAATTGTGTATACATGATTAGTTGCTCACAACATTATAAGCACATTTCAGGATTCTCAAGAATTTCTCCCTTCAGCTGACTTCCCGTTCTCAAAACCACTCTGGGATTTGAGGTTCCACTCGACTGCGGCTCACACATCACATCCTTTTATTTCCTTTTTCATGATAACATGACCTTTGCTGTTCAGCAGAAGGAATCCTCATTCTGTTGTGTGCTGCAGGTTCTGACTGCTGTCCTTTCAAATAGATCATCACACAAGTACAATGGCCAGACCGAGGCCGTATGTGATTAGCCAGCAGTATCCAGACAGGGCTTGTCTGTCTCTGTGTACACTGTTTCATTACTATACCTACCTAATCCCTTCTGCGCCACACGCTGCCTCAGGCCTTATATCAGTCTCCTGGTCCCAGTAACAGACTGAGATCCTTTACAAATAGTTTTCTGAAGAATTGAACAGTGACAAAAATCAATCAGTCATGTTGTATCTCTAAATTTACCTTATAAATCCATCAGAGAGTAACTTCGTACAGTTACCTTAATATGGAGTCCTATTGATGACATTAGCGTACTCGATATATGGGGATTTCCAGTTTGACAATAAATCTGCCTATCCGACTGACTCGACGCCGGGCAAGGCACCCCCTTGGGTCGTCGTTGATGCGCACGCTGAATATGAAGTCGGTTGATCGGACAGTTCTCGAGATACCTTAGACCAGTGGTTCAAAAACTTTTTAGCTCGAGACCCAAAAGAGAATTTAGACGGGACCCAAACTAAAAAACAGCAGATCTACAAGCTCACAACGTGTCGCTTTGTGCCACATTGTGTGCTTGTAGATCGTCTATTTTCAATACTTATTAGATTTTCTTTTATTTATTAATGAAATTAATTCGAAAAATTATTTATTTATTTTTTATATTCATGAAAATCGTAACTTTTTGGGGAATGTTCTTTGAAAATGTTTTGAAATAATGATAATTAAAAACAAAATGTAGTAAACAAAAATTAAGGGACCCATAAAAATGTATCCGCGACCTACAAATGGTGCTTGGGAATGTGCTTTAGACAGCAGAGACGGTATCACATTTCAGACGTGGCCCTATTGATCCAATGCTATAGACCAGGGTACTAAGGAAGCACATGATGGAAATACGATGGAAATCTACTCTGATATTGACACTGAGTACAAAGTTAACAATATGCATTGAGAAATTGCTATGACCTTCATGCAAAATAGATATGTTTAGTCTGTAATGATTTTCCGTATTCCTCCCACTGCAAGTGGTGCTTGTACATTGAAAAGCTATAATATTCTCTTGCTAGTTAGGAATAGTATAAGGAAACACACTGCCTCACAGAATGCCTGGTCACATCTCATTAGAAAATGTTGCGCATACATACAGTAAATTGAATGCGTTTGTTTTTCAACAGACAAGATGGAACCAACTTTTGAGACTGCTAGTCATCATACATTTCTTTTAAGTCTTTGGGTCAATGAATTAGCATTTCAAATGGTTTTAATTGGCTTATTACCATAAATGCAAATACAGTTTTTCTTTTTTCTTTTCGCAATTTTAATAAGGCCTAAGAGGAATTGAGAAGCCAAGTGTTTTTTTCCCCCCAAAATGTTTAGCTGCCAATACCTTGATGAAACTGAATTCTGTCTCAGAGTGCAGAGGGTTGATGTGACTAAACATTTTGACCAAAAATGTAGTTCAAAAATGCCTTCATGTGAAGCATCATGTGAAGTAAGCCCTCTCATCATCACTTGTGTCCGTTCTGAGCTTGACGAGGAAAAACTTCACTCCTCTCAGAAGGACTTCTGAGGGGCATAACAACAGAGAGCCGTGGATGGGGTTTCCATAGCAACTCGAGTCATCCCAGGAAAGGAAAGCTCCCTTGTGGGCTTTGGTGGCGTGGCGGCGTGGCACTGGTACACAGGAACAGGCCTCATTAGGGGGCCTGGAGGCAGGCTGCAGAGGTAATTACATAGCCAGGGTGTGATATTCCAATCTCTCCTCTGTCTCATTCCACCAAACATATATTGCTTCTCTCTCGATTCACATTGCACACACACACAATCAATACGCTATCTTGTTTCCTTTTGTCTGTCTTACAACCCCTGTATCACACAATCCTTAAACCATGGCTTTTATAGTGAGAGCTGTGTGACACAAAGGAGGGGGCCTGGTCTTTGTTCAGCTTCTCGGCTGGGGTAAAGTCTTATTGATCGGACATTATTCATTTTGTTATCCTTGCCTAAATCTGAGTTCTGCAGTGCCTGCGTCATTTTTCATTTTTGGCTGCCTGACCCCATGTGCTGAATTGCAATTTCCTTCTTTAAAATGTTCTTGGTTCCAAAATATGGGACATACTGTACACAAATGGAAAGGGAGTAGGGACGGGGGTGTCACATAACACTCACCCCTCTGGTGCCATAGGATTGTTTTCATTATGAAAATAAATCCTACAAGTTCACAGTAGAGATCTTTGGGTATACTCGTTTGTTATCCTTTAAACCCAAGGCTTTAACAGGCACGTGGAAGTCCTGTACTCCAACACTGTGTTTACTGTTTACCCTTGGTTTGATGGAGATTCATGGCCTCATTTGAATTAATTCAGCTTTAAACATTTTTTGTGACTGAAGGGCGCAGTATACCATGAGAAATGTCACAGCTTGTTTGTCCGTCCGTCCGTCCGTCCGTCCGTCCGTCAGTCAGTTAGTACACATTTTTACAGTCTATGGGTTTGTGTATGGTTCTATGGGTTTGTCGCTCTGACATCATGATCTGGCTTGATGTCCCTTTTATGCCCATATATTTTATGCCCATATATAGTCAACCATGTGATGTCAGAACTCAGAACGTGCCCATATATGGGCATTCCCAGATCACACATGCAAATGAATTACATCCTTGTCCGTTTTATGCCCATATATGGAGATCCCTGTCCCGATGTCATCAATATCAAGGTATCTGGGAATGCCCATATTTGGTAATACCCAGATATGGGCATGTTCTGACATCACATTGTTGACTATCATGCAGGGATCTCCATATAGGGGTAACCGGTATACGTATATCACTGGCCAGATGGTCAAGAATTGGCGCGATCTTGCCCTTTAGGGCGAGGTCGCATGTCGCCCTGAGGCGTCTTACTAGTTAATAATAGTTATATTACCGTATTATTGGAACTTGCAGGAGCATATTTTTTAATTAATTAGGCTTTCTATAGTCCTATGAAGTTGGGTCTGTACAAAAAAGATGGATCAGGATCCCTCATCAGCAGAAACCAGAAACAACAAGATGACATGGTTGTGGATTCTAGGATCCACTTCCCATATTTGCTATTTTAGGGAGGTAACTTATTTTTGTGTCAGATTTGGATCAGTGAATACCCCACTTAGGCAATTTTTTGCATTTTCCTCATAAAATTGCACCCCTGACTAGCCTAATCTACCTCCTTTTCAGTGAGGCCCATGAGGGAAACAAAGCATGAAGTCAAGTACAAATCAATATATTTCATATGAAATTAAATGTGAGCCACTATGGCTGCCTGGGACATACTGAGCTTGAGCTTAGAGAGACACTGCGTATAAGTAAAGCCACCGTGTTTTAAAGTCGACTTGGAAGCCAGGCCACATGCACACCCCGTGCACGAATAGTGTTTCCTAACCCGCCCGCTATTGTTTTCTATGAGGGGGAGTCCACTCCTTTATCCTCTCAGCTGACCCTGCACAGATTGTGACCTCAAATGCTGTTGCTGCTTTAACTAATAACTGCACTGCACTTAACACAGGAGTCATTACATGACATTTGGCTGCTCCTTCTGGGGCAATACCGATATTATTAAATATAACTATGCTTTAGCCATGCAGCTTGAAATGAAATCCCTTTCTGTTAATTCGATAAACAACTCATGTTTCCTTATCTCAAGAGGTTTTATTGTCTTGTTTACAGACTTTTGACCTACTGTCTAAGTAGCTTTGTTTTGTTTCCTGCTTACACCAGTAATATATTAAGTGTTTTTAGACCCAAGAGACTCTGTAGACATACTTGGTTGGTCTGTGAGTTTGTAAACATTTCATCAGTGATCATGTTCTTGTGCTTGGTGAGCTGAGGACATGCACTGAGAGAGTATGTCCTGGGTTCAGATCTGGTGCGTAACCAATGCCATGCCTTATCTCTCCTTCTACCTCTGTATGTGTCATTCACGACAGGAGGGTATTTGCTATTATTATTTTTCTCATTTAAATGTATTCATTTCCCTTTCATTTCCTAGATTGATTGAATACTTTATATGTCAGAAATGTAAACAGCACTTGTTACATTAAGACATTAAAGCTAAAAGGATAAGTCCTGGTGACTTTCCATTGTGGACAGATATTTGGAGTATTGAATGATAACACAATTTAGACTAAAGTACCGATTTATTTTTCATATCGGATGAAATACCAGCTGCCTAATGAGTAGTTATTTCTTTTACCTTTGTTTATTCAGGGACGTCCATTGAGAGCAAGCTCTTAAGGACGCCCTGATCACAGCATATAAAACACAATACATAATTTGAAAAACAATAACAAACATTTGAACCACTTTACAACGTCACAGATACAAACAAATATAGGGTGACATTAAACAGGTGCAGTCACTATGTAGAGTGGGCTCAAGAAGCACCCTAAATGCCTCTATCGATATTCAAGAGAGACCAATCGAACCCGTTCCAAAGAGTCCTGTGAAGATTGTTCCATTGTGTGGAGCATAATAAACTAGAAAAATATTGTTCCTTCGAAACAATTGTGGGCTCGCTTCAAGCCGGAAAACAATGGCTATAAAAGCACAAAATGTCAAGATCGCAGGCAGTGCTCTCTTTGACGTTACTGACGTCAAAGATTGGTCCATTTTGTTCCAAAAATGTGTTGTGCAAAAGTTGACCCGCTGGTGGCGCTATAACAGGCCAATGTGAGAAGGTTGGTATCTGTTCCTTGACCTATTGGGAATGTGCTTGCAAGATTTCACGCACATCCCAGGCTGTGTTCATGATTTGAGGTGTTTTTGGCTTTGGACACTTTATCGCTGCTTGCAGCTATATTTATTATTATTATTTTATAATTTTTTTGTGTGCACTTCATAGGCATGTTAGATAAAGGTCCTTAGATTGCGTGTAGAATGTTTCATGCAAATTGCAAAAAAAAAATCCTAGAATAAAAACGGGTTTAAGCGTTTTACAAACTGCTCAAAATTATATAGCGCCCCCCTTTGGCCAATTGGGGTAAGATTGGTTTCAGTGATATTTGAACTAACCCTCTACACTATTTTGTCATGAAAATGTGACTTTGCTTGTATGTTTTAGAGGCAGAAGAATAATTTGCATAAAAATGCAATATTGTTTGAATTATTTAAAAAAGCATGTTTCAATGTTAAAGAAATCCGATCTGACAGATCTTTAGATATCGGTCCAAAGTTCACGTAAAAAAAGTTTTGTGCATGTGACGCGAAAATTCCAGAATAAAAGCGGGTTTACGCGTTTTACAAACTGCTCAAAGTGGCGGAAAATCGAAGGGCGGAGCTTACTTAACAACGACACAGATGTCTTCCGCTTGAGTCAAAGCACGCGTGTAACAAGTTGCATGTCTTCAAACGAAACGAGTCATGACTTATGCCCGTTTGAAGTTTGAATTTTCAGACGCTTCGTATAGCGCCCCCCTTTGGCCGATTGGAATAAAATTGGTTTCAGTGATACTTTGACTAACCCTCCACATCTTTGCCAAATGCCATGAACGTGTAACTTTGCATGTATGATTTAGAGGCCGAAGAATAATTTGCATAAAACCGCAATATATATTGAATTATTAAAAAATTATATTTCACTTTAAAAGAAATCCACCGAGATAAATCTGACCGTATTGGTCCAAAGTTCATGTGAAAAAAGTTTTGTGCGCGTAACAAAAAAAACCCAGGAGGAGATAGATTTTTACTGTTTTTCATATAATTCCGAATTGTGGGAGACCTAAAGGTCAGAGGTCAAAAGTTAGAGGGTAAAAGTTGTTCGGCATGAGGAGACGCATAAGTGTATACAGGTTTCATGGCTGTATGTATAACACAGCATGAGCTATACCTGTTCAAAGATCGCACTTTCGAAGGCTTCCTACAGCGCCACCATTTGGCCGATTGCTGTATAAAGTAATAGCACACGTCGCCACTGTAAGCTGAACACATTGATGTTTTTATTTTCATTTTCTCATTAAGTATGTAGGAGTAGAAAGGTGCCAAAGTATTGAGGAAAACTTGATATAGTATATAAATAAATAAATAAATAAATAATGACAATATCTAAAGTGTGCTCGCCTTTAGGCGAGCCCACAATAAAGATTCGGGTGGCTTTGGGGTAAAGTTCCTGCTCACCACCGTGGAGACGGGGGTTCCTCAAGTAAAGATGCCTCGAGCCATGTTTGCAGTAGGGAAGCTGGTAACCGGTAGTGGAAATGGGGAGCATAGTTTGTGACTCTGCATGCGTTAACGCCCTCCCAGTGAAACTCCTCACTGGCGACTTCACCTGTATTGTGGAGACAGGTGGTTGTCTACCTCAGAGGTTCCCAGGTGATGTGCCTTTGTGCACACTCATTTCTCAATACAGCGGCACATTTCTATACCCTTAAAATGTTTTACATTTTATCTACTTTCAACCCGACATCCCTGTGTTGGGCAGTTGGAACATTTAGCATTTTAATTTAATTGTAAATATTTATTTTAAATAGCTACAAGACGGCGTAGGTGTGTCTTGAGATTTTGACTTGACTTTAGGTGTGCTTTGGGCACAAAAAGTGTGAAACCACTGTACTACACACTCCCACAGACCAACTGTAGGGCAGTGACGGGGGAGTAGATGTGGGGAAAATTGAGAAGTGGCATATCGACTCAATTGGGAGAAAAGAGGAGAAAAATATTAAAGGAGAATGAGATGGATTCAGCTGTAGTTTGCTCATAGGTTGAGATGACCAGCTGGTCAGTGATGCGATCAGATTTGTATTGGTCGCTAAGCAACAGCTCAGAGAGATTACTTGGTGGTTCTGTTGTGTAATGGTCCGTTCACACCGACCATGATAACTAGAACTATATCGTTCACTATTGTATTTTTGTAATAGTTGAACTCTGCCATCCACTTGACTTAGATTTATTTTTAAAACGTTATAGTGAAATATTTTTATCCCCAAAAATGATTAAAGATTACTCCCACACAAGAAAGGAGACCACACCAGTGTACGTCCGTTTTTCTCTTAGTTGTATTGAAAGAATAGTTCCAACGTACAGTACAGCAATTCACCCATAGTGCCTTCTGCCTATACAAAACATAATTTTACAGATATATGGAGTTACAGAATACATTAGTCACATTCTGATTGGACAATTATAACATAACAGTGGATATCAGATGTTTTTGTTTCTTGGCCCAGTAGCCAGAAGGACAATGCCAATGTGTTATCCAGTGTCCTGGGCATTATGACATTATTGAGATATCATTTCTCTGGTCAACATCCTTTGTACAGACCTGCAGTGGAGCATATCTCATCACGTGCATAACAATGTTAGAATAATAGGGTTTTGTGTTGGAACATAGAGGGACAAACAGCATAATTAATAAATGATCTGTCATGTGCAGTAGTTTGACCTTAAGACAAAATTGGTACAATAATATTAACCAAACTTTTCCAACAGTCCTCGGTGTGAACGGCCTTTAAGTCTTATGTGTTTAGCAAGGCGAGGTATAGGCATGACTCTAGTACAAAAGTGATTTTTTTTATTATTATTATTTTGTTAGTCAAGCCTATCCCTGTGTTTAGTTTTCTGTTAATTGCCATTGCCTATATGTATCTTATTTGTCTCTTCCAAATTTGGTAGCGCAATGAGATCTCTGGGGAGTCGGGGACAGAGAACTTGAAAGGAACTACAAGTCCATATTAAAAGCTACCCCCCTCCTCTTTTATATCCCCTGCTCTTATCAGGCGTACGCCGACCTGAATGCACCTCAGAAACATCCTAATTAATCTCCCCTATAGAAATGACCAAGTGGAAAGGGAATGCCTGATCTGAAGGTCTCTGCGGTCTTATGAGGAGGGTCCGCCCTTTGTGCCAAATACATGTGGAAGCACATGGTTCCAGGCTGGCCTACTTTCATTTCTCCACAATAATTAAATCTAACAAGCTGTTTGGAGCAGTGGAATGGAGAGGCTTTTTATAGCGAGATGTGCCATTATGTGCTTTTTATCCTTCTCAAAAGGTGTCAGTGATGATATTTGCGTCATGATAGCACATTATAGTGGCGAGATTGAGAGTAGGCTGTTGGAACACTGCTGTCGTTTTACTTATCGCGATTCTTAAGATGGTAAAGGGTTGGAGGAGAAGGCCAACAATTTACAGGCAATTTTCTGGAATAATTCAAGACCAATTCACAGTGCTTACTGCAATTTGCTTTAATGAATGCATTCTAGGTGGTGCTTGGTTTTGTCTCTGGTCATAAACAAACGGTGCGCTAATGTTTCTGAAAACATTTTAAGTGGGAAATGGGCAATGAAATGGCAGAACCATGATTCATTTTTGATCGTTGAGCCTGCCCCATATTAGATGAACAATTATGATTGGCTCAACCAGGTTGGCTGGAAGGAAGAGGGGCCAGACAGCTGCCAGATAAAGAAATGTGCTCGTAGATTCATCCGGATCCCATGCAGTAATGGGTTAAACACATTCTAGCGGCATCCATCCTGATTAACTGTTCTCTGGGCCATCTATAAAAATAAAAATACAATTCTGTTGATTAATTAGGCTTACTGTGGAAGACTATTTATTGGTTGACAGGCTTTTTGTAAAATGTTAAAGAATCCATTGGAAGACTAGATCTTATACAGTTTAAAACGTTTAAATTGTAGCTGCTGTACCGTACGTAACGTTTTTCTATAATTATCAAGGCAGTTCTGATAAATTGAGACTGGCAAACCAGGATGTTGTGGTTACACTGAGCATTACTTGGTTGAGCCACCAGACTTCTCCATGGTGAAGATGATTTAACTTTTTCTACTGGTTACTGTACTATACTGTCACAAATAGTCATGGCAGTTCTGTATGAGCCCAATTTAATTGATGTAAACATACAGAATGTTTATCATTAACTGCTGCCAAAAGGATTGTCCAACCGCCGGATGATGTTTAGCTTATTTAGGTTTTCATTAATGGCTCGCTGTGGGTACCTTGGGCCTCCCACAGGCTGTTGTTGGAAAACACAGTGGAAATTGAATCGTTACGAGTCCTCAGATTTAAGTGTTATCTGGACTGAACAGGATGCTGTTGACAACAGGGCTCAGTGTGATTTATCTGCCTTTTGGGCTTCGTGAAGATAGGTGATGGGTTTGCGCCACAGGTGAACAGCAATAGATGAAATTACCTGTGGACATAAGAGACGTATTGTAGTATAGTGTTGTTTTTTTGTGGCAGCTAAAGCTTGACTCTTTGATGGTTCGTGATTGCCTATATCTTTGGTGTAAAGGTTATTAAGATATGATTCACAGAACCATAATTGCAGGCAAGGTTTACAGTGGTGCTTTTCCCATTGCCGCATGCCTACTAGTGTAATTTGATAATTCAGTGGATTATAGATGACCTTACGTAGCATCGCTATCAATTTACAATTGACTCTCTTATCCGGAGTGACAAATGCAAAATCTGAGTAAATGGCATGAAGCCTTTTTTAACAAACAACAGGGTGCTACTAAATAGTCACATACTGTAAGTAGAGTCCAAAGAGTACACTGTAGTGCTTCAAAGAAACTAGGATACCAGGTGAATATCAAACCAATCATCTATCTAAAAAACATGTTATCTAAATGACTTTGAAGAAAAACAAATCAAAATAACATGCACTACTAGTATTATTATCAAAGCACACACATCTGCTTTGCAGACTATGACACCACGACAATTACATCATACATTAGTATTCTCAAAGGCACCGCTCACTTCACACTGGGTGTGAGTTTTCTTTTTTCTTTCTTTGTTACTTTCTACAATAATGAGTTTGTCTTTAAAAATCACACCAGTGCGAAGTGAGAGGTGCACGACACATGCATATCTCTTTGTATGGGCTGTTCTGTCTGTGATGTCATTTACTCTATGTAAACACAAACGTTTCACACAAAGTGAAACGAAAAAGACAGCATTTCAGGCTTTTGAGATAGCAGATGTGGTTCATATTAAGAATAAGCTTTGGTAATAATTGATATCTGCCTCCCAGACAACTTCCATTCCCTGACAACCTTAACACTTTCGACAAACAAGTTTCTACTGTGTTTCACAGCCTTCTTTGATGTCTCCGATAATTCATCTGCAGATCTAGAAGAACGTATTGGGTGTTAGAACAGCGATTGTACTCATTAAAAACCTAAACCCTATATACTTAGTTGACCTGGGTCCCCCGGGTCTCTTTAGTTGGCCCCCCTCCTTTTTGAGCGGTGGTCACACCGTCTCCTATACGTGGCCGTGTGTGTGGGTATGCGTCCGTCCGTGTCTGTCTGTATGTAGCCTGCAGTACTTTTCTGACCACACATGTTAAGGGAGGGGCGCTGTTGTTCAGGTCAGGCACACTCACACTCTCTCTCACACACACACACACACACACACACACACACACACACAAAGTTTTTCCCTCTACGCCAAAGATCTGCTATTTTCGTTGAATACTTGTCTACTGTAAAATGCCCAGAAAAGGAATGCTAGGGTTCATGTGGCTTTTGCAAAGGGTCTCCTCTGATGTTCTGCTTTGGGCTTTCAGGTGCAGAAGATGTGGTGATGGCATTCTCACGGTCGGAAACAGAGGACCGGCGGCAGTGACCATGTGCCCCACCGCCGCCACCACCCCTCCAAACCCCACCGGTGGGCCGCGACAACCCAAACTCCACAAGTACAACACTGTTGAGCTCAGGAGAGGAGGGGCACCTGAACCGGATGGAAGAGGGAGAGGGAAGAGACAGCAGAGGGGTCACCTTGCTCTCCCCCAAACCTCTTCCTTCCCTGCTCCTCCTCATAAATGCTGGCACAGCATTTCCTGGGATGCACTCAAGTGGTCTACCATGGGTTGGAGCCTTGGGTAACAAGGCAGTATGAAAATACTCGCAAATTGTGTGGATGAATTTGTACAATGTTTTGGGTTACTTTTTGTTTTGCTTAGTTTTATTTTTATGTTACAAAGGGGTGGGGGGAGTCATTTAGACAGTGTTATATTCTCTGTTTTGGTCACTTGGTAAATTTGACCCACAAGCAACTGTTTTGGTCAAGTAAAGAGAAACATATTTTTTGTGGTCATGGATTGTGGTGAGTGTTTTGATTGACAAGCTTGTGGGAAGAGTTTTTTTTTTCTCTCTTTTTGTTCGTTTTCTTCCCCCCTCTATTGTGCTTACTTCGCAGAGCTGATTTTATTTTTATTTTTGTCCACTGTTGTGTTTAATGGCTTTCAAATTAATGGCTTTCAAATTCTGTCACATTCATTTGCTCTATGCTGCTTGATTTGTATTTTATTTTATTTTATTTTTATTTCAACTGTTGAAAGTGCAACTCTGCTTTCCTCCAGAGGGAAAAGCATAAGAATTAAATACACTAGCATACATACAGAAACATTAAGCACAGGTGTTCACATTCTCTCCCCAAGCAAATAAGGTTTTTGGGTTATTGTGAGATGTATAGCCTTTTTTTATTTTTATTGTACAGACACCAGGGACAATAGAATAATGATTTGATTGTGCCAATTGTATTCTTTTTTTTTTATCTGTAAGATAAATTTAACATGGTTATGAAAGGTGTTTTAATGAGTGAAAACTGTAGATCTAATTTATTACTTATTGAATTGATTCCCAATCCCTGAAACATACCATGAACTAGGAAGAAATTATAATTTTAAAGCCTACATACAGTATGAGAAAACCATTCAGCATTATAGAAAAAAAGGTTGCTCTTGATTTCACACTAAAGTAAGCCTTTACTAACGCTAATTAGCTCAACAGAGCTCAAAACATTGGGCCAAACCTAAGAACTACCGGTATGTGCTAACTCAAACTTTATTGTAAATCGTGTGTTTTCAATGGATTTTTTTTGCAAAAACAAAAAATACAACTTAACATTTAGCACAAGGATGTTATGTTTGGTTCTGTGCAACAACCTCGTAAGGGAAAAGGCAGTGTTCTGGCAACCGTTTTTCCTTCAGTAATCTGTGTGCTCAAAACTAAATGTATCTGTTCTGTGTTAAATTGACTCGACTGGAATACTCCATTTAATATTTTTGTTTGTTAAAAACCCAACTTGTTTTTTCTAGTGACATGCTCAATATTTAATGTGTTTTAAGTACATTTTGTTAACTTGTATAACTTAAGTAATTGTAACTTAATGTTTTGAAGCCAAGCATGTCTGCCTTGTGGTTTACAATGTTGATTTAAGTGGATCTTATGTAAGATCTTAAAAGCCTCACCACAATGACCATCGCTTGTACATTCTGATATTTGTGGAAGCTACTTGCTCTTTTAAATCATTTTAGGAAAGGAGGAAAAATCATTTGATATGGGTAAACATCCGTTATACCATGTTATTGGGCAATAACCTGAATGTCCTCAGCGATCATGGCAATGTACTACATTATCATGGCCATTAGGTTGGTCAGCATCTGCCTATGACAAAGAAATTTGTCTTTTCATGTTTACTTGTTTTTTAACATTTCTTAATTTGTCTATGCATTTTATTTTATTTGATCAACTTAAAGGTGTCTTATACTGTATACCTACCAGGGCTGTCCTACAGCTGTGTGTGTGTGTGCGCTTGCGTGTGTGTGTGCTTGTGTGTGAGTGACTGACTGGGAGAGGAGGTTAATCAAGGTTTGGATGAGGAAGGGAGAGGCAGGAGGAGAAAGATGGAATGTGTGTTTGTGTCAGCAGTGCAGGTGTGTGAGTGCTTGCATCGTGGGTGGGTGGGGTAATTTTAAGCATGCTGTTCAGTTCGGCTAGAAATGTGTACTGTGACATGACCTTACCTTTAGTTGTCTTTTGAGTTCTTTTGCATTGTCTGTATCTCAGTTTTCTTCTCTGTTGACATCGATTAGTTGGTTTTGTATGGCTGCTGACCATGTCTCGACTCAATGCTTCCAAATCCTATACCAACTGAAACATTAAAGAATTTTAAAACGGCAGGATTAATGGCTTTGTTGTAGTCTATGTATAAGTCTTTTTTAATGTCATAATTATTCTACATCTAATAAATGAAAATGACATGACTAATAAAAATAAAAGGACAGGTAGCTAAAGCAACAGCAAGCTATACAACTAAGCCAGTAGAAAGTATCCAAATTGACGTATATCAAACTACGGAACTCATTTGAACAGATTTTGTTACAGGGGCACCCATAAGTGAAGTTCTTATATTCGATGTAGTAGGCCTACATCATTCTGTCTAGGTATGGTGAGAAACCTAGCATCTGAATAGTTGCAACCATCAGGTCACAGTTACTATGAAACTTGGCAGCTCATGTCCGTCAGTGAGTGTCACACTAGTAGCGCCCTGCCGCCCCAGCTGTGGGCACTCTGTCTGATTGTCCGTCCGTCCATCAGTGTGTCATGCTAGTAGCGCCCTCGCTGTGGGTAATCAGTGGTAACGAGGGACACACACACACACACAGCGCCCCAGCTTTGGGCAATCAGCAACGCGCCACACGATAGGTAACGGACGATGTGCACACAGACACAAGACCTGGTGGTCGCTCCCCGACCATACAGCGTGGCGTATTACTTGTCATTCTTACACAGTACATTCTCATTAGAAAACCTTCAAGCAGTGCTCTTCCGAGCACAGGTCTCTGGCAGGTCAGGTAGGTTGTTGCCTCCTGGTGGCGCTATATTAGGCCAATGTGAAAAGGGTGCCATGTTTTCTTCGCTGCATGCATGATTTGAGGCATTTTGTTCCAAAAATGTGTTTTGCAAAGGTCGACCTGCTGGTGGCACAATATCAGGCCAATGTGAAAAGGGTGGCATTTGTTCCTTGACCTAGTGGGAATGTGCGTGCAAAATTTCATTGAAATCACAAGCTGCTTTCATGATTTCAGGCATTTTGTTCAAAACTCAATCCTGAAAACTTTGGAAGCCAATGTTAACCAATTAGGAAGGAATATGAAATAGCCTATCAGAGAGATCCGTCTTGATCACATGACTATAAAGATACTATGTGTGTACTGATTTGTGTGATTTTTGGATAAAATCTGGAGTAATATAAAAAAATGATGTTTTACATAAGTCAGCCTCCTGTTGGTGCTGTAAAAGGCAGATGTGAAAAATACAGGGCAAAGGTTTTTCCTTGGCCTCTAGGGAGTGTGCATACAAAGTTTTACACTGATCGCTAGAGTTGTGGGTAAAAACACTTATTGGCCTGTTAGGCCTATAGCGAAAAAATTTAAGTGGCATTTGTTCCTCGGCCTAGTGGGAATGTGCGTGCGCAATTTCACCAAAATTGGACGATGAGTTGAGGCATTTTGGAAAATCGGACAGATCCATGTTGATCACATGACTGTTGAGATACGGTCTACAGATTTGCGTGATTTTGGGGAAAAATCTGTAGCCTATTCTTAATTTAGTGACTTCTGTCTATATTGTCCACTGCACTAATCTAATCACCATCCTACTTTTTGCTGTAAACAATTGGGGCTATAGTTTTTTATAGCAATGACACCATTTTAATTAAATCAACCTAAATTCCAAGTTGGGGCTCTGTATTTGTTTTTGGTGCTGTTTTGCCAAACATACAATATAATATATTTTATCTTGGGGAGTAAAAAATAAATAAAAACAAATTTTAATTCAAATAATCTTCTATTTATAGCCTAAATTCCAGAAACCGTGTCTGTCTGTCTGCCCGTCTGTGTTTACGGCCGTGTATAACCGTAGCCAGTCAGAGAGGGGCAAAAGGGGGGCGCCCGCTGGCCTACTGGTCCAGGCGCGTACCATTTAGCCATTAGGCATGGATGGCTAAATTATAGCCTACATACCTTCGTCGCACTGCCAATCCGACCAATATGTCTGAATCAGTGTTGGGGGCTTTATTGACAGAGTAGCCTACCAGTACCAATCTGTGTCCCTATTATGCCCATATATGGAGATATCGGTATCTATCAGTCCTTGTCCCTTCATGCCCATATATGGAGATCCCTGATGCGTGCACTGAGTTTGAAGTCAGTCAGCCCCATATATGCACATGACATATGGGCAATGGGCATAGCGACAACCAGATCTCACCCGTGTCCCTTTTATTTCCCATGTATAGAGATAAGATGTATGTTCCCATGGGCATGCCCCCTTTTAATTGTGCCCTTATATGGGGCTGACTGTTTATTAGGAAGTCGGCCAGTCCCATAAACAGGCATGCCCATTCTGTATATGGGCTTTCTTCTAATTTCCTTACATTTTTTCCTCTTCTTCCCCTTCTTCCTTTTTTCCTCTACTCTTATACCGCCTCCTTACAAGAGTAATCTCTATGGGAATGATGATCAGCTTTCCCATTATTGTTTTACCTGGGTTACCACGGACACAGACAGTGTCACCACGTTGTAGCTTCTTGTTGATCTCTTCAAATTCCTCCACAGACTTGTAGCTCCTTGAGTTTGCCATAACTTGCAGCTTGACATCATCTCCTCGCAAGTCATAGAATATCAACTTTGCGCCGGCTGCCCTCTTGGCATGAATGCGACCTGAAACGTTGAGAACAACATCCGTTAGCTGGTCTCCATCCTTTAGATAGTTGTATGTCTCATTGAATTCTTTGAGTGACATGTCAACATGATATTTGTGTAGGTCGTCAGAGAGAACCATTGTTGTCATGGCTGCAATGTTGTTGATCTAGTCTGGAACTCTGCACGTTTGATCTTCTTTGTCACTTATTGCCTTGCCTGCGGCTGCGCCTTTTATATAGGCTCCCTCTGCAACGTCATAATGACGTTGCATTAAATGACGTCACTAAGGCAAGTACTGACACGCAAGCTTCATGCACCATGCAACGTTACAGAACAGATTAGCAATGAAATGAACGCAAAACATAAACAAAAAACGTGATCAATGAAAGATGCTATTTAAAGTGATTTTAGCATTTTAGATGATATTTAAAGTGAGAAAAATCTGTGTTCATGTTGTAGGCCTATAAGTTCACTGCCAAGAAAGAGACTCAAATGGAGCTTTGTTTTTATAGAAGAATCTGGCTGCAAAGAAGAGACTGAGGACATCAGCGTTTTTATATCAGGTAGACAATTTAATGTGTCATTATTGTTCTGGTGGACATTTACTTTGTCCTCTACTGTGTTAAATAATAATCCCTTTATTCATGCACTGTTAGCTATTAAGAAAAGTTAGCTAAAGTTAGCCTGCTTGAAATCAGCATCATAGGCCCTACAGCAGGGGTGGGCAACTTTGATGATGGCGAGGGCCACTATATTTCCACCTTCACTCCAGAGGGCCACATTGCATATTTCTACGTCCTACTTTGTCATTTTTGCGACCGTCAGGGAGCAGTTTACTATGAAAACCTCCACCGGCCGTCCGTCCGTCGGTCGGTCGGTCGGTCGGTCGGTCGGTCACACGTCACACGTCACACCTTTGCCCTGCTCATATCTCCGCATCAGTATATAGGGCTTGTTTGTTTATTGTATGACATCACGCCACATCATCAGCTGTGGACTCTGTGATGTCATCGTATCGCATCAGTATATAGGGCTTGTTTGTTTATTGTATGACATCACGCCACATCATCAGCTGTGGACTCTGTGATGTCATCGTATCTCCATATATGGCCATCTCCGTATATGGAGATATAAGTCATCCATGCCCAAGTATGGGCTGGTGAGGTCAGACTTTGTGTGATGCGTAGGTTATCTCCATATATGGAGATTCAACATTCCAGGCAATGCTCTCTTCCCTGGTGAGAATTGCCCCTTTATATAGGGCTTGTTTGTGTATTGTATGACATCACGCCACATCATCAGCTGTGGACTCTGTGATGTCATCGTATCTCCATATATGGCCATCTCCGTATATGGAGATATAAGTCGTCCATGCCCAAGTATGGGCTGGTGAGGTCAGACTTTGTGTGATGCGTAGGTTATCTCCATATATGGAGATTCAACATTCCAGGTGTAACTATGGCTACCCGTATGACGTGAGAGGTGGAGGTTGTGATATTTGTGTTGGTCGCTTATCTCCCGATTAGGGAGTCTTACTGGTAGTATCTCATACAATAGAAGCAAAAATAGCAGATCTACAAGCTCAAAACGCATCGCGCTGTGATGCGTTTTGAGCTTGTAGATTGGCTATTTTTGCTTCTTTTGAATTGGAATCCTGAATTATTTTTTGTTATTTCTTAATTGGAATCCTGAAATGTAACATTTTGATTTAATTTCAAACGCATTTATTAGTTATAATAGTCATGTTAACTTTATGAATACATCGGACATAATAAAATACATTTTAATACTAGTATACTATAGACTGACGGAATTAAAGCAGGTCATGTTTTGAATTGTAACAACTGAAATCAATGATATATTTTTGATTGATTGATTGAAGGCTTTATTAGAAGTTTGCATAGGAAAATGTACAGATTCATGACGGTACAGTTCACTGGTACAAGGTCTACTAAAAGGAGATCCATGAAAAGACTAAGCTTATTTCAACAGGAAACCATTAAAGTATCTCATATAACATTGAATGACAGACAAATAGAACACAGTACTATGCAGTAGATATGTAAAGAAAAAAAGAAAACAGTAGGTCTATACAATCAGTAAGTACAGTATATACAATATATACAAGGAAGGGGCAGGTAACAGTAGGTCTAAACAATCAGTATGTACAGTATATACAAGGAAGGGGCAGGGAGGGTAGGGTTGGGCTAGGTTTTTACCAGTTGTGAACGGCTGCTGCCTGTAAGTGGTTTTTTAGGGCAATTTTAAAGGATGCTACTGCTAGTGATCCACACTCCTTTATGGCCTTCGGTAAGGCATTCAACATTTTGGGCTGTTTGGAGTTTAGTTTTTAGGGCTTGTGGGGCGTCACGATACCATACGTGGACTCCATAGTCAAAGAGGGGCTGGATTATTGCACCAGCTATGGTCTTCAGTGTGTTGAAGTTGACCATTGGGGCGATCCTCTGTAGGAAACGAGTTCGTTGGTTGATTTTTTGTATTACTTTTGAAGTCATCTTTTCGCTGGAAAGATTAGCTTCAAGGATACATCCTAAGTAGGAGATTTCGTTTTTTCGTGTTATGACCTTGTCACCCACTTTGATTGTGAAGTTCTCTACCTTTTTGAGGTTATGATTTGATCCAAAGAGGATGGACTCGGTTTTGCCCAGGTGAATTGATAATTTGTTGTCGTTAAGCCATGTGCAGACTTACTCAGTTCAGAGTTAAGTGTCTTTTCAACCTGCAAGTGGTCCTTGCCCGAGACTAGGAGAGCCGAGTCATCCGCGAACAGGAACAGGTTGCAGTCGCAAGCAGATGCCATGTCGTTCACGTATATTAGGAACAACAGAGGTCCCAGTATGCTACCTTGGGGAACTCCACAGCTTACTGGGAGGGGGGGGGACAGGGTACCGTTAATCTCCACCACCTGTTCCCTCCCCACCAGGTAAGATTGCATCCAGCTCACTGCTGCGCTGTCAAGACCGATGGCTTTTAGTTTCTCAATCAGAATAGCATGATCCACGGTGTCAAATGCCTTCTGGAGGTCCATCATGACCATGCCACTATACTTGCCCTGATCCGCTTCGCGTTTGATTTGGTCAGTCAAATAGAGAAGGCATGTGTCAGTGGAATGGGATTTTCTGAATCCAGATTGGAACTCGTAAATCAGATTATTCTCATCGAGATATCTTGCAATCTGTTCGTATTCAGTATTACGATATTAACCTGTGGGCCGCATTAAGTGAAGGTGGGGGCCGCATGTGGCCCCCGGGCCACCAGTTGCCCATGTATGCCCTACAGCCTGTATAGGCCTACTCTATGGTTGTGACTTATCATTAATTTATGTCACACACTGACGTTTTGCCTGCTACCTCTCACTTGTGTGTTCCCGGAATATGCCAAAATGTTATTTCACAGGTTTTCCCATTGGATGATGACGTGTTACAGACACACAGACATAGATTTGGCTAATTTATAGATAGATAGATAGATAGATAGATAGATAGACAGACAGAATGTGATGTCACAGGTGACATCACAGTGATGTCAGATACTCAGAGCATGATATGATGCTATATCCTGTTAGCCTAGCTCAGCTTGACAATCCACCCATGTTAAAACAAGGTGGGGATGGTCTAGGGTCGTGTACTAGCTCTTCACATTTGTAGCTCCATATTCGTGAGTTCCTCTTGATTGGCTAGTTACGAAATATACAGTTTGGACAGACAGATACCGCCACATACAGAAACACCAAATGCAGTACTTGCGCCATCTGCTGGTGCAAGTAACAAGAAAGACCACATTTCATTGGACCAATATGTCAGCTGCAGCCATGTTGACCATTGCACTAATGCAGTAGGCCTATCCTATCTAACTCCATAGCTGACCGCCAGAAGAATCAGCAGAGAATGAGACACGATCAATTGAGGCTCCCGAGGCCGCAGGACAGGTAGGCTACCTAGCTACAACCTATAGTAGTGTAGCTTTTCGATGTCTATTCAACCAAAGAATATGTGCAATGAGTTACCAATTAAGCCCTAAGGACAAACACATAACTACGTTCTCGTTTGAATGTTCAATTAAGGAGAAGGAGAAGGAATATGCCGTTAGAATGAATTTAATAACAATTAGTAAGTATTACAATAATGCAAATGAATAATAGAAATGTTTACAGAGCTCTGGGCGTATCTCAGAAATCCAGAAATCCTGACCCTATCAGACAAACACGTAGCTTGCTGTTCGGTTCAATAATGTCCTGAACGCAAGGAACTATCTCTCCCTCCGCCCTTTTATATTACTTGTTACACAATGCAAAGAATATTTCCCATGAGTCAATATCAGCCGACTTGATGCACACTTCTTCATTTTCTCGTTGTTCCAGTCAACTTCCTCCCCGGTCCGGTGGTATTTAGGCTAAATATATACGTGCTTGACATGCTGTCCCCAATGTGACCCCAGGCCCATGCTTCTCATAAATTAGTCACTCTTAGTCAGCCATAATTCAGACCCACAACTACAAAATGCATAGACGTGAAGACACACAGAGGAGGCCTGTTCAGCGCACTGGATTATAGCCATTAGGAATGTGTTTTCTCCCCTTCTCCGTCGACCCTGGAACACAACAATCCACACTCCCCACACACAAGGGCATGTATAGCGCCCCAAACAATACACATTCAAATGAGGTAGTATTCTGGATTAGTACATTAATGTATTCAAATGAGGTAGGATAACAGTAATGTTCACGATTAGTGCATTAGTACATTCAATTATGTAGATTAGCTATGCATATTATTCTAAGTTAGTCCATTGATTAGAATCAATATTATGAATATAATTCTTCATATTTTAGGGTAAAAAGGCACATTTGGGAGCCATTTCCAACAACTCCCTCTTTTTACGTCGTATAACACGACGTAACACCTAAACACATGAACTCTTATTCTCAGCTGGGTGGAAGTAAGGTGCAACCCTTGACACAAACCCTCTCAGTCTAACTTTTAGCACTCCCATTATGGTAGTAATTGAATGATTATAGTTCAGCAGCAAAAATTCCCATTCTCGAAGGCCGTGTGAACAGATAGGATATTTCTGTTACTCTCTCCCACCATGCATCATAACTTCTAAAATATACGTGTGTATCGTTTACTTCTGAATCTAAAATTCTTCTGTGTGTGATTGTATATCTAGGATGAGGTCCATTAACTAGTGTAATATTATGTGGTTGATTACTTTCTGGACGATAGAGAATAATAACTTCTAACATTTATAAATTTTGAATTGATAATGAAAGTCTTATGAAACCACTTATGATGCTGGAGAGGTTATGTACAGGATGCACACTTTCACCGCCCAGTTCACCTTCTATAGAAAAAGGAACACAGCAAATTACGGGATTAGATAACATTTGCAAGAATCTAAAGCATTATGCATTGAAAATTCCCAAATTGCAAAATCTCAACGGTTCTCCAGTCGAAAACATGTGTCTCAGTTCAAAGGAGTGGTGAGTACAGATAAACTCTTCAATTATTCGAAATGGGTCAGTTCTATAGTGGGTAAAACTCATTGAGCCTAAAAACGGCCCTGTTGTCAACCAATCCCCTCTTTTTATGAAGCATAGACAGCACCTGAGGGTTTCAGCTTCTAATATCCTTGTTGCTAGTTGGCTCTGATTTTCTAAGATTTCAGTGAACAAATGGTTGCAATCTTCAATGGCGATGTCAAAGCTCCATTCAGAACTTGGAGTCGCACTGAAACCTGCAAGTTTGCCAGTCCTCGTAAAAAAGACAGCCACAGCGGTCCCCATTGACATTAATTCTCCCACAATATAACTGCCCAGTTTACAACAACAAACATGCAGATAAGGTCAGACCTTCAAGTATAGGCCTAGGATTCTCAGCGGGGGGATCAAGGTCCTCGGTAACAGGAGGAGCTGACGTTACTGCAGGCACCCCCGGATTATCTGGAACTTGAGGCAGGGCTGGTGCTCTAGGCGGGACTGCTGGTGTGTCCGAATTACGTGACGGGTACGGGATGTCAATCGGGGCCTCAGGGAGTGACAATAGAAACGGGGCAGGCTTCAGGGTGCGACAAGAGGACAGGGGGTGATCGATTATGATGGGGTCTGATTGAGTAGGAGAACTAAGTTCTGCGTCTGGGGGCAAAGGTAAGGGGGCTGCGGGACGATTAGTAATGGGAGGCTCTGGAAGTGAAGTTAGAGGTGTGGCACAGCTCCAACCTGGGCACTTGTGGTCTTTCCAATTAGGGATAGTACCGCCTGTCTGTAGATCACCCAAAATTTCCGCTGCTTTAAGTTTGGTTAGTTGGGAGGCCCAAGTGTGAAGGCGTCTATATCCTAATCTCACTAGTATACTGCTGCCTTTAGAATTGCCGGACAATTCACAGAATCTCTGAACTTCCGGGTTGCACAAGATTACAGTTGGGTTTTTCGGATCGTAGGTTACTGTAATTATTACGCTTTCTGAGAACCCTTCAGGCTCGGGTTCGAGGGAGAAAGGATCTCTGTCGGGCAGCAAGGACACAGACCCTGATTGGTGCCTATCAGACATGTACCGACAATTCACGAGAAAATGTTGGTATTGATCCGTCGTCCAGCATACAGTTGGGGGAAAATCTCGTTCCGTGGAATTTCTAGAATGGAGGAGTACTGTATACAGCGGTTTTAATCCTCCAGCTTGCATGTGAGTGGAAGAAATAAAGGTTTCCGTTTCTTCCCCAGGTTTATTGGTTCTAATCACCGCTACCAAACATTCATGGGGCAGAAAGGGAAACACTTCAGCAATCTCCAATTCACTCAGAGTGTAACTAGTTCTAGTCCACCCAGAATGCCCTCTTAGTGGTTTCGGGATTTTTCCCTTAGGCATGTAACCCTGGCTCACTGGTTGCTTTACAATGGGATTGTTGTTGTCCTTTGAGACTGTGTGTCCTGATTTTTTCCGTCCCACCAATTTCTCCATGTATCTTCTGTCACCTGTCAAGAAAAACACAGTTAGTAGCATGGTTATCAGTACAAACATATAAGTGTCTTTTTTGGGGGCCCCCCCCCTCCATGGATGAGTTTTTTCGGTCAGTCGTTCCTCGAATGAGGTAGGAATTCCTCTGAGGTAGAAAGTCGTCACTGAGGTAGAAATTCGTCTGTGTCAAAGCAAATTATAAACTCACTACAAAATATGGATGAGAAAAGGAACAACAGCTCATCATTTGCTCGGTCATGGTTAAATTCTTTTCGAACTAATAAAGGTTCTCAAAATAGCAAAATTTCCACTTTTCCTAGATCGTCACACTGGAAGATACACATCTGGTCTAAAAATGTGTGTCTCATTTTACAAAATTAATCTCACTGCCCTACTATTTGAGCACAAAAAAAATCCTAACTCATGCTTTCAACCACAACTACTATTCGAGCACAAAAAATCCTAACTCATGCTTTCAACCACAACTTCCAACTTTCTGACCTTTGCCTGCCTTTACACCACTTTCACGTCACCTTCACATATCTTCCACATCAGCTTTCATGTATCTTTCACACCAACCTTCATACATCTTTCACACCAACTTTCCTGTACCCTTCTGCACCTCCCTCTTTTGAGAACTTTTCTCAAAAGGTCTCACTAACAGAAATACTATCTAATTTACCATTATTTTATCATCACTAACATTCTCTTATTTTTAGAAAAGTACCCACTGTTTATGCTTCGTTCAATTAAGTTATGACTATTTTTTACGATTAAATTATTCTAAAAGCATATAGAAGAGTTTTTCGTTATTTATTATGCTTTTTATTATCTGGTTGTCTCGATTGCCTATTATGATACAGCGAGGTTACTCTAATGTTATAACACTTTAATGTGTTTGAAACACCCAAAATGTGCAGAAAGTTTAAATATTATTATTATGTTGATGTATGTGTCACGGTTTTAAAGAGAACCAGGGCATTCGAGACGCGGAGCACTCGTGGTGCGGCACGGGGCGGAGCAAGCGGTCGCCAATACAACGTACTCCAGGCGGTGCGCCGCTCTATTGTCCACGACACTGCGAGCGGCTACCGAAGCCCCCCTGTATCCACGAAGCCCAAACGAGTTACGAGGCCCCCCTGGGTCCACGAAGCCCCAAGCGGCGCGAAGGCCAGCGGACCTTGGTCCTGCTCTTCGCCCCCGAGCGCCGCAGGCGCGAGTGGCCGCGAAGAGCGGGCCAGGGCCGCGCGGCCGGCGGAGCGCCGCGCGAGTTACGAAGCCGTGGTGAATGCAATCGTTATATTTATGCCCAGGCCGTAAGGCCTGGGCAAGCGCACGTTAAACGCCCTGTCCAAGTGACTACAATGGAGCTAATGGCTAGGCTAGGCTAGGCTAGGCTAGGCTAGGCTAGTAAATAAAGAGTAAACACTTCCGGTCTGCGGCGAGTTCAAAGCGTGACGTAACTCTCTTATCCAGTGGCTGACGTCGCCATCTGGTGGTGATTAGTGTGTGGTGAACTACAAAACGAGCGCTCTTACCGAGGTCTCCCTGAGTTACCCATTTACCCTGTAACATATGCACTATGTAATCATTGGTTTCTACAACATGTGTGTGAGATTAAAATTGCCTCTTCTCCAGCGCCATAGACATGCATATGCCTTTCACATAAGAAACCGTCACAAACTGATTAGGTAAGAACTCAATCTTATCTGGCTCCGCTGTTCAGGACAGAGAGATGATGGCTTTGGACTTGGCACAAAACAAACAGTTCCAGTGGCTCTGTAAGAGACGGACAAGTGTCAAAACGAGCTTCCCCAAGGCTCGCAATAAAATGTCTCTCAGCACAAGTTGTTGCTCCATCAAAAATGCAAACACTCCATAGACATATGTGGCAGTTCTTGCAGTGGCTTTCAGTGGCTTTCAGTTCGTATGTTGCACTTGAGTCACAGTTCCATGGCATATCACAGTGCTGCTGCATGGTGGAAGATCCAAGATCAAACCACACAATTCGTAAATCTTTCGGATGTGAAATCAGATGCATCTCTAATCTCTGGGCGAGACAGTGCTATTTGAATTACAATTGTAGTGTCGGTGTTAATTTAGATAAAAATATAACTAAGTGTTCGATACATGATACTCTACAGTCTAATTGAGGTGCCACTTATGTTCACTGACTCCCTGTCACTCAACGATTAAGTATTGAAATGTGTCTCTCCATACTATTGAACATTGGCCTTGCTTTCAACACATGTTTGGGGTGTTTCAAGCCGCTAGGAGTGACTAAGCTCTATTTTATCAAAAATATAAATTTTATAGACAACCAGAAGTATTATAACTTATCTTATTTATCGGACCTCTCGTGTGATGTGGTGTTTTCTTTTTGTTTGCGCGGCGTGGTCACATCGGGTGCTGGTTCCTTTCCTGTTGATCATAAGACTTAAAGATACGCAATGCATTACACCCAATTCAAGCAATTAATTTGTCACAATATATTTGAACAATTAAACACGTTCAGAAAACTGCAGACAAAGATCCCAGATCATACAGTGAACTATACTATGTTTTTATGTGAGTTTGTGCGAGGAAAAATAGAATTATGATGGAACTTAAAAACATATGATACATAACCTGCAGTATAGAATAAGAATCGATAACTATTTAATTGAATCACTGTAGTATACAGTACACTAAACTGGTTATTTGGAAATAGACTCTACCAGCTGACAACATTCCACTAATGAGACATGTGTATATATGCTATTTTAAAGTAGTGGAAACACAATTTTGTGTGGGAGTGTGTCAATTATCTACTCTTTTAATCATCTTAATTCACAACTTTATGACAAAAATAATTCTCTATGGCCTAATTTATTGCTAAGGATACAACTCGTTGTTAAAACAAAACTCTGGTTAATCAAATAACGTTTTGAACGGAGTATAATGGAGACTTCAAAACAAGTAGGCCCAACTTTTACTTTGTAATTCCTTGAAGTTTATTGGTGCGGTAGACTAATTTAAGTTATAATGTTGAGCAAGGGAGGACCGAAATCTAGGTGCAAGGCCCCCTTGTCTGTCAGCACTGTTTGAGAAAAAATATGCAGACTACAGATTCTTGTGGTGCAGCGAAAGCACTCAATCACACGCAATTCACACTGCACGCGCACGCACCCGCACACAGCCACACACACATTCGAGCCATAAGCACACACACACGAGTCACACACCCTCACACTTCTCACATACACACACACATACACACCAGCCCCTCACACACGCATACACACGAGCCGCGGGTTTACACAATGCATCATTGTTCTCCTCTATTCTGTGTCTGTGTAAGAGTGTCCACTAAAGAAACGATTCTATAAATTCCTGAATGATTACATCTCGATAATAGCATGTCCCCTATGTTCTTCTCAATATGTCATTTAATGTGAATGTATTACTATTGCTACAGAATACCCTGGGCATCTGGCCTATTATGAATGAGACACACTATTTAAGTGTTTATATTTCTTCCTCAGAACACCGTAACACAGCGTCCTTCCCATCGGAACTGTCTAGGGGTTCCGCACCTAATTCAAGAATAGGGAGGTGATCTGGATTTATACCCATCAGTATGGCTTTTGCCTCCTGAAAGCTTTCAAGGTTCTCAATTACTTCCAATTGGGAAGAAGCCCTCGGCTTTGAGAGAACATCTGGGGGGCCAACCACATCCCCGACATCATCTCCATCCTCCATCTCAGCTTGTGCTGCAAATATTTCCGCTAGAAGACCTAATTCTTCCCACACACAGCTCTGTTCATCTGTCCTGGGCCGCTTTGCCCTATAGCGGTCCTCTGCCGCTAGAATTGTACGGTACCCTTGCAAAACAGAGATAAATCCCTCCTCTAGAGTGGTCCTAAATGTGCTAGCAATTAGGTCCGGTACCAAAGGGGACCCATCCAAAGGCAAAATCCTCATTCCTTGCAATTTCACCTTAAATCTCATCATTTGAGCCTGCTTTGCCTGTCTCAGCTCTGGACTGCCACTCGTGCGGCTGACAATCTCAGTTAATCGGGCCCAAACGGCCCCAAAGGTACACTCTCCACAGTACATTGTATTGTTGCACTTTTCACAGCTTACCTGCTCACTGTAAGTGAGTGTATACTGACAAGGCTGACGCCTAGCCCTATCTTAACAGTTATAATTAAGGGCGTCCCTCGTCTGTCACAGGAAGAGTGCAACAATATATTTTAGATAAATGCCACAAGTTAGGGTAGCCACTCCCGAGCTGAGGCAGAGCAAAATCAGAAAAATATCACTTGAGTTATTTTATTCACACCAAGCACTTGAGTCCTTCCCTATTAGGGGTAGGGTAAAAACCACCTTCCTAATTATTCAATCAAAAAAACAACAATCTATAATTTCGTAAAAAATTGTTAAAACAATGCTGTCAATTCTCACTTAGCCCCAGGCACTACTGCTACGGACACTACTGCGCTTTGCCTATTCTGCACCAGTCCTAATAATTTCTTGAAACTCATTATTTTATTGAGTAGTTATCAGGCAGGGGCGACTCTGTATGACGGAGCCTCCATATACGAATTAATCTATTCAATGTAGAGCTATAATTTCACATGAAAATAACCTTTTTATTTTATTCACACAAAGCGGTCCTATTTACTTGTCAAAACTGCCAAATCGTATTACCCTCCCAATTCTACAATACTCACATTTACCCAGGCTTCATTAATTTATATCACTACCCCACGTTATCTAATTGCCCGAATTAAAGAAAGTCATTCACTGCCAATTCTATCAATTGTAACACACTTGATGGATACAATAGCATCATTCAAACACAGTGCCGGTTCTAGGCTTCTGCAAGATTTTTATGAATGGCCCCTTCAGTTACTGTGGCCCACACAACCTCTTTTAATAAGAGTGGCCCAAGCGGCCGTTAATGTTAGTTTGAACCCTGGAACCGGCCCTGTTAAAACAACAGCTCTCCCAAGCAGGGCTCGCTGTCCAATTAGGTGAGCGTCCTCACACAGTCATACAACACAACAGATCACAATTATTTCAAGTCAATACACACAATTTTGGCCTTTTCACAATATACAGGCTTCTTTTGACTTTTTACCGCGCATCAGGACGGACGGTTTTTCGAACCGCGAGACAGAAACGCTGCCTTCTCAATTTGGACTTTTTCCGTTCGCTGACGAAGGGCTTTCCGGACCCAGACTTTTTACCGCGCGCTGACGGACGGCTTTTCAAACCGCGAGACAGAACCGCCGCCTCCTCACTTTGGACTTTTTCCGTTCGCTGACGAAGGGCTTTCCGGACCCAGACTTTTTACCGTGCGCTGACGGACGGTTTTTCAAACCGCGAGACAGAAACGCCGCCTCCTCAATTCATCATCATCATCATCATCAAGACTTTTTACCGTGCGCTGACGGACGGTTTTTCAAACCGCGAGACAGAACCGCTGCCTCCTCAATTTATTTCTATTATTCAAATGTCTGAGGGTCCTAAATTTGGGTCATAACATCAGCAAATGCACTTATGAAAGAACAATGAATTTAGAGTAGTCAATACAGAACTTTCGTAAAAGAGGTGTTCTGTTCTTACCTTGTTTTTTAAGAGTCCCGGGACTTGTGCTTCCAAAAAGCCACTTGCTGCTGGTTGTCTGTTTTTACATTCGGCTCCTTTCCGTGTTCAACCTTTTATCACGTCAGGGTCACCAAGTTGTAGCTTTTCGATGTCTATTCAACCAAAGAATATGTGCAATGAGTTACCAATTAAGCCCTAAGGACAAACACATAACTACGTTCTCGTTTGAATGTTCAATTAAGGAGAAGGAGAAGGAATATGCCGTTAGAATGAATTTAATAACAATTAGTAAGTATTACAATAATGCAAATGAATAATAGAAATGTTTACAGAGCTCTGGGCGTATCTCAGAAATCCTGACCCTATCAGACAAACACGTAGCTTGCTGTTCGGTTCAATAATGTCCTGAACGCAAGGAACTATCTCTCCCTCCGCCCTTTTATATTACTTGTTACACAATGCAAAGAATATTTCCCATGAGTCAATATCAGCCGACTTGATGCACACTTCTTCATTTTCTCGTTGTTCCAGTCAACTTCCTCCCCGGTCCGGTGGTATTTAGGCTAAATATATACGTGCTTGACATGCTGTCCCCAATGTGACCCCAGGCCCATGCTTCTCATAAATTAGTCACTCTTAGTCAGCCATAATTCAGACCCACAACTACAAAATGCATAGACGTGAAGACACACAGAGGAGGCCTGTTCAGCGCACTGGATTATAGCCATTAGGAATGTGTTTTCTCCCCTTCTCCGTCGACCCTGGAACACAACAATCCACACTCCCCACACACAAGGGCATGTATAGCGCCCCAAACAATACACATTCAAATGAGGTAGTATTCTGGATTAGTACATTAATGTATTCAAATGAGGTAGGATAACAGTAATGTTCACGATTAGTGCATTAGTACATTCAATTATGTAGATTAGCTATGCATATTATTCTAAGTTAGTCCATTGATTAGAATCAATATTATGAATATAATTCTTCATATTTTAGGGTAAAAAGGCACATTTGGGAGCCATTTCCAACAGTAGTCATGAATTCCTCTGAGTCAGTCTTACTCTTAATCTACAATGAAACTGGAGCTGCCCCCACCCACCTCAGTTGTTGCAATTCCAATGTCTGTGTAATAGTGTTTATTCACAATATGTCTGTGTAATACTTGTTTGGTGGTTATTGATGTTGCTAATCAGAATACTTAAATGCCAGTCTGACATCTGACTTACTTGACTGACTCACCCCCAAAATGTTTTTTTTTTCTTTTCTTTTTTTTTCTTTTATTGAAAACATTTTGGGGTTGAACTACTCCTTTAAACCCTTTTGCTCTTTGGGGAGCATAGGTCATTCATGATTCATGAACATCTTCCAGCTGGTTCGGTGTAGTCTGACATCATGGACCCATAATATTTGGGCATGTCCGACCTAGAATTCCATATTTGGGCATGGCTGACATTTCATGATGTCATCATGACAGCAAGAGCACCATTGCTAGATAGTCTAATTGGCCAAGCCATCCCTGGATCACACAGGCAAACATTGGTGCTGTTGATTCTGATGGGACACCCCTGCAGCTGGTTAAGTCTTTCCTTCCTTTTTGAATGGTGCCAACCGCTCCTACATCTGGCTTTGTCTGTTTGTCTCACATCACTCCTCCATTGAACTCAATGGACTTTTGGATTTATGAAAAAAGATTACAGGAAAAGGTCCATTGAACTCATGCAGTAATATTAAGACAGAATTCATAGGAATCAAGTATAAAAATTGAAGTTAAATTAAGTGGCTTGGGACAACTATAGTCTGCTAGCTAAAGCAAGCCTCATATATAGCACCGCTCACTTCACACTGGGTGTGATTATTTTAGTAATATTCACAGTGACATTTTCAACTCTGTCCAATCAGCTTGCAGCTGTGACGTACCAACTTGGGAGAGTTTAGGGATATTTAAAACATTAAAACAATGCCAAATTTAGTTACATTCCAATGTCTGACTGACTGTCTAACTCTCATTATATTTTATTTTCCATATAAACAAATGTATCAATTTGGTTAGAATACTTGATAATTTAAGTAAAGTAATGGCATGCCCTTTTGGGACAATTGAAGTTGGTAGGAATGTGGATATACGGTGCGGTAATGGGCAGCGAAATGTTAAAACTAATAAAATTGCGATGCATAAAATTGTGAAGAACCATCGCACAGTGCCCTCTAAAAGTACTGACTCTTCATCCAGAGTTCACAGAGTGGTGGTGAGCCGTGCCAGGCTGGCCTCACAACCTGAACCGCAAAACAAAATGAGGAAGGATAATTCTCAAGTAACAACAACCTCTACAACAGACCCTATTAAAAGAAACAGAATATCTGTTTGCATCAGGAAGCGTCCACTGAACAAGAAGGAACTGACCATGAAGCACCTGGATGTGATAACGATTCCCAGTAAAGACGTGGTGATGGTCCACAAACCCAAACAGAAGGTGGACCTGACCCACTACCAGGAAAACCAAGCCTTCTGCTTCGACTACACCTTCGATGACTCCACAAACAATGAGATGGTGTACAGATTCACAGCCAAGCCTCTGGTAGAGACCATTTTTGAGAGGGGTATGGCTACCTGCTTTGCCTACGGACAGACAGGAAGTGGAAAAACACATACAATGGGAGGAGATTTATCTGGAGAAAACCAGGATTGCTCAAAAGGAATCTACGCATTGACTGCTCAGGATGTATTTCTCATGTTGGAGAAACCCAACTATGCAAAGTTAGATCTACAAGTATACTTAACCTTCTTTGAAATATACAATGGGCAGTTGTTTGACCTGCTGAATGGTAAAACTAAGCTGAGGGTGTTGGAGAATGATAAACAGCAGGTTCAGGTGGTAGGACTAAAGGAGAAAGATGTCAGATGTTCGGAGGATGTACTTAAACTCATACAAGTGGGAAACAGCTGCAGAAGGTCAAGTAAGACTTCAGCCAACGCATACTCTTCTAGGAGCCATGCCGTGTTCCAGATTATTCTACGGAGGAAGGGGAATCTACACGGGAAGTTCTCACTCATTGACCTGGCTGGAAACGAGAGAGGAGCTGACACCTTCAGGGCCGACCGCCAGACTTGCCTGGAGGGAGCTGAGATTAACAAGAGTCTGCTGGCACTAAGGGAGTGCATCAGGGCTCTGGGACGCAACCAGCAACACACTCCCTTCAGGGACAGCAAGCTCACTCAGGTCCTCAGAGACTCATTCATTGGGGAGAACTCCCGTATGTGCATGATTGCAACTATATCTCCAAGTATGACATCGTATGAAAATACACGCAACACACTACATTACGCTAACAGGGTGAAGGAACTGGCAGTTGACCCGAACCTGGTAATGAAATGGGGTCGACCCAAGATCCACAAGGTCAATCAGCAGCTAAAGTTTCAAGACAAGGACAGGCCAAGCAGTTCACAGAGAGACAACCTCAAACTGCTCTGTGAACAAAATGAGGAAGTGTCTCCTCAGTTGTTTACCTTCAATGTGACAGTGTCTCAGATGTTGGAAAAGGAGGAACAGGTTCCACCAGACAACCGACCCACACAGCCTGAACCGGCTCCCCCCAAGAATGTGAGTAGGAAGTGTGCTTTCCGAGCCAGTCTAGACTTCAGACCTCTGTCCACAGCAGACCTGATTAAAAGACGCAGAATATGTGTTTGCGTGAGGAAACGCCCACTGAGCAAGAAGGAACTAGCCATGAAGCACCTGGATGTGATAACTATTCCCAGTAAAGACATGATGATGGTCCACAAACCCAAACAGAAGGTTGACCTGACCCGCTACCTGGAGAGACAGAACTTCCGCTTCGACTACACCTTTGACGACTCCACAACTAATGAAATGGTGTACAGGTTCACAGCCGGACCTCTGGTGGAGACTATCTTTGAGAGAGGTATGGCTACCTGCTTCGCCTACGGACAGACAGGAAGTGGAAAAACACATACTATGGGTGGAGATTTTTCTGGAGAGATGCAGGATTGTTCCAAAGGAATCTATGCATTAACTGCTCAGGATGTATTCCTCATGTTGAAGAAACCCAACTATGCAACATTAGGACTACAAGTGTATGCAACCTTCTTTGAAATCTATAATGGGAAGGTATTTGATCTGCTGAATGGTAAAGCTAAGTTGAAGGTGTTGGAGGATGGTAAACAGCAGGTTCAGGTGGTTGGACTACAGGAGAAAGACATCAGATGTATGGAGGATGTTCTCAAACTCATAGACGTGGGAAACAGCTGCAGAATTTCGGGTAAGACTTCAGCCAACGCACACTCTTCTAGGAGCCACGCCGTGTTCCAGATTATTCTACGGAGGAATGGGAAGTTGCACGGAAAGTTCTCGCTCATCGACCTGGCTGGGAACGAGAGAGGAGCTGATACGTCCAAGTTTGACTGTCAGACTCTCCTGGAGAGAGCCGAGATTAACAAGAGTCTGCTGGCACTAAAGGAGTGCATCAGGGCTCTGGGACGCAAAAAGTCTCACACTCCCTTCAGGGGCAGCAAGCTCACTCAGGTCCTCAGAGACTCCTTCGTTGGGGAGAACTCCCGTACATGCATGATTGCAACCATATCTCCTGGTATGACATCTTGTGAAAATACATGCAACACGCTACACTACGCTAACAGGGTGAAGGAGCTGCCGGTTGACCCCAACCAGGTAATGAAATGGGGTCGACCCAGCATTCACACAGTCAATCAGCTAGCGTTTAAGGACGAGGACTGGCTAAGCAGCTCATCACAGAGAGACAATGTCAAACTTCTCTGTGAGCAGAATGAGGAAGTGTCTCCCCAGCTGTTTACCCTCCATGAGGCGGCCTTGTCTCAGGTGGTGGAAACAGAGGAATCGTTTTTTGATGACAATCGACCCATACAGCCTGAACCAGCCCACCCTCCCCAAGCTAAACAGCGTGGACAGCCAACACAGGCTCAGACACGACAACTCCTGAACGCGAGGAGACATTTCAACTGTGTGGAGAAGGCGAAGAAACTCCAGAAGAAAGATCTACAGCAGCAGGCACTGAGGGAGAAGAGACCACAGGATGACACCATCACTCCTAACTATGGAATCAGGTACATGATCAGGGCTTGTCCACCTAGTCTAGACTACAGACCTCTGACCACAGCAGACCTTATTGTAAAACACAAAATATGTGTTTGCATAAGGAAGCGTCCACTGAGCAATAAGGAACTAACCATGAAGCACCTGGATGTAATAACTATTCCCAGTAAAGACATGGTGATGGTCCACAAACCCAAACAGAAGGTGGACCTTACCCGTTACATGGAGAACCAGACCTTCCGTTTTGACTATGCCTTTGATGACTCCACAACCAATGAGATGGTGTACAGGTTCACAGCCGGGCCTCTGGTGGAGACTATCTTTGAGAGAGGTATGGCTACCTGCTTCGCCTACGGACAGACAGGAAGTGGAAAAACACATACTATGAGTGGAGATTCTTCTGGAGAGATGCAGGATTGTTCCAAAGGAATCTATGCATTAACTGCTCAGGATGTATTCCTCATGTTGAAGAAACCCAACTATGCAACATTAGGACTACAAGTGTTTGCAACCTTCTTTGAAATCTATAATGGGAAGGTATTTGATCTGCTGAATGGTAAAGCTAAGTTGAAGGTGTTGGAGGATGGTAAACAGCAGGTTCAGGTGGTTGGACTACAGGAGAAAGACATCAGATGTATGGAGGATGTTCTCAAACTCATAGAAGTGGGAAACAGCTGCAGAATTTCGGGTAAGACTTCAGCCAACGCACACTCTTCTAGGAGCCACGCCGTGTTCCAGATTATTCTACGGAGGAAGGGGGAGTTGCACGGGAAGTTCTCGCTTATCGACCTGGCTGGGAATGAGAGAGGAGCTGACACATCCAGTGCCAACCGCAAGACTGTCCTGGAGAGAGCCGAGATTAACAAGAGTCTGCTGGCACTAAAGGAGTGCATCAGGGCTCTGGGACGCAAACAGTCTCACACTCCCTTCAGGGGCAGCAAGCTCACTCAGGTCCTCAGAGACTCCTTTGTTGGGAAGAACTCCCGTACTTGCATGATTGCAACCATATCTCCTGGTATGACATCATGTGAAAATACATGCAACACGCTACACTATGCTAACAGGGTGAAGGAGCTGCCGGTTGACCCCAACAACGTACTAAAAATGGGTCGACCCAGAATTCACCCAGTCAATCAGCTAGAAATTCACGATGAGGACAGGCTAAGCAGTTCACGGAGAGACAACCTCAAACAGCTCTGTGAACAGAATGAGGAAGAGTCTCTGCGGTTGTTTACCGTCAATGAGGCGGCAGAGTCTCAGAGGGTGGAGATTGATGAACAGGTTATCGAACACAACCGACCCCCACAACCTGATCCAGCCCCCTCCAAGAAAGCGAGGAGGAATTCTGTGGATTTCCGAGCAAGTCTGGCAACAGCAGACCTGATTGAAAAACAGGTTCTAGAAGACCACCAAGCTGTCTTACAGGAGTCATTCCGCTGGTGGGGGCATGAGAAGGTGTTGGAGAAAATAGAGCAGATGGATTATGAAGTGGACTCATGTGCTACCCTGTTACAGATCCTAGACCAGAAGATCCAGATCCTCACTGAACTTCGAGATAAACTGAAGTCGCACTGTTTTGCACCCCAGGAGGAGGAACATCCTCATGAGCCTCAACCTCAGCAACCATCATCCCAAACAGACATGGATTATCAATTGAGACTGAGGCAACTAGAGGCTGAGAACAACACTCTGAGAGAGGAGAACGCCAAACTTGCCGAAAAAGAAATTATTTGGGCTAAAGAGAGGGAGGCTCTGGAAGCGCGCCTCAACAACAAATGCAAAAAGAAGAGTGTCTGGAAAAAGTTCTGCTTCTGGAAGAGGAGATCAGGAGATACGGTTGGCAGCCCTGAACACTCTGCAGAGGCCAAAGAGGCAGCGAAGCAGACCTTGAAGAAAGGGAGGCGTCGGATTAAGAGCTCTCTGAAAAGCATAAGCAATTCTTTGTAAAATTAGAGGGAAGCTTTGGAAGAGCATCTCAAAAAGAGGTGTTTTGAAAGGTGTTCTGTTGCTGGAAGCCATTTAGACCCCATCTTGTCCAGTTAAAACTAGAAAAGCACATTACTCAGGGCGCCAGGCCTGCTTGCCTACCCAGGGTTGTGTCAGTCGTTGGATGTAGCCATTGGGACACGGAAGCTGTGTGGCGAAAAATGGAGTTTGAATGTGCATTTGTTTGCATTTGTAGCGCAATCTATGGACAGAAGTGTTTTTTAGAGCTAGGTGCACTCTATAGAGGTCCCTCAACATGCGATTCCAATTGGATTATGATTGGATGTTGCATGCATGCTAATGCTACATTATATGGCTTTTATCTTTTTTTTGAAAAGGGAAAATATTGAAGAAATTATTCCTTGGCCAACTGTGGCGTGAGCGCTATCCAAGATTAGCGGTACACTACATATACCGTATTTATGGACGTCCCCTCCTATTAATTTCAATGAATTTGCTAACCCGGGCAGAACTCACAATGATATATCATTCCCTGTGGTGCAAATATGCGTTGTGTGATTGGTTCAGTTTTATTTGTTGGTTGGGCAAATTTGAAACATTATTTAAATCTTATTATTTTGATCACAGAGACTATGTGGCTGTTTAGGGTGCTTTGGAAACGGGGGGCTGAAATAACTCCACCCCACAAACCTGAGAGATGAAAATGATGAACATCGAGCTCCCTCCTTTCATCTTCAAAGCAAGCAGGAGCTCAAAGCGTTTATAAACATGGCATCTGCAGAAGTGAGGGGAGTCTCTCCCTCCCACCTTATGACTCAACAATATTAACCAAACACAGCAGGGATTCATTCACCAGACATAACGCAGAGGCAGGCTGGCACTGAAGATGGATGCATGCTGGTGTTAATGCACTATGATTATTCATGGCACTGCATATCGCTCTGCAGATACACCCCAAACCTCATGACTAATAGATGAGACCATTTTCACTCGTATTTGTCTCCCTTTTATATATTTGTATTTTATTTTGCATTACTCACTATCAGTAAAGTCTATGTGCTGTTTTCATCTCTGATCTGTAAATCCCATAGACATTTTGAAACCCATTTCCTGGGTTCTGAATTGTACTAAATTCATATGAACTGACCATAGCATAATAAGTGACAATCTGCGATAATAGCAGATTTACAAACTCACAGCATGCCACGACACGTTTTGAGCTTGTAGATCGACTATTTCAGCCAAGAGAGATTGGTGTATAGGAAAAAGGAGGGGACCAAGTATTGACCCTTGGGGAACCCCGGTCAACTGAAGTATCAATGGTTTAAAAAAGTTTTTTTTTCTTTTTTTACAAACATATTATATATTATGTATTCATTAATAATTAATTAATATTATAATAGTAATATAATAATAACTAGAAATGTGCATTTCTGGGAAATTGCAAGTGTGGTTGCACTGACGCGAGTCGCGAGGAATCCACTGGGAAATTAATTCAAGTTAAGCATGGCCAAAACCTTCACTTCTGTTGTTTAGAGGTTAACAAAAAGCAAGTTAAAAAATCTATACAGTATATATATCGTCCATAGGCCTGGTGTCTTTTCAAATTTCAAGGCAGCCTTAAAGGGATATTTCACTTTCAAACATGTTTGGGGTCATTTTAACATCTACTCAGACTTTTGTGAGCACCCCAGAGACAGTTTTGAAGTTGCTTGATTCATTATTTAGATATTTGTTAAATTTTATCAGACACACCCCCTTCCTATACAAACCCATTGTACTCTATTTTAACCATGATAGATTCATCAAGAACACCTGTTCTTGGTTCTGGGGATTAGACTAGAAGCTAGTTTCACCTTAGAGCCACGCTATTTCTTTTTGGTTCCAGAGTAACACTTCAGCTTGTGCTGATGAAACTCATGCACCATGAAAACCTGAGCTTTTCTGGTGTCTGTGTACACCTGATATTTTAACACTGCCTACAAGGAAAAGTATTAGCAAGAAGAGCAAAAATGAGATTCAGAGAGAGTCCCCTCTTTCTCAATATTTCTTTTCAATGCCATTTCTGATTAATCAGATGGCAGAGAGAGAAAGAAAAAAGAGTAGAGGTTCGATAGTCAGGCTCACATTTAGCCTACAGTAATGTAGCCTGGCATTAGCCAGACTGATAACATGGATTGATTCACTCACACGTTCCTCCACTGTGGAGGAACATGTGAGTGAATCGGATCCATGTTATCTGTCTGGCTAATGCCAGCCTAACAGTAATGCACAACTTTAGCTGAATTAAGCATCACCAAGGTGGTGAACACACTATTTGGTTGAGCCACTAAAAAGTAAAACGTATCCCACAGGCTATCCCCCTTCGTTTTCCACACAGCAAAAGTAAGGGCGAAAAAACGTAGGCTATATGAGTAACGGAAGTAAAAATGTTACACTCGTTAAATTAAGGTACCTTTACATTGCTGGGTCATTGTTGGTCCTGCTGTTTGGCAATGCCTTTGTCATATCATTCTGTGGTTTAGAACACGCACGCATACATATTAAATCCACCAACCTCTGCCTTTTAGCAGATGTGTATGAATTTGAGAGTACCGTTTCCCACCTGCACTGTAAAGTCCAGAGTGTACAAGTGTACACATGGAGTGTATAAAAGCAGTCAAATGGACCCATAAGGGTCCATTTACCTCCATCCAGTGAAATGAACACTCAGAATGTTACTGTGTGAGTATTAAACCATGCAGGTCCTCTGACAGCATATTAAATCTAGCTTATTTTAACAGAAGCTTATTTCCGCTATATACTCTCTGTAGACTGACATACATACCTGTCCACCTCCAGGATTTGAACTCTTGTGTCTTTCGACCGTTTAATTTACGGACATCATCTTCAAGTCGCCTGTCTTCTGATGCTCGATGCAGTTTTGAGTGGGACACTTATATGGAGATGTCATCTCTGGTATTCTCATAGAGGCCTTTCATTGTGAAGAGGAGGGAATCATTCTAGTAGAGGGGAATTTTGGCACTATTTCCTCCCTTGACCCTTTAATTGTTGTGGGTCCTTGAGGTTACTGATGCTGTGAGTTAACTGTACCTTAACAATGTCCCCCCCAATGTCTTTAAAGCTTTACAGTATGTCACAAGGAAAACTATTGTTTCCAGTTTCCATAAGGACAGATTTTATATTTAACCACTTGAACCTTGGCAGGAACATTCAACAAAAATAGTAGATCTACAAGCTCAGTGACACCTTGTGAGCTTGTAGATCTGCTATTTTTGGCAAAGCGATTTTGTGCAGATTGAACAAGAACGCACCAAGTACTGTGCGACTCAGGTCTGTTTACAAAGAGGTTCAACTGAAATGATGTTGATGAATTCCAGACATCAAAGTATTCTGCAGCACCCTTGCATCACGGCACCCTAGGGTGGTGCCACTTTGAGAAACCCTGCCCTATAAACAACTTTCCAACATCCCATCGTGCATGTTGCAGAAGGCGAGCGGCATTTCCGGCGTCGCAGCCGAGTGTGATCTACAAGTTCACAACGGTTGCATCTGCGACACGACGTGAGCTTGTATGTCTGCTGTTAACCGGAAGTGTCCCGCAGATAATGCTACAGTAAAGTCTTGCGGAAACAGGTGGATAGGACTTTTTTGAAGTTAGATGTGGGGGTGGGTCATCTGTAAGGAGTGGCAGCTTAATAGCCACATGCATAATTGGGATTGATAACCTCGTGTCTCAGTTGTCTATGGTAATGGCAGGTTCATTTTCAGCGGCAGTGACAGTGAAATCCTTCTGACTTCACATGGTTATATTAATGACATGCAGGCGCCAATCTGTCAACATCTGTCCATCAGTACCCCTGGTGCTTTCCATAAACAGAACTATTTAGACCTCAGAGGACCTGGCAAAATGTCAATGGTCTGCCTGCAGTGTGTACAAATATACATACACCACATGTGACTTTATAAATAAATTGTTATTTACGTGCTATTTATGTGTCAGACAAAGATAATGTTTCTGTCTCTAGCCTTGAACCTTGCAAGACGAGCTTTTTTAAGGCTGACTTGTCACAGGCTGTCCAAACAAAAAGATTCTTACAATGTGATCATGCCAGAACTTTGCATCACACAGACTGATCTGTGCATGAGTGACGAGTGCTGTTGCTGTGGGAACACAGCACTCCAGTGCAGTGGCATCAGTTCAGAAAAAGCTAAGGTATGGCAACATGACTGGTGTCCAAGGCGCGCGTGCAAGACACCAGTCATGTTGCCATACCTTAGCAACGGGCATGATACATTTATTTTAAGAAGTACATTCTATTTTTCCCTCCGTTTCTACGGTTTCTTGGGCTGGATATGGCAGCCTGGTTGTTCAAGTAGGCCTACAGCTAAACTTGGCATGTTAGTAAACGTGCCACAATTAACAATAATTCATTGCACTGTTCAGCTGGCCTGCGGAACCTGGGAATATACCATCTTGTCAAGATGGGGAGAATAAAAGTGTGGAGAATATAATTATAATACCTTGTTAAAGTTACCATTTTGTTAAATTTTGCATTTGTAGTTATTTTACTGTAATTTAACAACATAATAACCAGCACAGATAGACAAAGAGACATTCATGGATTTATATTTAAAAGTAACTTTTATTTCCCCCCCTGGACCCAGGGTATGGCAGCTGCATACCCCTGCCATACCCAATTGACGCCCCTGCTCCAGTGTTTAGAGAAGCTCCAACTACAACAACAATACAATGGTGCAGCTGACAGCATCCATGCCTTAAACCCAAAAGCTTGACAGGAATTTGCAACAGGAATTCAACACCCTTGCCGGGTTGTGTGTGTGTTTCATGTGCCATCTCGATAAAGATTTGTCCTGAGTCTTCAGGACCCAGAGAAAACTTTGCTAAACGATTCTTGTTCGGAGCATTGTCTCACAAAATAGGGGCCAAAAGCTATCTGATCATGTCCTCTGAACTCCCTCTCTCATCTGAATGCATCTCACGAGGAATCTCAGTCCTCAGAGAACTTCAAAACAGAGAACCTTGAAGTGATAACATTCTTCCTGGAGGAGATTGGAAAGAGGTGCAGCTTGCACTTGCTAGCATTGAATAATGAAAGGGACACCAAGCTCTTGCATTTCTCCACCAGCCGAAGGCATGGGGAGAATATGTTTTCGCCCCTGTCTGTCTGTCCGTCCGTCCATGCGTGTGTCCGTGCATGCTTCCGTCCGTCTGTCTTTTACCAGCTAATCTCCGGCGCCGTTGGCTTGGTCTCGGCCAAACTGTGCACACACACTCCCTGGATGCAAATCCAGAACCTCTGCTCCATATTTTTCACATGGGCCTTTTATAGTGCCACCATGAGGCCGATTTCTGTCAAACTCATGTACAGAATTTGTAAAAAAAATCATGCACATCGGTAGATAGTATCTCTACAGTCATGTGATCAACACGGATCTGATTGGCTAAGATTGGCTTCCAAACTTTGTAGGATTGTTTTTTTTTGAACAAAATCCCTCATTTTCGTGTAATTGTGAACTCACATTCCCACTATTCCCACAAAATCTTCATTGCAGTGACAGATAGAAACTTTGTTCTTTACAGCAATCAGCCACCTCAATTAACCATTACTGGCGGCAGAAGATTGTTTTGATTGAGACATTTCAAGATTCCTCCCTATTTCTAAACTGTTTTTATATTTGCACTAATTACACATATCACATGTTTGTTATCATACACACATACACAAACACTTGCTCTCCGCTGGAAAGATTTTTGCCTTATTTTTGCATGAATCTTAAATTGTCAGAACTCACACAGTTTGTATCACACAGTTAGGAATGCGACAAGAACTAAAAAATATCCATGAATTCAAGAATCCATGGGGTGAGTAATCAATAGGGGGAAAAAGTCATTTTGGGGGTGAACTATCCCTTTAAATTTTGATATTGATCTCACTGGGTCTGATAAAGATTGAATTGAATTCATATAGGCTTATTGGTTTGGGAGAAATCAATGTCAGAGTGGGCCTTGGCACTCAACAAGTCCAACTGTGTTGGTTTGTTGTCAAGGGAGACAACAAACCAATCACTTCTCTCCCTCCCTCTCTCTCTCTCCCTTGCTCTCCTTGCAGAGCTGTCCTGATTGGTTAGCGACTGTAAGGCGTGGTGAGATTTCTGGAAGCCTGGCTGAGGGCCATGAAGCAGTCACAGACACCGGATCTTATCTCATAGATGTATTGTTATCTGCCGGGGGTCCAGTGCTTGCGACTGGCGTCACGTAATATGATTGGCTCTCCGTCTGAACGATCATGGCGTGGCATGTTGTGATTGGCTCTTTAACCCGTAAATTACATTCCCAAAAAATAAAACATTTCTTTAATAATGAAAAATAACTTTTAATTATAAATATCAGCAGCGAGGGAGCCTCGGTGGTGGGTCGGCGGCGAGGGACCCCCACAGGGCTGCCGTGGGTCTGCCAGGGTCGAGGGACTGCAGCGAGGGTCCGCGAGAGGTGCCGTGGGGCCCCGGTGGTGGGTCGGCGGCAAGGGACCCCCGCCTCAGGGGACCTGCGGGGGTCCCCCGGGGCAGAAGACCCAGGCCGCCCTGCGGGGGTCCCTCGCCACCGACCCACCACCGGGGCCCCGCAGACCGCCGCTCCTCAGGGGGGGTCCCCGGGTCCCCCCAGTTATTTTTCATTATTAAGAAACGTTTTATTTTTTGGGAATGTAATTTCCGGGTTCAATAAAGGTTTGAAGAGGAATTCAAAGCCAAAAGCCAATCACAACATGCCACGTCATCGTTCAGACGGAGAGACAATCATATTGTGTAACGTCAGTCGCACAATATGATTGCGATGTTGTTGCGATGTTGTTGAACTCTGACCCCATATAAATAATTGGAGTGAAGCAAACCCAACAGTATCCCACTGAATGCTGGGAATGCGTAGAATGACACAGCATTCTTCTCAGCAGAACCTGGCAAAGAGGACATCCATCTCACCACCGCTCCCATCCGCCATTAGCCTATAGGAACCTGACGCCTGCTCTGACATTGTGTCTCCTGCCTGGCTCAGTGCGCTGGCTGGTCAGCTGCTGCTGAGCAAGAGGAAATATTACTGATCCAGCTTGGCTGGGGCTCAGATCTGCTGTCTGTTCTCGGACGAGGAGACAAGAGTAATTACTGGATTGGAAGTGGCCATAATGGAGCTCATGAATATGATTGAAGTCATTGATTGACTGGAATGGAATCGGAATTAACTCCTGCTCCAGTTTGGATGCCAGTTCTACAACAGTAGGAGAGCCATGAGGACGTGATCATGTTAGACTGATGATCACCGTTAGATGGGTGTCTGGCCCAAGTGTACACAGTAGAATCTGCACTGTTAATTTATTCATGTGTAACTCTTGAGAGTATACAAATGTATACATTTACACACTCAGAGTTACACAAAAAAACAAACAGATTTTACCTCGTGCCGATGGACCAATTGTTTGTGTGTGGGATGAGATACTGTTATACTACTCCTACAGCAAGTTTTACTTGCCAATATCTCTTGGCCATTATGCAAACCATGCCCATGCCCATAGATAGACTGATGATGCACAGGAAGAAACCAGCCAGATCTTATGTAACAGCAGCATAATTAACATGACATGGGAGCAGTGCTAGCCAGCACCAACTGTTATTAGCAGATCTTAATGACTCCTGGAGCCAGTCATCTGCAATGCTAAAAAAATACAAACATTTAAATGTTAATTGGCCAATTGATCTGGCCCACAGGACATGTTCCGAAGATTAACAGTTCGATCCCCAGCTCCCCCTAAGTTAATGTCGAAGTGTCCTTGAGCAAGACGCTGAACCCGTTTGGTGCCTTGCTTGGTTTCCTCTGCCGTCGGTGTGAATGTGTGTGTATGTAATGCACATTGTAAAGTGCTTTGGATAAAGGCGCTGTATAAATCCATTTACCATTGAGTCAGGAAACGGTTACTGCCAGTACAGTATAAAGGAGAATTATCGACACAAACGCAGATTCAAAAACAGACAAAAGGCAGATAAACATTTCTTTACAGCTCGCTTGCTACTCTGCACGGTACATGTCAATTCTTATAACAATCAGCTCGCACACACCCACGTGCACAAACACAGCACGCCCTCCATCAGGGGCGTCACAAGGGGGGGAAAAGTGGGACTGAGTTACTAGGGCCCAAGGTGGAGGGGCCTGGAATTATTTTATACTTTAGCTATTGAAAGATAATAGATATACAAGCTCACAACGAGTGCCGCGCTGCAAGTTTGTAGATCTGCTATTTTTGAAAAGTCGTGAAAATGTGTGCAAATCTTTGAATATATGTATTTTTTAAGCAAATATTTGTAACTCAAATATTTTGAGATGGGGGTTCATGGCCAAATACATCACATGAAAAACTTTGAGCACCACTGACATAGAAACTTTTTTTTTTTTTTTTTTTTTAACCTTAGAAGAATTTTAAACATTCAAAGACTTGCAGATCTACAAGCTTGCAGTGCGGCACTTGGTGCCGCGCTGCGGGCTTGTACCCAGGGCCCAGCATTTGGTGCGACACCCCTGCCCAAGTGCACGAACACAGCACACCCTCCATTCCCGTTCTCACGACGACATGCAGGGAAGCGCTTCCAAGGTGTCACCATGTGTCCCTTTATCTGTCTGCGGCTCCTGTCGCCATGGCAACAGCTAGAGGATGAAGTTGTCAGTGTGAATCATGAGTCGGCTGCCTGTTCCCTCTCCTCACCCCCCGTAGATCTATTCCTGACCCACTGGCCCCTTGTGGGAACGTGGTGTCAGAAGCCAATGAAGTGACATTCCACCCCACATTGTATCACACAACTCCATGTGGTGAGTTATTTTTTCTATTTTTTTTGCTGACTGCACGAACATCCCCCTGCGGTCTTGCTTTCCCCCTAAACGACACTCATATCCTAAGGCCCTCCACTTAAAATTAGAGAGCAGCTGTTCCAGGATTATCTTATCCTGCGTTGGATTCCTAAAATACCCCAGACAGAATTATCTGGGAGGCAAGCAAAGCAAGTAGGGAAGAGGAATGGAGCTGGGAGCATTTCTTTATAGGTGGGCGTGCGTAAATACCTATTTTCAACTATACTAGCCATGGTCTCGTTGGCATATTGTTTGTGTGTGTGTGTGTGTGTGTGTGTGTGTGTGTGTGTGTGTGTGTGTGTGTGTGTGTGTGTGTGTGTGTGTGTGTGTGTGTGTGTGTGTGTGTGTGTGTGTGTGTGTGTGTGTGTGTGTGTGTGTGTGTGTGTGTGTGTGTGTGTGTGTGTGTGTGTGTGTGTGTGTGTGTGTGTGTGTGTGTGTGCGTGCATGCACACGAGTTTGTGCATGTACCGTACATATGTTTACACCTGTGTAATTGGGTTCATGTGCAGAGCACACGCACGCCTGGATATATGTGTGTGTGTGTGTGTGTGTGTGTGTGTGTGTGTGTGCTTGCGTGCGTGCACTGCACTCCTGACAGCAACCCAGGGAGAGTTATGACGGCCCCTGAACAAGCAGCCTATTTACAGTAGGTCTACAGTCTCTAAGGACTGGGCCGGTTGCTCCATGGAAAACACGCTCAAACTCACACTCCTAGCCTCCTGTGGGCATGTGACACTGACACAGCCTCCCTCACTCCCATTCCACGGCCAAGAATTGCATCTCATTGTGCAATGTGGCACATTATCTCGTCAGTGAAATGATATGTGGCCGCGTCCAAATCATATTATTCCTTCTCCCCACAGATGTGGGTGTGCTATGGCAGTGAGCCTCAACCTGTTTCATCTCAAGGACACGCAGTTTGATATGCATTAGGCCACGGTTGGACCCCCATTTGATACACTGTGTCATCTGTGTTTATTAACTCCAGAGTGTAAAGGAAATGGACCCATGCTTCCAGAATCAGAATCAGCCTTATTGAAAAGTAGTCTGCATAATGAAGGAAGGTATCTAACATAAGGAAAGTATTCCAGTGTGGCTGGCCAGCCTGGTGAAAGGCAGCCATTCAGGCCTTGTTCAACAGTCTTATCCAGGGGTTTTCAAACTGTTTTGACTCAGGGCACCCCTGTAAATAACTTTTAAATCCACGGCACCCCTGAATTACACTGTTCACTTTTAGAATCATATTACGCGACATAAATATGCACATCTTTGCACCTGAGATACCTTAGCATAGTGCAAATCAGGTCTGTTTTACTAAGCATAGTGAAGATTGATGATTTCCAAATATTATGAAATTATTCTGGGGCACCCCTGGACTGGCATCACAGCACCCACTTTGAAAACCGCTGGTCTATTCTAATGGTAGCCGAGTGGAAACTGTTGGTCTGGATCCTGACACTGCGGTAGAGCTTGCCTGGCCGTAGTGAAATGAACAGATTGTGGCTGGAGTAGTGAGTGAGTGTCCTTGATGATACACTGAGCTTTGACTTCTTGTATAATTCAATTTCAAAAGATATGGCTGCACAAAATAACTGAGAGCAGAGAGCGTTTGCCGGTCGTCATGGTATTTAATGAGTGTGTTTGAGGTTGTCATTAGCACAGGCTGAGGTGTTAGATTATTGATGGCCGTGAGCTCCTCTGCTGGGCTCGTTTCTCCATGTCTCCTTGGGGAAGAGGAGCATTCACTCACCTCCAGCACCGGGCTGACAGTCTGGTATGAATTACCTTTCCCCCTGAACCCCCTGCTGACACTGCAGCAAGCGGCTAATGCTAGGCTGGAGTGTTAATATGCAGACAGTCAGGGAGATAGGGAGGCAGAGAGAGGATAATAAGGGCTGTGGGATGTGTGTGTGTGTGTGTGTGTGTGTGTGTGTGTGTGTGTGTGTGTGTGTGTGTGTGTGTGTGTGTGTGTGTGTGTGTGTGTGTGTGTGTGTGTGTGTGTGTGTGTGTGTGTGTGTGTGTGTGTGTGTGTGTGTGTGTGTGTGTGTGTGTGTGTGTGTGTGTGTGTGTGTGTGTGTGTGTGTGTGTGTGTGTGTGTGTGTGTGCGTGCGCGGCACGTGTGGTTGTCTAGTTGTGTGTGCTGAAAGAAGAAGAGGCAGAGAAGAAAAATTGAAGGAGAGCTGCAATGGGATGGAGGGAGAGAGGCGGAAAGGAGTGAGCTATAGCTGGTTCGAAATCAATAATTAAAAGGTCACATGGAGAGAGAGAGAGAGAGAGAGAGAGAGAGAGATATGGATGCTAGTCATGGAGAGTAAGAGCATAGTGTGGAATGTCAAACCTCTTCACAAACAACCACACACCAGAGACACATGCCATAATCGCCACTATAATCCACAATTAGCATGCACCAATCAAACTCTTCCCTCATCATGTGAGGTCAAAGGTTACCTCAACACTAATGAACCAGTTGATTTATTCATACAGAAGCTATACCTTCTGTTGGTTCCTTTCATAACGGCACACTCTGTCAGTGTTGATTAGTCATACTAGTCTTTTGAATAGAATTCTGTTTAACTTTAGTCATATTTTAGTCGACAAAATCAACACTGCTCTGTCATTTTCAATAAGGGATGGCTGATAAGATTGCATGATTGCAGCTGTGCAGCATCATTTGTCATGATTCATCATCTCAGTGCAAAAGTCACGTCCGGTTACAGCGTTAACTGTTAAGTGTTTGTCAATGACTTGAGCCGATGCACTCCAGTGTTCCCATGTCTGTCTGCCGCCCTGCCCATGCAGTTAATAACCGGTGACTGATCACAGTTAATAACTGCCTGCCTGCATAATCACCATTGTAGGGAGCAGCACAGAAACTACCCTGCCCTTAAAGATACCTGAGTCACAACCCAGCTACATGGCTGCAAAGATCATTATATGCCAGACTCCTGTGTATATACTGTGTGTGTGTGTGTGTGTGTGTGTGTGTGTGTGTGTGTGTGTGTGTGTGTGTGTGTGTGTGTGTGTGTGTGTGTGTGTGTGTGTGTGTGTGTGTGTGTGTGTGTGTGTGTGTGTGTGTGTGTGTGTGTGTGTGTGTGTGTGTGTGTGTGTGTGTGTGTGTGTGTGTGTGTGTGTGTGTGTGTGTGTGTGTGTGTGTGCGTGTGCTTGCGCGTGCGTGCGTGCGTGCGTGTGTGCTTGTGTGTGTGCTTGTCTGCGACCTACGATTTCTTCCTTGTCTGCTAACCAGAAACCATGCAGGGTTCCGCTGGTTCCGCTTACTCTAGCCACCCACTTCATATCAGAGGAAGGAATCAGTCCCCAATTTCAAGGAGGAAGAAGTGATATAGCCATCATCATTAAACAAAATGTAGCTCCCTGAGGTCGGAGGGGGATACTTATCTGACTCTTAAAGCTCAGTCAAAATGGGGGTTCGGTTGTCTTGGAGCACTTGAAAAAACACATGGAGAACCAGATTTATATCTTTCAAGTGATGTGTTCAAACTTGAATCGAATGAACTTAGACCCTATAGTTGACCAGGGTCCCCCAGACCCCAGCGCTCTATAACAGGGGTTTTCAACTGATTGTGAACCAGGGACCGCCACCATGACTAAGAATCAGGACCACTGTTGTGTTGGGTGGGGATTTGGGTTAAGATTGGTCTTTTTGGTAACACTTGCTATGCATCCCAAATCAATAATGCATGATAATCAGCTTATAACTGTATGATAATAGTGAAATAAAATATGCATAACCCTTTATAAGACTGTTTCTCAACCAATTGTCCATGGACATATGTTCTTAAATAATGACAACACAATAAATATAGTGAGCAGAGCGTTTTTTTTTGTGTGTTTCTGTGAATTTCTCTGACTTCATCCAGCCTTCTTACTCGTGTTAAGGGCCTCACAGATGAGAGGCCGATGTTGGGTCAGATCAGATCTCGTGCCCGGGGTTTATCGGTGTTCATTTCAAACGACAGCGATCCTCTGTCTTGCGACCGGGCCCGGTATATCCCGCTGTGCCAAGTGAAATATCTCAGACCATTACAAATGAGACCGACGTCTCGCGATTCTAGCCACCCACGATCTCGGGGGGGTGGTGCCATGAGAGACGTGACTAGATGAAGATTCCGCCCCCTCAAGAGGGATAAAATCAAGAGTGTTTTTCTCTCTCTCTCTTCACGTCAGTTTAATTGCCATTTGTTTAATGTTTTGACAATGAGGGTGTTCCAGGTGATCCCCAGCTTAATGATGGAGACCAAATTGTAACCAAAAGGACTATTATTTATACTAAAGGGTCCAGCTTGGTTCCTAAAGGGAACCAAGCTGGACCCAGTGGATTATGTAGTCTACAAGGAAGCACGTTGGCTGTCTCACCCTGTCTGTCTGTCACAGCAATGGATTAATTGGTAGACGTTGGTGTTACATTCTTCTTTCGTGTATCATCGTCCTTACTGCGCCATCATGACAAAACATTATAAAAACAAAGGTAGGTTGGTAGTCTTCTAGGTAGGCTACTGTGCGCACACTGGCCGCTGCTCACTTTATAGATATTATAATTATATATTCAGTTATGTTTTTGGCAAGCGAGACGCGAGATGTGATGCGCATCCAGCAAGACACGGCTGAGAGTGTCGCATCTCCAATATCATTGATTGACCAGTGTCCACTCCTAAAAAGCATCAACCAGCATTTTAACGGCAACCAGCCAGACATTAAACAGACATGAGCTTAATGGGCTAATAGCAATTATGAATGTCCAAACCTCGCCGTTGTGGGCGTGCAGTCGCAGGAAAAAAAAAGTTTAACCTCTCGCTTTTTTTTTTTTTTTTACTGTCCCACCAACATCCAAGCATATAGAATAGGGACAGGCCTAGGTTCCTCAATATCATTTAGCTGGGGACCCCCTGGAACTCCCCAAGGACTGGCGGTCCTCTTTGAGGACCAATGAACAAACTGACAGAACGAGAGGCGCAATGATGTGCCTGCAGCCCGCGCGTAAAAGTAAAAAAAAAAAGGAATGCAATGGAATGTCTCTGACTTTGAGTATTACATTATATGAATAAGATATTATATATAGGGTGTCTGTCTGTCAAGTTGCACAAGGTCAATTTAGAGCCCTTATAATACACGGATAGAACAGCACTGCCCTAGCCAAATCTGCGCAGCAAAAAAAAAGACACTGCCTTGTTGCCAAATGACTGCGCAGAAGAAGAAAAAAGAAGAAAGAACGCTATAGGCTATAACGTTTTTGAACAAGTGATTACAACAAGGGAGAGAGTAGGCTAAAGTAAAAAGTAAGTAGGCTAATAATAATAATAAAAGTATAGGCTGTGACAGAATAGCCTACACTCTGCGCAGCCTAAAAAAGGGAGGAGCTGGCTTCATATAATCTGATGCAATCCCGTGAGCTCATTCAGACGACAATAATTGTAAAGGATTCCTACCCGATGACCCGACAATATCAAGCTTTTTTGATATTATCGTGAGTGCTCCCGACGAGTCCCGAGGTCATAAAAAAGCTAATTAACATAATCCGATCGTGTCGGGGTACTGTTCAAGCCCAAGACCGATTCCGGGGCCGACCAAACGATTTTCCCGGGGGGTCCTCCCGAAATCTGGTCGGGGATCCTCGGCCCCGAGATCGGCTCAATGTGAACGGGCCCTTAACTGATATACTGATTTGTAACTTATGTGAGAGAGCAGACACATGCTATTACATGGGCACATTTTCTAATAATGATGACTAGGCAATCTGGTACACTTCCCCTTCTTGAGATTCTAACTCCCTTTTCTGTGGAAACTGGTCAAAGAAAACAAAGCCTATCCTTACCTGGCCCTGACCTTTCTATTGTAAATACAATTTACTTTGCATTGTGTTTTATGACAGTTTTTTTTTATATTTTCTGCATAGTACTGTGTTTTATTTGTCTGTCACTCAATGTTATATGAGTTAAAAAAGGACCCGATTGTTTGTTTGTTTGTTTGTTACCTTTATTTATACTCGGAAATACAGTTGAGAGCAAGCACTCATTTACAATGCAACCGAGATACAACAATGAACAACAACATATATCAGACATCATTTGAAATAATCAAAAAGAGAATACTTGAAAACTGTAGAAAGTTCAAGAAACTAAAAGCTAAATTAATTAAAACATACCTGTATACAGTTTAGAACAAAGGTATTAGAAACCATCATCCTAAATTGGCCTAAGGCCGGCAGATATTTTATTTTTAATGATTTTTGGAGCTTGTTCCATGCAAGTGGAGCACTGATAGAAAATGCTGCCTTGCCAAGCTCTGTATGAGCAAATGGAACCTCGAGCGTCAAAATGACGCTTGAGCGCGTCTGATAGGGACTAGGGTCCAGATTCAGCATTGAACAAATATAAGGGGGGAGCAATCCTGAGAGAGCTTTAAAAATAAAAAGATACCAGTGTTTATCACGCCTCTCAGATAAGGAGGATAAACCTGAGTTCCCATATAGTGTACAATGGTGGGTTCCATACAGTAGCTGTCACCAGTGATCCATCTTAGTGCTGAGTGGTACACAGTGTCAAGGCGCTTTAAAATTGAAGGAGAAGCAATCCTATATATAATGTCTCCATAATCTAAAACGGAGAGAAAAGTAGCTTCAATAATAGACTTTTTACAGGATGCAGGAAAGCATGCTTTGTTTCTATAAAGAAATCCGATCTTTTGTCTCAGTTTAGTAATAAGATTTTCAATATGAAATTTAAACGATAATTTCTCATCGAGCCAGATCCCCAGGTATTTGTACTCTGAGACCCTCTCGATAGAAGAGCCACTCGCGGAAATAATGGCTAAATTGTCACTGGTGGTAGCTTCAGCCCTAGTGAATACCATGAACTTGGTTTTGTTTGCATTTAAAAGCAGCCTAAGCTCAACCAGGGCAACCTGGAGAGCATTAAAAGCAAGTTGTAAGTTCTTGGTGGCAAGCTGGGCTGAGTTGGGCTGAAACAAGCCCAAAAGCTTTTTTGAGGTGTTGATCCTTTTAGTTGACCTTGTACCAGTGAACTATACTGTCATGAAACTGTACCTTTTTCTATTCAAACTTCTAATAAATACTTCAATCAAACAATCAAAGTTCTTGACCTCCTGCATCCCAGTAACTGCTGTCAACTGCGTTGACGCGTCATCTTAGGTCACCAGGTCATTGAGTGAATTGAGTTTAGTGGTCCATTCCCCTGTCCTCAAATATCAAGTTACTGAGTTTCTCCAAAATTGACAAATAAATATTTAAAATACAAAATAAAAACAAATCGTCTCTTTCTGATAATACTGAATGCATGATCAGGGACCACATGCAATACCTTCACGGACCACAGTGGTCCACGGACCACCCTGCTCTATAAGCTCACAACACGTAAGATTGCAACGTGTTGGTATCTGTTATCTTCACCAAATGTTCACCCCGGAACAGGGATACCAGGGTTCAAATGGTTAAAGCTTTGATGAGATAATTGGCCTGCAGCTCATTATTATGCCATTATATAATTTAACATCATAAATAACCATATATAATGAAACAAGATTGGCCTGGGTCTGCTAGTACCAGTGTCTCCTCCTCCATTTGGCCACTTTAATGTCACCCACATGCAGTATTAGCCTTCTTCAAGAGTAATGAGGGAGCATATTGCTCACTTCCGCTGTCTGGACAGCAGGTTTTCCCATACACCAACCAACACAGGGACACAAATTTTAATCACAGACTTGTACTACCGTACCATATGGGGGCTGTTAATATGAGTAGGCAATGTGTGTGGAGTCTGCGCGCTTGTAATAGTATAGCTCCATCCGGTGTGTGGGTGAACGGATGTGTTTGTGCGCGTGCGCATGTGTATGTGCTAAGTTTATTTTATGTTCCCAGCTATCGCTAGATATAGAAAGCCTGTGATTTGCCCGATCTGTTTGACGACAGACAGCCACAGAAAATCCTGGAGATGGTTGTCTGGAAAATGGTTAACTGAGCTCTACTGTCTTGCAACTTTTATTTTTGAGTGCAGCTTTCTTGCACTTGCTTGGAAAGTGTTTTTAGTGACTTCCCTATATGTTGTGAAACATGTACAGTATGATGTTGTTGATTTTTATCAGTATCACTAATTTTGCAACAACGTTTTTTTATTGCAATTAGTTTACATTCCCTGGCCTACGCATCAGTTAAAGGCCTAGAATTATTGAATGCTTTAACCAGTGAAAAATAGCAGATATACAAGCTCACAGCACGGCACCGAGTGCCACGCTGCGAGCTTATAGATCTGCTATTTTTGAAAAAGTCGTGAAAATGTGTGCAAATCTTTGAATATGTGTATTTTCAAAGCGAACGTTTGTAACTCAAATTTTGCTTCTGAGGGGTACCTGGAACTAAATATTTTGAGATGGGGGTCCGTGGCCAAATACATATAATTTTGGGGGTCCTTCACATGAAGACATAGTAGTCTCTCAAGAACAGACTAACTGAGCTCCAGTTAAGTGAAAAGGACCTTTTCTTTAACGATGGCTGGCCAGATTGCTGACATAGAAACATAGGTTTTTCAAAAAGTCTTTGAAGGATTCAAAAGACACTTATAGAATCGGGTCAAAATTCTAATTTTCACGATTTTTCAAAAATAGCAGATCTACAAGCTCGCAGCGCGGCACTCGGTGCCGCGATGTGAGCTTGTATATCTGCTATTTTTCAATAGTTAAAGCATTCAATAATTTTAGGCCTAAATGGGTTAATTTGCCTCCCAGACCCCAGAGTCTTCATTTTCAGGGTTCAAAATTGGAGTCTCTCCGGGGACCCAAAAGGCCATGCCCGTCACAGATGAGTGATTAGACATGTTGTGACAGCCATGTCACTGTTCTCGCCCCCACCATTCTGAGCCAATAAAGCCAAAGAGGTGAGAGTTTGACTTCAGCTTGACCCACAGTATGAACTCCCTCTATGGCGTGTCAGAGGTGACCTTCTGTGGGGGTCGTAGGCCAAGGTCTTAAAAACAGTCAGATCAAAAACATGGCCGGCCCCCACACTGCTCCCATACGCCTCAGCAACATGGTGGCCATCTGGAGGAATTCTCTGTTGCGTTCGTGGAACTTTTCCCAACTTCTTTCTGTAACCTGTTTCTAATAGAATCGAAATCAAATCAAATTGAGGACGGCATGCAGTAAGCCAGGGGTCTTCAACGTTTTCAGGCCAAGGATCCCTTAGTTGAGAGAGAGATGAAGCAGGGACCTTTTCATAGATTCCATATAGTTTCATTGTTTGACACTGTCTACAATCATCAGTGTATTTTGGATTCATTTGTGTTTTCAGATATTTAACCACTTGAGGCGTCATTACCGCGTGATTATGGATCCAACTGGGAAAGATGGATGGAAACGGCAAAGAGCGCTCGTTTTCAGTTATTGTCCACGACATTGCAAGCGGCGCGAAGGCCAGCGGACCTTGGTCCTGCTCTTCGCCCCCGAGCGCCGCAGGCGGAGCGCTGCGCGAGTTACGAAGCCGTGGTGAATGCAATCGTTATATTTATGCCCAGGCCGTAAGGCCTGGGCAAGCGCACGATAAACGCCATGATAATTGGGTTTTGGTGCACCTCGCGCGGTCCAAGTGACTACAACGGAGCGCTCCCTACGTCCGGTTCAGCCAATCACAAGCTTCAAAAATGAGTCCGGGGCGTGGTTATCCATCTTTCCCAGTTGGATCCATAATCACGCGTCATTACCTAATAAACTTGACCTTTCTCTTTGTACTTAGTCTGCTCTTTTCCCCCTCTACACCAAAGCGCTTTGCCAAACATAGCTCACAACGCCTCGCAGCGTGAGACGTTGTGAGCTTGTAGATCTGCTATTTTGGCTGAAGTTCAAGGGTTCAAGTGGTTAATATAAAAAAAGGAGAAAAAAAGTTTCTATAACACAAAGATTTGGAGGATCACTGAACCACGACCACTAGTGTGGCTGCCCACTGCTCCAGTTAGGATGGGTCAAATGCAGGGAATGAATTTCCTTATGCCATGGAGATCAATACAAGTTACAAAACAAAACAAGAAAAGGGCCATACTAGCTTATATCAGCGTTTATTCTACCGTAAATCATGTGTGACTCTCATAAATATGCATGTAGCCCTTTTTTTTTTACTGTAGTCCTTGTTTCTGATCCTTGAGTCAAAGAATTCTATGGAAGGTCTGAGTTATGTTATGTTATGAGGTTATCAGGACCCCATCTGTCAGATTCCCACTCACTCCTGATGTGATTTAGTGGCCCTGTCTTTAATAACAATGGTGCCTGGTGAGACAGCTGAAACCACTGGTTGTAGTAGAGTATGCAGATCCCGACCACAATATAATAGCAGGATTTCACAGTACATCTACCGGTATGATTTGATCTTTGCCAATATATCGAAAGATTGTGTGCCACTGGGAGTGTACTAGAGTAGAATATCATATTTCCCAAATGGCAGAACAAACTTCGCATCACTGTAATACCTAAACCCTCTTTGTGTGCAAACCAAAAATAGTTAAACATGATTTGGAACAACATCAATATGGAAATGAAGAAAACTGATAAATAAGTTTAATGTCCCGTAAGACTGCAAACACCGTCTTGTTATATCGACAAGAGTCATCATCTGGCTTGTGTTGCATACTAAGTGCTTGAAATTAAATAGTGATGGTGAACGCACTCTTCCAGCATTCTCTGAAGGGGTTTTCATAAATGAAAGTGCATGTGGATCCACTGGAGACGATGGAGGCTCTTGTTGTTAATAGCTGACCTTGAGCGACAGCACCAGGCTGGAAGATAAATGAGAGCAGCTTGGGAGGAAAGGAACCAATTGCCAAAGATAACTTTTCAATGTTCTCCATAGAGAATGCATGAATTATTAGACTGCAGGCGACACCAGCATGCTGGCTTCACTTCCCTGCTCCCCTCCCCCACCAACAAAACCACCCCCACCCACCCAGCCCCCACACCCACTGATTACAATATTTCCTTTGAGGGACATTCATTTTTCCAATATTTCCTCAAGTGAAAGTTCAATTTCCTCAAGTGAAATATATACATACATATATATAATATATATATTGTCGTTGTCGGGTGGAAACCTTGTATGTCCAAAAGCGTTCGTTTTGTATTTATCATTTAAAAAATTAACTAAACTAATGAAAACAGACAATCTACAAGCTCACAACGCCTTGTACCGCGAGGCATTGTGTGCTTGTAGATCGGCTGTTTTCACTAGTTCTGTGCCACAGCCTTGTATGATGAAGCAGGGCTTTACTTAGCAAAAAAACGTACACATTTGAAACTTGGAGATACAACGTTTCTGCCCGACAGTGACGATATATATATATATATATATATATATATATATATATATATATAATAAACTATTTATGACAAAGTATTTATGACAAATTCACAATCTGTTCAAATAAGATTTTACATGTATGTTTCACTAAGAATGCAAACTCAAAGTTATAACCATTTCAGCAACTGCAATATTACGTTTATAAACATTATTAATATTCAAATGTGTAAGAACATCTGAAAGAGAAAGTAGTCCAATTTATTTATCCATTTTTAACTAGAAAAGTACTAAGCAAATGGACCTCTAAGGCAGTCAGTGGCAATTTAACTCAAATGAACACTGATGATTTTACTGTGTAAACACTTTCCGAAAGATGGTCTCCAGTGTCTTTTGTGGCAGCTGCAAGAAAAATGGAACAAATGATTGGGTTCCCATATCATCTTATCTAGAGAGACCAGAGGAATCTGGATCACTGCAGATCACAACAACACAAGCTTCCATCCACACTCTGGAGAGAAAAGAACGTGCTGTAAAATCCTCAGTAATCATTTAACCACTTATGCCCTAATTTATACTTATACTTGCGTCATACAACGATGTTCTGGGAAAATAGCTGATCTACATTCTCTCAACACATCAAATTGCAAGCTTGTAGCTTGTTTGTTTCCACCAGGCCAAAGGCATGGCTGAGACTATGTTTTACACCCTGTCCGCCCTCCCATGTGTCCGTCCATGTGTGTCTGTTACTAGCTAATCTCCAGCACCGTTGGCCCGGTCGCTGCAAAACTGCACACACACTCCCTTGATGACAATTCAGAACCTCTGCCCCCAATTATTCAGATCGGCCTGTCCTGTCATAACGCCACCGTGAGGCTGATTTTTACAATTCTTTACTCCTACCGATTTCGTCCAAACATCACGCAAATCAGTAGGTCTACACAGTATCTTTAGTCATGTGATCAACGTGGATCTGATTGGCTAAGATTGGCTTTAAAAATTTGCAGGTTTGGTCTGTTTTGAACAAAATGCCTCAAATCATGAATGCAGCGTGTGATTTCCGTGAAATCTTGCACGCACATTCCCACTTAGCAGAGGAAAAAATGACGCTTGAAATTGTCCAAATCAGCCTCATGGCGACTTTTTTTTAAATAAATCATGAGGCGCATGAGACAATAGCGAAAGTGGTTAATTCAGAGAGTGTTCAAAACATAAACTGTATGGGTCCAAATGGTATTTTGGATACATTTCTTTTGTACACATGGATACATTTACACTGAGGATTTTACTGTGCAGTGGCGTCTCATGGTCACGGCTGCTTTAAGATTCTCCTGATAACACTGTTTACCTTGCTCTGTCTGCTCTCTCTATGCACCCACCCACTATGATTACTGCTGCCTGAAGTGAACGCTGCAAAAACACTCTTCCATTCTTACACTATCAGGATTTAGCAGTGAAGCCTCAAACAGCTCACATATTCTTTTAGGGCTGGTAATTGAATTTGTCTGGCGCGCACGCGCGTGCGCACACGCACGCACGCACGCACGCACGCACGCACGCACGCACGCACGCACGCACGCACGCACACACACACACACACACACACACACACACACACACACACACACACGCACAGTACACATCCTGTATACAAAGGAGTCTGGCATAATAGGATCTTTGCAGCCATGTAGCTGGGTTGTGACTCAGGTTTCTCTGAGGGCAGTTTCTCCCTGGCTGGTCGTAATTATTATAGGCGCACACACACAAAGAATAGGACAAACTGGGGCTGGGTGAAACTGACAGTCATGATATTTTTGGAGCGGTGAAAGCGCTCCCAATAGACAGGTATGTCCGTGGGTATGTCCGTGGCTGGGTGGCTGGGTGGGTGGCTGGCTGGCTGGCTGGCTGGCCGTGTCCGTAGCCTGGCAATACCTTGAGTGGCCACACACAACACACTAGTTAAAGGAGGGGCGCTGTTTTGTGCAGGCCAGGCACACTCACCACTCACTCACAGGCACAGTTTACAGTTTACAGTTTAGGCATTTAGCAACACACACAGGGTATAGCTGCTCAGATTCACCGCTCCACTTCGAACCGAGGTTTGATTTTTTAACTACATACCGTACTTCGATATCGATTTTCTTTTAAATTGTTACAGAATTATCCAAAGTAGTGAAAACGTATGCATGTTCAGAATATCGTCCTTTAGTCGCTGAGCTTAAACTAACCTACCATTGGCAGAGCATGACAAATGCAGCAGAAAGGGATGTGACGTGAATGGGTGTTGAATAATGTATCCGGCCATAAGGCATTTGTGACCTTCGATCACTCTAATAATGTGGTAAATCCCTAAATCTAATCCACAAATCCTTGTCTGTGGCTGCCGTGAAGTGAGGCCAGTCTCCAGGGGCGCCACAAGGGGGGGGGGGGGGGGGGGGGACTGGGTTACTAGGGCCCAAGGTGGTGGGGCCTTAGTTATTTTATACTTAAGCTATTGAAAAATAGCAGATCTACAAGCTCACAGCATGGCACGAGTGCCGCGCTGCGAGCTTGTAGATCTGCTATTTTTGAAAAGTTGTGAAAATGTGTGCAAATCTTTGAATATATGTATTTTTTAAGCGAACATTTGTAACTCAAATTTTGTTTCTGGGGGGTCCCTGGAACTAAATAGTTTTAGATGGGGGTCTGTGGCCAAATACATATCATTTTGGGGGTCCTTCACATGAAAAAGTTTTAGCACCACTGACATATTAGAAACATAGGTTTTTCAAAAAACCTTTGAAATTTGAAATATTCAAAGACTTGCACAAATTGTCACTATTTTTCAATAGTTAAAGCACAAAATGTGAGTGAATCCTTGTACCCAGGGCCCAGAATTTGGTGCGACACCCCTGCCAGTCTCTGTCTGAGATGGAGAGCCACCTCAGGCAGGGTCTTTTCATTATGGAGGGTCATTGAAGGATACCCCTGGTTCAGCAGATGGCTGTTCTCCATTTCTCTCTCTACAAAGGCCATATGAGTGCACATGGGGAGCCTAAAGCCTGATTTATACTTGGCATCGTTTGTGTCTCGCACTAGCTGATCTACAAGCTCACAACACATCGCTGTATGGGGCCCTAACTTGAATGCCTTACCCCTTATGCCTAAACTTTTTTTTTACTTTTTTTTAAACAGTTCAAATTTACAAGCTCACAAACTGTCTATTTCCTTTTTTTATGTTTTTCAAAATAGTAAAAATTGCATAAAGGGTAAGGCAAGATAGGGACCCATGGTGTAAAGTATTATGTAATACTTCAAGGTAATATTTAACTTGTCGGACATTCACACGTTTCAGCAGATATGTTGAATGTCAAGATTGTTCATCTTCCAAAAATATGCACTTTAAAACCCCATGTGTCCTTTATTTTAAACTCATTTCATTGTATATAGCATAACTCACTTTGTGTTACTTTTCAACATGTTTATACTAACAATGAATTCAGTAAATACGATTAATGCATGTTATACATTTCTAAATCCATTTTTGTTTCATAAAATAAAATATATTTTGGAGTGAATAAAAAATAGCTAAAATACATTCTAAACATAGGCTAGACTATTGGTTAATTATAGAGAATCGAGAAAATCAATAACGTTTTATTTGTTACTCATAGGTATAAGTAGCAAAATGTTGCTGTGACATGTCTGTACAACAACAGCAGCATAATATGCAAAACACAAGTGTAGGGATACAAAAGGTAATAATTGAAATACGGTATGTATACTTGTATAGATATATTTCCCCCCACAGTGTGGGATGTGTCATGATGTTTTTCACACCACCATATGCTGTGTTGAAAAACAAAGCAAGTAATCACGTGAAGTTTTATTACAAAGTGAAGTCGAACAATGGTACCAGATTGCCAACGAGTCTGCTTTCAAAGTCAACCACAACAAGGCATTAAAGGGCCATGGAAATCCCTCTGGAGAGTCGTCATTCACAGCAGTGGGTGAGGTGGTTACCAAGGAAGTAACACCTTTGTGATGCCCCACTGCTGTCTCACAGTCAATGGTCAATGGTCTCACGCATATCTTCCAAACCACTGCCGTTGTTTGCCATTGTCCACCATAGGAATGACAATGGGCATTCTGTCCCCTCTGGCTTTCCCTGGAGAGATGGACATCTGTGGGGGGGCTTCCACTTTCTATCAGCCACTTCATGTTTTGCCAAAGGGCAAACAAACGACCATTGTGCCTTGGCTTGGGCATCGCCGCTCTGCTGATGGCTATATAGACCGTCCCAGTTCATAGACCATCAGTTAATTGTGGCCTCACACAAACATGGCCATTCTGTGTACTAAAGCTAGATAGATAATTGCAATCCCTGAGAGCGGCTTAAACTGTAATGTGTGATAATTATCTTTGTTAGATCACTTTAACATGTGTCTAGGAAGTAACAGATTACATGTAATTACTGTACACTATTGAACAAACAGTTACATTTTAGTTGCTAATCAAGATGTTGCTGATTACAAAAGGGTTGCAGTCAAATATCATTCAGCCGTAAACGTCACCATAATTCCATAAAGGTTCTGACTGATGTTAGGTTCTTGGTTTAAGTTAGAATATCTAGGCCTATCGCATTATTACATTTGTATCTTGCAGGTATAGAGTTCAGGGAATGCAGGCATTCAAGGTGGGTGGTGTTGATTTGTTAATTTTTCATTTAAAATAAAAAACATATCAACATTGATTAAAGTTATATTGAGCAGAGTACTTACAGTAAGTTGTACATTGACCTGTTTTATTATGTGATATATCATGGTTCAACATTTATTTAGAAAGTAATCAAATGTAATCAGGTTACATTACTTTGATGATGTTCTAAAGATGATTATATCACAGTTTTAAGAAGACGATCAGTATGTAGGCCTACTCTGTAATGGATTGCATTTCAAAAGTAGGCTAACCTTTCAACATGTTCTTGTGACTGGACTATACTTGCATGGTAAACATTTAAAGCTGTTATACAGTAAGCTTTTTTCACAGAGTTGTTGCAGGGTACAAACTAGGAATATGCTTTGTCATGTGGTTATATCACAAGACGGACAACAAATTACAAAAGCATGTTGTTATAAACTCCTCCATTCCAATCCAGCCTATCATCTTCATGATTAAAATCTAACAAAGACTATAAGGTGACACAAATGAAAATTTGTTTGAGATGGATACCGTTTTAGATTGCTAATCAATTATGGAATCTACGTTCTCTCAATCAATGTTCCTGCGTCAAACATTGCTGCACAGCTCTTTGCCTTGAGGGTAAATAGAATACCTATTTGTGAGTGTTGATTAGGTGGCATCCTACACAAAGTCGTCAACAGTAACAATTTGGCAGCATCTTCTTCACCCTCACTCCACCATACCAACAGTCCTCCAGGGGTGGTGGTTGTCATTGCCTCATAAATAATCATCAATGGTAAATCAACTGGTTGCTAATTTTTACATTTTGAAAGATGCATAGCTCCCTCTCGCTCTGCATGTTATTTTAGCCTGAAGGGGCAAGGGGGGGGGCAGACAGGCTTGATTGACGGTTGACATGGAAACAACATCTTCTGGATATCAGGGGTGTCGCACCAAATTCTGGGCCCTGGGTAAGGATTCACTGCATGAATGTTCTTAACAGGGGGAGGGGGTTTAACCCATTTAGACTGGGAAAGCATTATTTTGTGCTTTATTAACAGATATACAAGCTATACAAGATATACAAGATATACAAGCTCACAGCGTGGCACAGAGTGCCGCGCTGTGAGCTTGTATATCTGCCGATCTACAAGCTCGGCAGATCTACAAGCCGAGCTTGTAGATCTGCTATTTTTGAAAAATCATGAAAATTTGTGCAAGTCTTTTTCAAATTTTTGTTGAAAAAACTATGTTTCTATGTCAGTGGTGCTCAAACTTTTTCATGTGAAGGACCCCCAAAAAGATATGTATTTGGCCACAGTTGTTCCAGGAACCCCCCCAGAAGCAAAATGTTAGTTACAAATGTTCGCTTAAAAACTACATATATTCAAAGATTTGCACACATTTTCACGACTTTTCAAAAACAGCAGATCCAAAAGCTCGCAGTGTGGCACTCGTTGCCGCGCTGTGAGCTTGTAGAGCTGCTATTTTTCAATAGCTAAAGTAATTAAGGCCCCTCCACGCCCTAGTAACTCAGTCCCTCCCCCCTGTGACGCCCCTGCTGGATATTCCACAACACACACATCAGCTCCTACTAGATACCTAATAATACCTAATATACCTAATATATAGGGCCATATTCCACCAGGGTGTGGAGAAGGTGAACAGACGGGTGTGTCCAACATTTTTATGATCCCTCGTGGCTCGTTTGACCCACTGGATGAACACTTTCTGAATTACTGTCTGAAAGGGAGATATGTGAAGGAAATTCCTTCCCATTCATTCAAAGGAACATTGTGGGTTACAATGTAACTGCAGGTTGGACCTGGGGTCACTGTGTGTATCACTCATTCTTTTTTCGTCATAATATGTTGCATATGATAGGCTGATAGCCCATGCACCATAATAGCATCGGCTTCAGCTTGATCACCATGCTCATTTTATTAGGCAGGCTACTCATTCTGGCAACTCCCCCCCCCTCTGCCAACAGAAGGCACTTGGCAAGTTGGCCCCCACCCTCAGTCTGAGTTTAGCTGTGTGTGTGTGTGTGTGTGTGTGTGTGTGTGTGTGTGTGTGTGTGTGTGTGTGTGTGTGTTCTGCTGTGTGTGTGCGAAATTAGACGTTTGCCTGGGACCCAAACTAGTGAAAATAGCTCTGCTGTTTTCACATGTGTTTTTAATTTAAAGTAATTGAATATTGTTTTTAATTAATGAAACCCAAAAACAAAGGGACCCAGATACAAATCTGTCTGCGACCCACACATGTGTCTCGACCATGGTCTCGACCCACTGTTTGGGCAGCAGTGCTCTAAACTCACTGCGAGCTAGACTGCGAGCACTCCCACAATAACAGTAGTGACGTCACTGCCACCAGTGTCGTTGGATACAGCTGCAAAACTGAGAGAGGGAGTGAGAGAGAGAGAGAGGCAGAGAGAGAGAGAGAGAGAGGCTCACAAGCACAGAGAGAGACGCCGAGAGAGTGAGCAATAGGCAGAGAGGAGAGAGAGAGAGCGCTGATTGAGGGAACAGGGGGAATAGCAGCAGCAGAGAGGCGGCGGACTGGAGACGGCCATCTTAGCTACCGCGGCTCTAGAAACACATCTCCTCCTGGATATTATTTTCTTTGTATGTAGAAACATTCCCACAACGGCCGATCGTGGATAGAAGGAAGGCTCGTTTCCATCGCCCCGCGTTTTCGACTCCGATTTCGGGATGCAACTCCGAGGGAATACGCGATTTGCATCCGCTGCTGTCGGACTGGTGGTCCTGGGACTGTTATGTGCCGCGGAGACAGCTAAAGGTAAGGTTATAAGCTGCCTTCAGTCTCAAAGGGATTTACATCGTTACGTTAACGCTACCCAACAAAACATGTTTTTTACTGGAGTTTGGTCTATGTTCTAGGCATATTAGGCCTATACAGTACACAATAAAGATGATAGATCATAGTGGTACTATTCCCACGGGAGGGATGCGCGTTGAGGAACCTGTTCCAGGGATGGTCAGCCTCGGAGCCGCAGAGGATGGATGGCGCTCCCGACAGCAAGTGCATGATGTGCATCGAGCGGATATTGCATTTATTTAGACGCAACGCAAAGGTTCTTTATTTCCTTTTGTTGGTTAACGTCAATCGCCGCCTTTCTTTTCTGCCTGGTTTAGTGATAACGCAGGGAACTGGGTTATTTTAGATATCCAACTCCCGATACGGTCTCGATCAGTTGCGTTTATTCTATTTTTGGGTACCAGTCGGTTACACGCTCTTTGTAATCACGATATTCTCGTTCGTGTTTAGAAAAACAATAATAGGTCTAATTGTTAATAAAGCATATGTGTGTGACCAACACGGAGCCGATGAGTGTGAAGTTATTCTCTTTTTTTCTGTCTGTGTTCATTTTTAAAGGGGCAGTTTTTCCTTTAATCGTTTTCGCACTGAACATTAGAATAATGTCTTGTGAATAATTCATGCCCCTGCGTAGGCTATGCGACTTTTGATATTTCTCTTCTCTTTCTTTCAGTTTTTCCCTTTTTTAAAAACGTGTTTTTAAAACACCTATAGCTTCATTCTCATCTATTCGTGGCCTAAATGTCTGCTTTGGCAACGTTATTGGGCGCGTAGGTCCGAGCTTGCACGCATTGCAGATCCTCCTCTACCTCTACCAACAAGCACTCTGTGTCGGTGGTTTCAAAAATTCATGTGCTGCGATCACAGGCTTAGCACAATCTTTAAACGTCTACGCAGACCTAGTTATTATGACAGGAATGGAGATATTCACTCCCCTTTGAAATGTACTCTTGTGAAGAATTATACAGGCCTTTACTGCAGGGTGGGGGTTCACCTTCTCCCTTCCCTCTTGAGCGTCCCAATTCCACACAGCATGGATTTATATAGCTCTATTGAATAGATCGACATCATCCATCATACCTCTAGTGTAGATCTGTCTCTGGCAGGTTGATATTAGTCACTGGATACAGCCTGTTTCAGTGTCCCTGTGGCAACCTCCAATACCAGAGGGAATGATAATGAGTAGTTTGTGTTTCTGTGGCACACCCATTTTATGCTTTATGAGTCAGACCCAGAGAGTATTTTGGAGCCATGATCAATAAAATGCTAATAAGAAGACCGGGAATTAATCCTTAACCGTAAAAACTTGCTGGACCTTATTGTTCTACAATCTATAGTAGGCGTGTTGGTCATGTCAAACAGCTGAAGAAATGCATTAGCAAAGGCCAGTCACCATCTGTAAAACAATACGTTCATTAGGTCAATCAAAGGACATAGGCCTACAAATTAGTTGTGTGTGTGTGTGTGTGTGTGTGTGTGTGTGTGTGTGTGTGTGTGTGTGTGTGTGTGTGTGTGTGTGTGTGTGTGTGTGTGTGTGTGTGTGTTTTTGTGTGTGTGTGTTAGAAAGGAAAGTGTATATTTGGTTAGTCAGTAGCCTACACCTGCTGCCTGCCTGGTCTTATCAGCTATGGGACGTTGTCACCTGTGAAACGTGGTTAGCTTATCATTATTGTCTAAAGTTCAATTGCCTGTGTAGAGTTCCACCACACATCCTCTCTAGTACAGCCTTGTATGTTTGCGTGTGTGAGTTTTGTAATCCTCTTTTCATCAAACTGTATCATCTGAATCTTCTGAGCCTTTCGTAAGTTGTGCATGGGATATTCGCAGATGTCAGATGTATACAGTAGATAGATGCCTCTGTGATGATCTTTATCATTATAGAAACAAGCTGAGGCAGAGTCTGGCTGCAGCAAAACAGATTGAGCTTCTCAGAACATTCAGTACCTGTGAAAGAGTCACTGCCTTTATACGCAAAACACGTGCATTTGCAGACGTTATTAGTTTGCTTAGACATCAAGTGTGGGAATGTCACATTAAGTTTAGTCCGTTTTGCGTCTAATGCCTTTTCCTATCCAGCTATGTTGAGCAGCTGCTGGATGTGGCCATACTCCCTCAGAGTGAGAGAGATTAGGCCTGTGATGTGCAGGCCTTTTCTCTGTACACACAATCCAGACAAAAGGGGCTGACTGCTGGGAACCATCCTCAGCTCATTCATCATCGAATTAACAAATTCTAGTTGGAACAAATTGCTTTGTGTGAAGCACAAACAAAATGCATCCTCCGCAAAGTCCTGGGATGAAATACATACATCAATCATTCGTATGAGCTGACTGTAATTACTAAATGTTGTTAGTTGGTTTTACATGTACTGTAATTTAGGGACACTTTTACATGGATAGAAGTGGCTGTTCCCACTTGTCAATGCACAGAATGTAGCTCTGTTGTATAACTGAAAGATAGGTTGAGGTTGATCACCATCAATTACCAGGTTGCCCCCTGGCTAATATCACACCTTTATAGCCATTGTTTTGCAGAAGACTCGCATTACAAAATGAAATGTTATGCTTTGAATAACCAAGACACCTGTATGACTCAGGCCATGTGAGCTCCATGTCTTGCTATATGGTGCTAAAACCAAAGCTATGTGGATACACACAGCTGACAATGGCCACATTGTTCCCCTCTCCCATGCTGTTCTAGTAACACTGTTGCATGGCATCATTCAGTTCTGACACCAGAGTTAGTTTACAGGCTTATTTTCCCTTTCAAACCACATGAAATAACACGTTAACCAATGACAAGTGTAAAAGAAGGCGAGAGTCAGAGAGATATAATCATACAACACTCATCTTCATTACCTTAAAGGGCCACTTCACCTCTGGGACAACTAGATCTTATTTTATTGTTGTTTGGGACACAATCAACACAATCCTGAGTTATTTTTTGTATTCAATCTGTGTTTTGAGATATTTTAGTATTTCAGCTGTGCTAGTGATGCGTTTTGCATCATATGATGCATTTTGCATCATCATGCTGCATCATATGATGCAAAACGCATCACTAGCACAGCTGGAATACTAAAATATCTCAAAACACAGACAAAAAATAACTCAGGATTGTGTTGATTGTGTCCCAAACAACAATAAAATAAGATCTGGTTGTACCAGAGGTGAAGTGGCCCTTTAATTACCTTAAAGTGTGCATACATCACAGATGTTTCTCTTAGAACTTTGTGTTTTTCCCCCTGAGCTGAGATACATCAAATAAAATGTCAGCTATCCATAATCTGTCACCTAGGTGGTTTTGATTGATGAAACCAATTACATTTGACATTTATAGATTTTTTACTTCAGTCATCAAGTGTCATGCTTTAACGATTGGAATCACAGCTCAGACACGATCAAGCACCGAACATTACTGTGCCACATTGTAACCAAAAAGCCCTGCGATGTGAAATTATTATATTGCTTCCTTTGAGCATCACATTGCAATTCTGAGAATGAACAGGCCTAAAGAATTGCCCTGCACTGCCCTTAATAACAATTTACTTGCCCTACAGAGGCTTTATCTCTCAAAGTTAACTCTTGAATTGTTGCCTGATTTATTCATAGAATTCCCAGTGGGACAAAGAGCCGCTTTGGCCCACAGTTCTGGGCCTAGATTTTGAGCGCACGCGTCACAATGTGGTCACTGTTAGAGGGACCACAACAACTCAAGCCCTTCAAGAATGTGTATGATAATCCTCAAAAAGTGCATGCTGTTGTTGGAGGAGTGTTGCGGTTTGTAATGTGTAGCCTACTCCGACAACTGTCTTTAATTTGGGCTTGGTGGTGACTTCCCCTCATTGGTTCCTTCAGTGGCTGAATGGAGTCAGTGAACCATCAAGAATGGGTCATTCAATTGTGGAAATTAAAGTCGTGCTCCTGGCTCAGTCAGCTGGCCGAGGAGTTATGTCCAGCAGAAACTGACGTTTACATTCCCTTAAACCCTTTCTCATGACGGAATGATTCATCTCTTTCTCACGGTGTGTGTCAATGTGAGGCCAATAAGACTTAAGCCAATTGAGGTAAATATCAGTCACAATAAGTAACCAAATAGCTATTGACTTTTTCCCCGTATTAAGTAATGAGTCATGACACATTACAATTACATAGTAATTAGATAAAATCATTTTCATGAAACAAGGTTATGGACACTGCATTGACACCTGTAAAAGTAACTTGTCAATGGAACTAGTTAGGCTATATTATTGCAAAACGATCCCCTAGCGGCCTAGCCACAATAGATGACAGGAAAAAGCTTCCTTCTTTGTCCGACTAATGTCCAATTATGTTGATCTCTCGCTGTGGTATTTTTCTCAGACAGAGAAATGTTAAACCACTGGTTGTTAATTCAAGCCTTACGGCAGAACCGCAGCTTATCTGCCAGTAGATCTGCAGTTCTCCCCAGAGCATCATCGTTGCTGGGAGAAATATGGCTCTCCGGAGCTCTCCCTGTGTGTGTGAGTGGACACATTGAAAACCCGGAGTCTCTCGCCGTGTGAACCATGTAACCAGAGCGCACGTTACCTGCAGTCCCAGAACCGCAGGTCTGATACACTGAGCAGCCCCTGTGCAGAGTTACGAGGCGTCTCACTCCCTCACTCTCACTGGGCCTTTGTGCCATTCACACAGAGAGGTGATTGAGTTGCATTGAAACTTCTATGGCTCCCCAACCCCCTCTTCAGAGGAACACCCCAGCCCTGTTGTCGGGAAAGGGGGGGTGGGTTGGTCGGTCGGTCGGTCGGATGGTTGGTTGGTTGGTTGTGATTGCGTGAAGTAAGGACAAACAAACGTGGCTGGACGGGCAACTGAGAGGCGCCCCTGTGTGAGTTGGATGTTTAGGGAGCCCCTGAGAGCCTTGACTTAAGGGCCATCGATGTTTCCTAGAACAGTCGGTGCTTTGTGATGGAGACGGCATGCGTCCACCAGCAGCACGGGACGTTGCAAGGCAAGGTAAACAGAGAAGTGTGTCAGACCACAAGCAGAAACACTGCTGACAGCTTAAAACAGGCAAGCACAACGGAAGTCATTCTGTGACTCGCATTGCACTAAAAGACCAGCAATTTTGCCATCCGTTTCTGGCCTTTGTGACTACAAGATATTTCTGTCAAACATCAATAAGTCCCTGAAGCAGATCTCTGAACCACTGTGAAGGGCTGTGTGGGTGATTTTGTGTTGCACCTGTGCAGTGTGTACTGGAAAGGAAAGCATTTCTTGGAAAGCATAGGAGTGCATGCTCCACCCATGCAGTGTGGCACACAGAATGCAGGAATTGAGAATAATTATTAATAGTCCTGATTCTGAACAGCAATGAGCCAATCAGCTGACCAAGAGTTACCATCTCACAAAAACAGTATAAACATTATTTCCAGTAAAAAAGATTATATCATTGTTATTACTTCCAGCCAGGCCCTGGCAGAACTGGCATAATTGTCCGTTGATCCGTGCAAGACTGGATGCTTAACATTGATGCCCGGAGCATGTTGAATGTTTTCCTTAGTGTTGCTGCGTATGAGGTTTCCCCAATACAATGCATGTGGATACTGTAAGTTGAAGTCTGTCTTCTGGTTGCCTAAAACCTTGTAAATGGCAATGCATTCATTTACAGTATAATACAGTACAGTATAAATCTTCTAGAAGACAATGAGAAATGAGGATCTACCCATAACATTAATGTATTGGTTAGCACATTGACCACATAATTACGATGTTTGCAGACTGCAGTTTTAGTTTATTTTAAACCTCTGTTGCATGTCATCCCCTCCCTCTGCCCTTAGTTTAAAGTCTGTTAATATGCCGGTCGATATACCATAATGTAATCTCAAATCAATTAAGTCTATTATGATTTGAATTCACCTTCAAATATCATACAGTAATTACATTTTCCAATTACACTGAATGAATTCTTGATTAAACAGTATCATGAGGCAAATGTAGTCAGAGACCCTTTCGTACGCTTGATCTACAAGCTCTTATGTAGATCTACTGTTTTTGGTGGGAGACACGATGCGTGACCAAGTATAACTTTAAGAAGATAGATGTTTATTCCATGAGTTGGGAACATCTTGATAGTCCGAGGTCCCATTAGTCTGAGTAAGGTTAGGGCTAGGGTTAGCATTCACCAGGTTAGCATTCACCAGTGTCAGCAGGTTAGCATTCACCAGCGTCAGCAGGTTGGCATTCACCAGAGTTTGCAGGAGAAGTACACTCTGTGGTAAAGATACACTCTGTGGTAAAGTAGTTCTCAACCTGAAGCAGGGATCAGGCCATTGTTATAAACATTGATAAGAGAGGGAGCCAAGCTTTACACATACTCATAACAATAACTACCAGGCCAGCATGTCATGGTGTACTCAGATATTCAGATTGTACGGTATAAGGCCAACAACATTCTCGTGTTAATGTTTGTCACACAAGACAAGCCTAGCACAGTAGCACACATGATAGCAAGACTGTAGGCCTTATAAGAAATTGGTCCACAACACAAAAGAAGTGTAAGCCAATAGTTTCGCCAACTTTACAATAAGGTGTGGTTCAGCGTTGGATTTGAATGGGAGAAATGATACCTTATCTCCTGCAAGCCATTTGCAGTGCAATGCAAAACAGGAATCGCACAATTGAAAATGCAGAGCGCCTCCAGAAAATGCCACGGCCAATGCCACAGACGTGAACTACTGGCTCTGTGTTCTCATCATTCATTACATAACTATGGAGAGGTTCCACAGCCTTATGAATGAGTTCATTTAAAATTGACAGACTGATGTAGGACGCTGACATGATCTCAACAACTAGCCTACGCTGTCATCATTTTCACACTGTCTTGTCCTATCTTATCTTGTAATGTCTGTCCACTGGTGAAGGTCAAGGTTATACTGTTGGGTATGTGCAGAGCTTTTCAAAAGAGAGATGGAGTGCTTTCTTCCAATGAAGACAAAACATCACACTTGTAACAAGGAGACTATGTGTGTGGCTGCGTGTGCGTGCGTGCGTGTGTGTGTGTGTGTGTATGTGACTGACTGTGTGTGTGTGTGTGTGTGTGTGTGTGTGTGTGTGTGTGTGTGTGTGTGTGTGTGTGTGTGTGTGTGTGTGTGTGTGTGTGTGTGTGTGTGTGTGTGTGTGTGTGTGTCTAGCGAGAGAATAGAGATAGACAGATAGTCTGATAGACCGAAAGACAGACCGTGATGATCCCACAAGGGAAATCTGTTGTCACAGTATGAAACACAGGACAAAATAGATACAGAAAAGGAGTGTGTGTGTGTATGTGTGTGTGTGGATGTGTGTGTGGGTGTGGGTGTGCGTGCGTGCGTGCGTGCGTGCGTGCGTGGTGGTGGGGGCTTCATTGAACCATGGGATTACCAGGACCCATTGTAGCCCTGTAATTCTCACAGGAAGTGTTTCAGCATGGTCAGTAGGTCAAACTGTATAGGTTTAGGTTTCAATAAAAGTGTTGGGACTGTCATAAAAGGCTTTCATGTCTGCTGTGGCTTTCAAGAGAAAATATATTTGACTGTTCCTCTTGGAGCTATGAATCAGACTACAGGCATTTCAAGATGTACATTTTGGCAGTTTTTCAGATGTCATCACACTGTTAAATTGGCTGCACAAAAATCCAATCTGAATGATTTCATGTTGTTGAATCGAAAGGTAAGCTGTTAATCGCTATCTGAAAGACGATCCTTTACCTTATCCTTTTTGCTTTATCCTCGGCTCTTTTTGTCTACTTCAGTTTACAAGGCCCATACAGAAAGATTGTGCACAACATTATGTTGTGGTTATTCTGAGCCTGATGAGTTCCTTGATTCAATTATTATGATCCCCAATCACCTGGGATCCATGCTTTTGGCTACCTCAAAGTATGGGCCAAGGGTTCAAAACTGAGATAACTTCATATGATCTGGCTTCTTGTGTACTCCTAGTATTAATGTTGTCAATGTGTTGGCTGCTGGTGGGTGAGACTGAGAACTGAGAAGGAGATACGTAGCCTGGTACAGTAGACCTTAATTGGCACATGGAGCCTCGCCATGGGAATCATCCTTGCCAGAGGTCAGCCATCTTCCATACCCTGCAAACCCACCTTTCATTCACTGCAGAGTGCAGAATATGAACCGCGCAATGTGTGTTTCCAGATCATCTCAGTTTGTGGAATGAATTAAAAGATTTGGCAGGACTGATTGTTTGTTTATTATTGCATTATTGTAGTGTCATGTTCTCAAACATACATTAAAAAATCACACCGTGTGAACTGAGCGGTGGTTTACCCACCTCATAGATCATGTGTACCGATTTTTGTGACATTTGAAGAAAATATGTAGGAAAAGGAGCAAAAAGTGTGTTTTGGAGAAAATTCAAGATGGCGGAAAATCTATCCTGGCGCAAATGGGCGTGGCCTATATGGGGAGATGCGTCTTGACCCAAGGAATCCAGGGAAAAAATAATTTTAATTTTCCGATCTACGGTTCAAGAGTTACGGGGCAAAACGTAAAGTGGGCCGTTATAGCGCCACCATGAGGCCGAGTGATGTAATTATTTTTCGATTCATTCTTAAAATCATTATGAATCTCCTCTCCGAGGTTTGAAACTGTAGCTCCTATGGTTTACGAGAGAAAAATACTTGAAAGTGATTTCTTGCATTGTCCCATTATAAGTCAATGGGGACAATTAAGCGTCGTTTTTTGCCGATTACGTCGGCATGGTAAGGCGGATCGGAACGAAAGGTAATAGAACACCATTCCCGGCCGAGCCGCACATTTTGATGTATATATTGCGCGAGTGGCGTAAATGGTGCGGCACTAGTTACGCGGCGAAGTTTAGGCTACATACAGACACGGACGGAGACCCACACACACGGCCACGTATAGGAGCGTTGTGACCACCGCTCAAAAAAAAAGAATCTGGTTGGATGGAGAGTAGTCTGTAGATAAACATTAGCCCATCGTCTGGCTAGTCCTTCAACCTTGCGAGTGAATGAAACAGGCGCATCCCATTATAGGATTAAATGTCAGTGGCATTATATGCTGTGTAACAAGATTGCATACAAGGTACTGTGTTGCGTGGCTGGGAGCAGGTCCAGTCGCCCACCATCTGTGCATAGCACATGTCCCTGTGCGTTTCGTTTGTCACTTGACACATTCATTCTGCAGTGGGGTTTACTGGAATTCATGTCCTTTTCTACCTGCAAGGTTTCATTTACTTTACGCTGTAGTGGAAAATAGCCAAGATATTGATGCATATTATTATGCATACTAGTGCAGTGCTCGTTTGGAGCAGCCCAGTGTGAAATCAATTGGATGAATGGATTTGAGATGTGCAAACAAAGTGACATAGTTCTCCAGATGATTGAGGTTAATGATTAATATGTCTAACAGCATTCAAGGTGTAACCTGAGGTTGTTGTTTTATCATAGAATAATGATAGAGCAACCACTTGGTCATTCCAACATCCGGCCATCCTCTGCTGTGGCCCATTAGAGCTAACCTGGAATAAGACGAATCTGGCGGTGCAAAACAAATTGACCTTGGCGGATTTGGCTCTGACCCCGCTCAATTGTGAATCTATTTCCTCACCCCGAAGAGTTGGGTGACCAATCAGGACCCAGTATTGGTCTAGTAGTCTAAACAAGTGGGATTCATTTGGGAATAATAACACAAACCTTGTTATATGGGGGTCCCTCCTAGGCACAATATCAGATAGGGGTCCACTGTCAATATCAATTTGGGGGTCCTTGACATGAACATGTTATAGATTAGATATCTCTTTAGCTCACTGACACACTGTGCACACTCATGCTGACACTGTGCAAACATTTCCTAAAGCCACTCCTATCCCACCATGTCATTTGTACTTTTGATCTGTCTGCACTGCTGCATGATTAGACACATTAAATGCTTTTAATGTGTGCTCTGTTTTTTGATTTGCAAACTGACCGTGAGGTTTCTCAATGGTTTGAACATGGAATTAAATGCTTTTAAGTGTATGGATTTCCCTTTATTTATCTTTTAATTTTCTTTCTTTTTGTAATTTGAGAGAAGCTTTAAAATTACAGATAAAATACTGCAAGACAATTCATTTTATGCTGAGTTTCTGTGTATGGCTGCTTGCCAAATACTTTGACACAAGTAGGCTATGTCATTACTTTAAGTTGAATGGAATGGATGCAATAAAAACAGAGAAACTGCACATATTCACTTGCATAACTTTGACCCACATAATTTCAAACCCTGCAAGATTCAGAAATATGTCTGGCCTACTTTAGTCACATTTCTTTCTTACAGCTACATTGTATGAATTGTAATTAATTCCTCGTGTCAGTTTTCATTAGGTGGTCATTTTATGTCATTTATGACATATAAACGTGGACCAGTCACTCTGCCCCTTTGAAAACTGGAAAACATGCTTTTGGGTTCACTATTAAAATCTGCTGTGGAGATGTTTTCCAAACATTGCGTACTGTCAGTCTTATATGCACCACACCAAGTGCATGTAAGCACACCATCGTATTATATATTGTTTGTTATGGATATCAGTGAAAACTATCCAGGTTAACGTCCAGACTCACAGAGCATTGATTGATATACCTGATTTATACACAGTGTTGCGCACTAAAAACAACAGATATACAAGCTTCGAAGCTTGTAGATCATCTATTTCCAGTATGCGACACTAGCAAGCATTATTAAAAAGCCCTGGAGGATCCAAGTCATAATTGGTACCTTGTGCACCACATCAGACAAATGGTTTCCCTCATAAAGTTGAAGTAAGAAACTGGCAGGCTGCCATGTTAAGCAAAAATGTCAAGGTTGCCTACCTACTTGCTACTAACTACCTACATCAAAGCTCCTTCCCTAATCTCATTCCCACCAATAGTCTGGCGAGCCACTCCTTTGATAATGATTTTAACACGATAATGCATACACAGCTCACATTGTCCAGAATAAGCAGCAGTTCATTATGAATTACCCAATTAGTGCTACCAGAGAGAAAACTGTTGCATTTCGCTAAATTAGTGCTGGATTTGACTGAACGCTCTATGGTACAACAGATGTTCCTCCTATTCATCGTGGCTTGGAGGGGGATGATAAAGTTGTTTTGTCACCAGGGCCTTGTCAACTCAATTTCACACAATGTATGTGTTCATTTCACGCTTTCAATTCAGTTTCCTTTTAGATTGCATTTCACGGGAGGTGTCAGAAAGTGAAACTTATGTTTTCAGTTTTTCGTTTTTTACCCACAATGATCCAGTGGCATTTATGCCGTCTGCTTTTTGAAGTCCTCCTGACTCTGTCTCATCCTCTCCTTTCTTAACTAGTTCCCACTGTCAGTCAGTCATGTCACATGTTTTTACAAGGCGGATAAATAGCTCCATTTAACCACATTAGACCTGGCCTCCCTATTTTGGACAAGTCATATTAGGAAAACACATTTTTGTTCATGTTCAAAAGTAGCGAAAATAGCAGATCTACAAGCTCACAATGTGACTATTTTTCCGCTATTTGTCATGTCAAGTATTACGCGTTAAGCTAAGCATTCATTATTGTCTCTTCTCTTCATTGTTATTCAAAACTGATTCCACCAGGCTGCCCAATTGTGCCACTGACAGTCCCTGTTTGGAGTGTGACTCATGTCACTCAGATGTCCCTCAGCAACGCAGCATGTGGTTGATTAGCTTGTGTCAGAGCTGTCAAGGCTAATGTGGCTTCTGGATAGTATCTGAATTTGTTTCTTATCCTGTTGGGAGACTAAATGACATTATTTTAAAATCTCATGCCATTATTTTAAAACTAGATTAATTATACTGTTTACGATTGGTGGGAATTGGGGAAACTCTCTTCAGAGCCCCTTTGACAACCCAAAAATAACCGGTGGCTGATGCATGTTGACACTAGGCATACGTACCGTTACCGTATATAGATTAAGGAAAACACTACACCCTCCTTCTACTGCGGGGCTGCAAGCAACCCTTGTGAGAATAATTTCGAGTAGACCATAAAATGTTGGTAAAAAAATTACCCTGTGGGTAAGTTGGTCGTGGCAGAGCCATGTACAAATTTAAGGCCCACATTTGACCGGGTTAATAGTTCATTTGAGAGGTAGATATTATTGTCTGGGGTGGCAGACAGACTGTCAACCAGACTGTCTACAGAAAACCAGTACACTTAAAGGGCCTACACCATGCTTTTAAAACTATATTTTTTGTATAAATATATGCTCAAAATTGAGTCTTAGACAGGTTTTAACCCTCAACAAACACTCTGACCATTCCTTTGTTTGTTCTAGCTCTACTATAATGAGGCTGAACGGCCTCTGTTTGCTCAGTGGCGCATCTAGTGGGGTTTTTCCAAAGAAAAAAAAAATTTTTTGAAAAAAATTTTTTTTTGAAAAAAAAAAAATATATTTTATTTTTTATTTTTTTTTAAACAGAAACGTGTGTGACGTCACACGCGTCAATTCTCAGAACAGCACTGTTCTGAGAGCTTCTCATCTCTGTCTTCCCAAAACCAGAGAAAGACACACTTGTCAGAAATAGGACTTTGTGAGGATAGAAGGTGCCAGTGGGACACCAAAAAAAGGTTTTAAAATAGAAAAAGTGAAAATTCATGGTGTAGGTCCTTTAAGGCCACATGAAGACACATAGAACAATGTTTAGGCTAATAAAGGCAAAAGAAAAGTGAGCATGCTTGTCCTCTTTTAGCATGGTAAAAATGAACAATAGGCTATGCTTTAAGTTCTGGTTTATGATGCTACTTTCAGCCTATTGTGGATGTCCTGTGTTTTGTCAGAATAGATGTGGCTGTCATGTCATGTTCGTATTTCTGCGGTATGTAGGCTAAGCCTGGCGTATTAGTCTAAATGCAATTTTCCACATCACATGAAACCACCCTAGTTTAAGGCAAAGACAAATAGCCTACCACCCCCACCCCTGACAAATACAAAATATCCATCCTTGCTTAATTGTCATTGGAATATAAAAGAATGCTCTAACACTGTTATTTTATTCTTGGTTCAGGCAGTGCCTTTAATGTTCCTAGGCTTATTTCTTATTAGATGCTATATCACAATTTTCAATTTAGGCACAAATGTTTGATTCATAAATCTTAAAACAGACTTAATTTATGCATCTGAATAATGAAAACCCGAGGGTATGTCTAATTTATCTTAGTAACAGGGCTGCAAAAGGTAAATTATATAACTGTACCTCTGGGCAAAAAAGCAAGTTAAATGGAAAGTCTTAGTTTCATTTTGTGCCCATGTAATCCCAGTCAAGTGCGAATAGCTTATAATTAATTTTCAATGATTGGGTAATTAACAGAGGAATACTATTAAATTATGTAATATCCCTTAAAACAAGACTCATTTATTTTTGCTGAAATTGGTTTTGGCAGACTGATGAATGCCATATAAAAGATTTAGCAACAAATCTGTATATTTTCTCCCCTCCTTTCTTTAACAGGTTTGTGTGTTATGTGGCTTTTTCTGGGAGTTCATCTATTATTCTGGTTGCTAATGATCACTGTTCCTCACATTGTGTGAAATCACAGTACTAGCTGTCTGACACCAACTGTACTGGAATTGATGTCTCTAATGCATCAAAATTAAGAGGATTAGCAATGCTAGGCACCAGCTGGACAAGTTGTATATGTTAACTTACTAGCTTTAGATTTATGATTTTATGAATTGATGATTACAGCCAGAATAACATGCACCAGAGAAAGATGAAGCTTGTACGATCACCATTGCATCATTTAGACATCTTTTTCCCTTCAGGCTTAACCACTAAACCTATATTCTATCTGGGGTCTCCCAGGGCTTTATACTTGATCTACTGTTCTGCTCCTTTTCCCCCTCTACACAACAAATCTCTTTGCCAGAATAACATGCACCAAGAAAGATGAAGCTTGTAGGATCACCATTGCATAATTTAGACCTATTTTTCCCCATCACACCATAGGATAGACCCTATATGCTATCTGGGGTCTCCTAGGGCTCTATACTTGATCTGCTAATTGTTTCCCTCTACACACCAAACTCTTTGACAAAAATAGCCAATCTACCAGCTCACAACATAGCACGTTTGTTAGGTTGTATGTCAGCTATATCTTCCTTGACATTTGCCATGGGCAATTTGGAATGTGTGAAGTTAGCCTCAAATGTTGTTTAACTTGAGAACAATCTCAGGGGGCAATGGGGCATGTACTACTATGGAAAAATGATGACCGTAGTCTTGGTCATGTTGCGTCTTCTGCACCACAACATGAGGTCAGCGGGTCACTGTGAGGTAAATTGTGGGCTTCCTCTACTTTGTATTCCAGTATCCCTGGTGCCCAACTAGCTCTTGTTAGTGTCACATTATGCCACCGTCCCACAGACTCTGGAGAGGAGACACACATTGCTGTAGGAGTGCAGACCAAATTCTCCCAGGAATCAACACGGCTATCTGCTCCAGGCTGCATGTGTCACTCACTATACAGTTGCCTTTCATACAGTAGCCTTTCTTCTGCAGCCGCCATCCAAACAGAGGGCTGTGTGCAGCTGGGTTGTTTCCCAGGCTCTCAAGGCAGAACGCCGTAATGAGCTCCACTGCTGCTCCTATAGACGCAGTTTGTGTCTGAATCTCACTGGAGCTGTCGCACCATCCCAATGATAGTTCTGTCAAACCCCATTCGTTATTATGGATGGCAGCTCTTTCCGTCTCAGGGAACGTTACCTGGTGGCACATAGGCTTATCATTAATCTTTTTTCAAAGAATTCATAATGGGTTTGTACCACTGCAGGAAGATGATGCAGTCTCAGCCATTTTGTAGATGATGATCTGCTGTATATTTCTAGAACTCTGAAGTTTGGTTGTGTTTGGCACATAAAACAAAATCTAATCCAATACACGGACATTCTGTCTCTCTTCCTCCCTCCCTCCCTCCATCTCTCTCTCTCTCTCTCTCTCTCTCTCTCTCTCTCTCTCTCTCTCTCTCTCTCTCTCTCTCTCTCTCATTCTTTGTGTCTTTCTCTCCTGCAGTTAATAAGCACAAACCATGGATTGAGACGACGTACCATGGGATCGTGACAGAAAATGATGACAAAGTACTACTGGACCCGCCGCTAATTGCACTGGACAAGGATGCACCACTGCGCTATGCAGGTGAGAGAGGAGGCTTGATGATGCGATCCTTTCAGTGCTGTCTCAGCAGCTGAGTAACACTGAATCACTCTCCTTTCAGTTACCATATCATTGAAGGTTTAAAACACATGCGAGATACTTTTTTACCCTTGAAGCTTTCAGATAATTTTCATTAGTGACAGACTGAAGAACATTGCGATTTTTAGAGAGTTTGCCACGGAATCTGTGTGCATTTCTGAGAGACATGATCGTGTCCGGATTAAGAACATACATTTGTCATGTGAAGAGCAATGTGTAACACTCCCCTAATCAGCCCAAACCTGAGTGATTGATTGAATATAAGTTCTCATTCCAATCTATGATAATTACCAAAAAGTATCTTTCCTCTGTACTGCTTACTGTCATGCCAACACTACACATTTTGTACATACCGGTACACCATACACGTATATCTTCAGTGTATGAGGTTAATATGACAAAATGTATTATTAATTTATCTTACATTAAAACGGCCAAATTCTGTAGCATAAAAATCTTACCACATCTTAACTTGTTTGTATATTAACTGCTACATAATAATTCAGTTCATTTTTTAACAGTGTCAGGGGTAGATTTCTGGGGGGTACACCGCATGAAGGGTACTTTATGACGTGGCTCTATACAGCTGGCCACCATATCCCCCATTAGGACCTTTTCATATTCACATCAAACAAAGTTTGCTTTTAATGTTTTTTTTTTGTCTTCCTTTTTTGTCCCCAAAGAGAGGCACAATTAGTGTGCCTTATGTGCCAAGGCAGCATTAGACCGGCAGTTTTTAATCGCATGGGGATTGACTTTGGCCACTGTTCAAAGCCCCATGGCATCGGGAACACTCCCCCGCCCCTCCCCCATCTCAATCTCATGAGCTCTATGATCTTCATACTGCTCCCTGCTTCTCATTCCGCTATTATCACATGCGTACCAGAGCCTGACCCACGCCACATTCTTGGGTCTGATGCCAATCCCGACTTTTAAGAGACCTATACCAGTGGTTCTCAACCTGCGGGTCAGGACCCCCAGGGGGGTCCTAACATGATTTTGACAGTGAAGTGACGATTTAAGGAATCGACAAATTATACTATAAAAACTGGTCAAACATTGTCAAATAATAAAAGAAATTTGTGAAAATACATCTTGCAACGCGAGGAATTATGAGCTTGTAGATATTGTAGGCTATTTTCATAATATTTATCTGTGGAATCGAGTCAAACTAAATGTAATGCCTCAACCCCTACAATCGGGGGGTCGCGGCCTGAAAATTTTGACAACCACTGTCCTAGACCAGCAATTAGCCTACTGATGTTTAGGCCGAAATGTTATCGGAAAGTGACTTTGAAATAAATTAGAAAAACTTAGACTTGATTAATGTTTTTATTAGAGAACGTTTAACTAATGAGCAAACAAACGAATCGAAATAAACATAATGTTTTGATACCGGCTATGTTATTTAAAAAAAGGCTAATGATGGCCAATATATCAGTCACACTCAGCTTATACACTGTTAACTTATCTCTAATTTTGCAGTGTAGAATCAGTTTTTTTGTTGTTGTTTGTTTTACTGTCCAAAGGTTTTACACTCTGTTATGGATTGGTGTGAAGTGACTGATTTAGATTTGCCCTGGCGTTTGATTCAATTAGCAACCACTATTGATTGATAAAATGCACTTGCCCCGCATACAGAGTCCCCAACATCAGGGTGACTGGAATCAAGTACCATGCCCATTCATCACACAATGTCCAGCTCCTTTCTCAGTATATTAGAGTTCAGTTGATAGCTTGGTGCCCTTTCAGCTTCCAGTGGGGGCTCCCTCTTTGATGAAGAGGGCTTTGCAGCATGGACAGTGTGTCCCTGTGAATTGGGTCTCCCAAGAGCCATCAATCTCGTTTCACGTGGCAGCGGGGGTGACTGTCTCTGCTGTGACAATGTCCTCCGAGTCAATCCCTCTGCGTGAACAAACAAGTTTAACTGTAAAGTCGACCCACAGGCCTTAGAGGCTTGACCACGCACGGCAATCACTGGATTTGAGCGAGGGGGGGGGGGGAGATGCATCGAGAAGGAAGGTGCTGGAGATTGTGTGTCTGGACATGTGTACATTAGTTTGATGAAGGATTGACTTTAAGCATCTTTCTAAGTCTGCATGTGTATGTGTCAAGTGTTAAAGGACCGTGCCGGTGGTCTGGCATGTTTAGCACGCTGAATACAACTCACAGTATACTTGACATTACTGCCGGCCATTTTCCAAAGCATACCGCAGTCTGTTTGGATTTTGAGGAAGCCACTGGATTCCATTCATTTCCGTATAGTACGTAAATCAATTTGCAGAGACTTGAAACCTGCTTGAGATATGTAACCCAGCACACTAAAATATCATTGCAAGGTTGTTGTTGGTTTTTGGTTAAAGTTATTTGTTGTGTTTAATGCATTTTAAAGCACAGATTGATAATGTAAAAGATCAGATTCAAGTTAAGGACGTTGGAGAAAATGTAAACAAATTAAAAATCTAAAAATAAAGCTATTAACGGGGAAATTATCTATGTTTATGTACCTGTACAATATATGGACACGGTTGTGAATAAAACAGAGACATGTATTGATGCCAGTGTGGTCCTTTAATGGGGAAATGGCACTTTAAAACATAGGATGCCCAACACTGTATTCTTCATTACCATGCTCAATAACAAGGCAGTTCTCTTCCGCTAGTGTCCCATTCTGGGATATTTACAATTTAGTCCAGGTGACAAAAAGAGCAGTCGACTACTAAATAAGGCTGATAACTGCTTTCATTCCTGTGGTACTTTTATTGCATAGGGAATATTTGCTGCACAATTAAATACAATTACAGTAAATTGATTCGGACTGTGTATTTAACACACCCACATCCATAATCTTTCAGGTTCATATAGAACCAGTCCAGCAGATACCCAGTCTGTACATTCATTGCCCATCAAGAGGATTAGGATCAGTATAACAGTTATTGTGCTAGGCATTATGCAGAGAACCAAGAGGGTGGTTGCCTGACCTGAGTTTATATGCCCAGTGATATGCTGAGGAACTGCTCCACCCTGTCATGTATGGGCTGGTCATTAGGGCTAGGGTGAACATGGAGAGGGCAGAGGCCCACCACAGCTCTCGCTGCATGACTGGCCCTGAACAGCAGGCTCTAATGGGAAGTCCATTTCTAATTGCTGGGAGCAAAACAAAATGGACAGCTCAACCCGCAAGAGGCCCTGACTGGCACTCTAAAACAATCAGCCAAGCAGAACGCCACCGTAATGGGAAAGCGCCGCTTGAGCTGTATTGTATTACCCCAGATAGCTTTTAGATTCGTTCTTGGAGCATTTTAATTAGGATTAATAAAGTTGAACGTGTTACGTTACCGGCTTTCTTATTGTGTATCTATGGATGGTTGACGAAGATGATTTGTGAATGAAGCCGAGCTTGATGTATTTATTTCAATTTTGTCGAGAAAGACCGGTATTAAAATGTCTGTTTCCTGTCCGTTGTCATTTTATGTCCTGCTTAATTTCCACTAGTTTCCTATTTCTTCCAAGAGTTTGCCAGAACCAAATGGCAAAGCCTTGGACTGAAGTGGCTTTTAACAGATCTGCAGATTGTAAACTGTGCTTTCATTTCATCTGGCTGAAGACTTTCTTGGACTGCTGAAACGTACATTTATTCAAAGTGAATGTGTATCTGCGAATGGCAAAATATATGTCCTTCGTCCTGTCCTCTTTGTATAACCTCTGAACTTCCTTTTCCTTCACTGATCCGGGTCTATCTTATTCTTCTCTCCCTTCCTGTAGAGAGTTTTGAGGTGACCCTCACCAACGAAGGTGATGATGGGCTCTTTCACCTGCCTTGTGCTCAGTTGTTTTATTATTAACCCACTAACGCAAAAGCAGCATCCGCACTCTACACAGAAACTCTACACCCGCCATGCTCTGTAACTTCCTTCCCATTTCTTTTTATTTTCCAACTCCGTTTTTCTCACCCTGACTTTTATGGTGCTCCAATAACTGGATGAAAAGTGTGATGTGGGGCTGAGCGTACTTAGAAATATCAGTGCATGAGACATCCATTGTAGTTTGCAGACACTAACAGTTCTTCAGCCAGAACTAGGGAAAAGGAAAGTTCTCTAGCATATTGCTGCAATTTAGGCAAACACTTTCTGTCATCTGATCTGGAATGCAAAGCCAATATTTTTGGCAGAATCTTTCAGACAGTGAACTCTAACATGCTGAATTTCTTTGCTAATTGGGTTCACTACCTGATAACACCCACAGCATAAGCAATTGGAGCAGGAATTAAGGCTGAAATTGGTATTTGAGAAACAAGACCTGAAATTATAAATATTTGTCAAAGACACTGTCAAGATATTGACTTTGTTACTGGTGACATTTAAGAAACTATCATGTTTACACTGGTAGTATAATGACTGTGGACTCCTGACATTTCAGTAGTCTTTAGAGCCAAGTCGCTGAGATTGTTAACTTATGCAAACTCTCTCCGCTGTGAAGTTTCTGTTGTTGCATCTTTGCCTTAGTGGAAACCTTTAGTTAATTCTCCACCACTAATCTCTTATCATAGCATGGCTGCAGTTATCATTTGATGTGGATGTCAAGCAAGTTGATATTTCTAACCCCAGTTCTCATCCAGTGCTTTTTATTTGACGACTGCTATTGTACTGATTTGGTCCTCTATGATTTCATTTTGTGTTCATTTCTCAGTTTGGGGCGAGAGGCAAAATTGCACAGGAAGACTTCCCTCAATTAGATACAGGTTATACTGTATATTGGAGATGTTGTTCCAGAGGAACTCGGGTTAATATTTGTGTCTCACAGAATTAGGTTTGGTGACTCTCTGAAATGGTGCTGCATCACTTTATTATAATGCTGTCTATTGCATAGAATGTTTGGATTTTTCTTTGTTGTTTTTCCCCCTCTTAGATAGGCTGCAATTAACATTCATTGCACAGAAAAATGATGTCTAACACAAATAGTGTTATTCTTCTAAGTAAATGTAATGTAGGCCTTACTCCCTTACCTTTTGGGTTCAGTAATATGATTTTGATTCATTATACATAAAGTACTCCTGTGAAATGCCTGTCCACATCTTTTTTCGGTTTTTACCTGCATGACTGGATGCTAGTGTGTTTCAAATGGCTTGGAATAGACACAAAGTCCTTTATGGTACTAAATAGCCACCCCACACCCTCTCCCAAATCCCCCTCAAGTACTCACCCATACAGTGCTTTGGCTTCCTCCACGGATACCACCCACCCCAGTGTTTTAAACCCCTGGCTGCCAAAACCTTTCGCTGATCTTAATTTGTTTTGTGTGATTATATCGTTTTGTTGTTAACGTATCCTTTGGTTTGAAGTATCAAAACATTCAACCCGTTTCATTACTTATTCTGAGCAAAGCACTCTTTTGATTGATGTTCAGGTGAGATTTGCGGCTTCAGGATCCATGGGCAGAATGTCCCCTTTGAGGCAGTGGTCCTGGACAAGTCCACTGGAGAAGGGGTGATCCGAGCCAAGGAAAGGCTGGACTGTGAACTTCAGAAGGAGCATACTTTCACAATCCAGGCCTATGACTGCGGCGAGGGCCCCGATGGAGCCAACATGAAGAAATCCCACAAGTAAGTTATCATCACAGGTGGGCACTTCAGGGTGGGCACTTCAGGGTGCCTATTTTGGGCATGTCATTATTGTAAAAAATACGGGGCGGACCTCCATTCAGAAACACCCCCACTTAGAAACATCCCCATTCAGAAACATCCCCACTTAGAAACAGGGATTGAGCATTCACCGGATTAGCATTCACCAGCGTCGGCGGATCTACAAACCTTTTGCAACATGGGCTCACAACCAGAGGGTATGGCTAGTTGTTAGGGATCCCCTGGCCTAACCTAAATAGGATGATAATACTTGAGTCCTACATGAGTTCTTCCTTGTGCAGTCCTCCTTTGCCGTAATTTCATAGATGGATTCGGGTGGTTTTAAAGGAATCGGAGAACCAGATTTACTATTGCTTGATTTACTATGGGTTAAAACCAATTACTATGAAGCTTCTCGAACAGTTTCATAACTTTGAATGTGTCCCCAACAGGGCCACTGTCCACATCCAAGTGAATGACATCAATGAGTATTCGCCAGTGTTCAAGGAGAAGTCTTACAAAGCCACGGTCATTGAGGGCAAAAAGTATGACAGCATTCTGAAGGTGGAGGCAGTAGATGCCGACTGCTCTTTCCAGTTCAGCCAAATCTGCAGCTACGAGATCGTCACCCCCGACGTGCCATTCGCTGTCGACAAGGATGGTAAGGATACAAGTAACAGTGTGTTCCAAACGCCTCCCAGAAAAGCTTCATTGTAGGTCAAAGAGTCAGTGGGACCACATTGTCCATTGATCTGTTTGAACAGCAGAGGTGTAAGACTCATTTTGAATTCACCACGGCTTGCTGCCTTTGGAGACAAGCACGGCCTCCTTGAAATGTCACAGAAGTCGATCATCCAATTAATGCGTTGGTTTATTTAGCTGAAATATCTTCTGAGAGGGGAAATAGTCATGCACAAAATACCATCACATTATCGGTATCAAGGCATTAGGTAAACAGGGAAAAAAAACTACAACAACAGCATAATATTTTATTTTGTCAACTTGATTTCCTTTCTTTTTCTTTGTCCAGGTTTCATCAAGAACACAGAGAAACTGAACTACGCCAAAGAGCACATGTACAAGCTGACCGTGACTGCCTACGACTGTGGGAAGAACCGTGCCTCAGAGGATGTACTGGTTAAGATCAACATCAAGCCCACCTGCAAGCCCGGCTGGCAAGGTATCAAAGCTCCCCTAACACACTCTGTTTCACCACGTTACGTCACTGATTGAGCGTCTCTGTGGGGAACAAAAGCGCCATGGCTTGCTCACAGAACACACACAGGAAGACATTGTCAGAAGGTTATCCAACTCCCTTAAGCTCTTAGACCTTTTAATGTGGTTTGGATAATTAAAACAGCCTCTTAAAAAATAAGCAAAGTAAGTCTGTTATTGTTTGTGCGCTGAAGGGAATCTCACCCCCCCCCCCCCTCTCTCTTTCTCACTTTTTGTCTCTCTTTGTCTATGTCTGTCTGTCTCTCTATGTCTGTATTGTCCTCTCAGGCTTCAATAAGAGGACAGAGTATGAGCCCGGCACAGGCAGCCTGGCTCTTTTTCCCAGCATGCACTTGGAGACCTGTGACGAGCCAATCACCTCCATCAAGGCCAGAATCGAGCTGGAGACCAGCCACATTGGGAAGGGCTGCGACAGAGACACCTATTCTGAGAAGTCCCTTCACAAGCTCTGTGGTAGGATATTACTCGTCTAACCGTGCATATTATATTTGTGTTTTACAGGGTTCCCACGGTCATGAAATTCCTGGAAATATTTTGAAATTAGAAAAACATTTTTCCAGTACTGGAAAAGTTTTGGAATTGATCATGGGTCTTGGAAGGTCCTGAAAAAAATAGCTATGCATTGTCTTTGGTTATTTATTTTGTTAATACCTCTGAAATGACAAATTAAACATTGGCCAAATTGTCAAATATTAGAGGCAGAAATTGTGAAAATAGCAGATCTACATGCTCACAACGCCTCGCAACCACAATAAAACCGTGTTATACAAAATTCCTCTACTCTCAGTGCTCGTCAGGGTGCCGGGGTCCCCAGTTCACATATGATTATTTCGGGGGTCACGGCCTGAAAAGGTTGAGAACCACTGGCATACACTACCTGTCTTTGGGCACATTGCACATTGAGCGTTATTAAGCTGAATTATTGTTATATAGTCCTGGAAATCGGGTTAAATATTCTGGAAAGGTTTCGGAAAAGTTTTGGAAATGAATTGGTAAAGATGTGTGGGAACCCTGGTTTTACTCTTGTTATATTTTTATTTTGCTGTCTTGGACCACATGGACCCTACTGTTTTTAATTCTGCGTCTTGTTTCAGGTGCCAGCACTGGTACAGCGGAGCTGCTGCCTGCGCCCAGCAGCTCTGCCAACTGGACGGTGGGTCTGCCCACAGACAACGGCCACGACAGCGACCAGGTATTCGAGTTCAACGGCACCCAGGCCATCAAGGTGCCCGAAGGCGTGGTGAGCACCAACCTGAAGGACCCCTTCACCATCTCCGTGTGGATGAGGCATGGCCCTGGGTCCCACGAGAAGGAGACCATCCTGTGCAACTCTGACAAGACAGGTAATGGGCCCTGCGTGAGAGCAGAATGGAAGACGTCCATTACTGCTTTGACCACTTAAGCCCTATATAGCCCACTGTTTCCCATTTGTGGGTCACGGTCCAATCTTTATGGGTTATGACTCGAGTAAAATTCCCATTTTCTTTTCCTGCGTAAAAAATATATAATAATCAAAAAATGTCTCCTACCAAAAATCTATATTCTTTAGAAATATTTTTTTTTGACATTTTTAGACTAGTCATAAAGTGTGTTACAAAATCATTGTTTAAAGGTCCAAAATAGGACCGTCATTTTTAGCTTTTTTGGTATTTTGCTGAGTGGCCCCTGAACCATCTTATGTTGAGTAGCCCTGTTGTAATGTAATTGTGAAAATAGGCGACCTACAATCTCATAGTAGATCTGCCTTTTCTGAGGAGGGCCAGCAGGCCGAAATGTCAAAAAATGTCAAAAAGACTTCAACTTGTCGACTTGTTCTTCTATATTTAAGTGTGCCTGCCATGCAATGGCAAAACACTTATTGTAATCCGCCATACTTAATTAGGGTAGTTAATGATAATAATAATAATAATGATCCCACAAATTTGGTGCGGTAATAACTGCCGCACAATTTACGCCACCGCCGCAATATATACATCAAACCGTGCGGCTCGGCCGGGAATGGTGTGCTATTACTTTTCTTTTTTTTGTAAAGATATTTTTATTTAGACAAAAGTCACAATTTCTTTTTTTGATTTTACACAACAACAAAGACAAAAGACAAGAACAAGAACAATAAAACAAAACAAAAAACAACAAACAAATAACCCACCCACCCAAACACACCCCAGGTACAGTATAGTTTCTTCCCCTACATTTGTATTATTAACAGCACATTACATATTACAATATCCCATTTAGTTACAAGGGCGCAATGATGGTAACAAAGACATAAAAGGGCCCCATATTTTCTTATATGTTGCTGGTTTCCTCCTGACATTATACAGGATCTTTTCAGGAGTACAGTAGGAAGTTAATTCGTTCAACCAATGTCTTTGAGAAGGAGGATTTTCAGCTTTCCAATTTTGGAGAATACACTTTTTCCCAGCTGTACCTGCCAGCAAAATGAAGTACTTCTTGTATTGACTTAACGAAAGTCCCTGTACGTCTCCCAAAATCCAAATCCTAGGGTCAGGTAACAAGTCAGACTCTACTATTTCTGAAGTTGTTGTAACTATATATTTCCAGAACTCCTCCAAACATGGGCAGTTCCACAGCATATGGAGTAGATCACCATCAGAGACTTTACATCTCTGACAATTGGGGGAATCATTATTGTAAATTTTATGTAACCTGTGTGGAGTATAGTAGGTTCGATTAAAAATATTAAACTGCATTTGTCTGTGTTTAGTGGAGATCAAGACAGTCTGAGAACCCTCAAGCATGTTACGCCAGTCAACATCATCATAGATGCACCCCAGATCAGATTCCCATTTTTGTTTTATAGGCATGGTGTTATAGAGTGGTAAATTATTAATCAATATGTTATATATAGAAGATATCAAGCCTTTAGTGTTAGAGTAATGTCTACTGAGAAGCCGAGTCTCAAATGGGGAATCGGGTGGCATGTTTGGAAAGTCTGAAGAATTAGAGTGAACCCAATTTCTGATCTGGAAGTATTTGAATTGAAATTGCCTTGGAAGGTTGAATTTTTGACAAAGTTGTTGGAAACTTGCGAAGATGTTATTGCAATAGAGGTCTTCAACTGTCTTAATTGTGCTATTACTTTTCTAAGAGAAAAGTTGTATCGTTTAATTGATATTAATTTATTAGTGAATTAATTTTACCCATTGACTTATAATGGGAATCGCAAAAACTCACATTCAATATTTTTTTTCTCGCAAACCATAGGGGCTACAGTTTCAAAACTTGGAGAGGAGATTTATAATGATATCAAGGATTAAATAAAAAATAATTTCGTCAGTTGGCCTCATGGTGGCGCTATAACAGTCCACTTTACCTTTCGGCCTGTAACTCTTGAACCGTGGGTCGGAAAATTAAAATTCCTTTTTCCCTGGATTCCTTGGGTCATGACGCATCTCCTCATATAGGCCACGCCCATTTGCGTCAGGATAGATTTTCCGCCATTTTGAATTTTCTTCAAAACACACTTTTTGCTCCTTTTCCTACATATTTTCTCCAAATGTCACAAAAATCGATACACACGATCTATGGACTCATGCGATAAACATATTTAAACGATATTTTGATAGTCCATACCGTTCTTCCGTAACAGGGTTCCAAAGTTAGCGGGAGGAGCCCGTTTTGTAAGAAGTAGCCATAAATCACAAACGAAACATCCAGTCAACACCAAATTTTAACCACAAGTGGGGGGCGCTATACTGAACATATACCCAAAAGCATTTCCACTTCGACCCATAGGGGGCACCACAAACGCGCAAAACATAACCGTTTCATGCCAAAACGTAACCGTTTCATGCCAAAACGTGTTTTTCAGGGGGAACGACCCTCTCAAGACGAAACACTAACACCAACCGCTACACAAGGTTGCACAGACTTAGCGAGCTGCAGGCACACTTAAAATTTCTTAGAAATTTTCTTTTCTAGTTTATATTTATAGGCCTAAAGCCCTTTGCACACAGGACAGTTGCGTTTTTTTCGTTTGCGGCATGAATAAAACGCATTGGATTTGGTGTGCAAGGCTGTGCGGAATCGGCGCTGCGGATCCAAAAAGTTGTCATAAAAGGAGTGATTAGTTTTTTACCGCATGCAACAAGACGCACGAATCGAACTGGGTTCGATCGAGAAAAAAAACGCACGGCGGCAGCCACTCGTCGCACGGCTAATTCGGAGCCGGTGTGCATGAGGTCATAGAGAATCATTGTTTTCTTTAAAAAAAATTATATTGTCCGTTTTATCCGTGCGGTTAAACGCGCCTGTGTGCAAAGGGCTTAACCCTTCACGTTTGACGGTAAAGCCCCAGTCTTGTTGCTTTTGTGCTGCATTGTAAATGCAAGCCATCACATGGGGGGGGGGGGGGGGGGGGTGTTCTGACAGCATCCTGTGTTTATTTAATTCTGGCACATAAATGTACTGTAAGTATCACACCAGGGACATTTTTTCAACTAATTAATCCAGCACATATGGTGTCTGAAAATAACTTGCTAATAAAGACATCACACACCCTCAGGCTACAATCCGTGAATACACTCTGGCAACGCTATTAAAGAACCATCTAAAACATGGTAACAGACTTCTACGTTCCTGCTAATTTCAATGCAGTAACTGTAAAAATTGCACCTGTGCGAAGTGAGCATGGTATCAAACACGACACATGTACATATCTCCTTGTGTTGGCCGTTCTGTCCGTGACCTCAGCCGTGGTGATATCGGTCTCTCTCTGCATACTTTCTATGACATTAGTCTCGTGTGACGTTAGTCTCGTACTACGGACATACAAAGCCAGATGTAGGAGCGATTAGCACCGCTCAAATATATATATACTATTCCGATTTTTTGTGCAGTGTGTTGTCACATGTGCCCTGCATGACCTTATTGACAGTAAAGGCTACAGTCTCTTGCATGTGTTGAACAGGGTGGGGGTGGGGCGGGTGGGTTCATCAGCAGATCTCCCACTGCTTATATAAGAAGGATTACATCAGAATCACTGTGCCCTGGGCCATAAGTCTCCATTCTCTTGACCTCAGTGTAATGTATGACCCCATATCTGTATATCTGTATATACCCCAGTCTGTTTTTCTGCACATTAATATCTAGGTCTAGGACATTTTGTGCACTATTACATGTTTACTTATATATTATGGTACCAGACTCAAAACAGCCTTTTCTGACGGTCGTATGTGCACTCTAATCGTAAACTGTGCAACATGGAAGGTGAATGTAGGTATACTGGTTTGACTTCTTTGAGTCAAACCAAAAAGAAAATTGTGTTCATTCAGTCATGCTGCAATGAATGACAGCCTTTTCAGGTTGGTTGAGTGCTGAACATTCTAATGGGGATGAACATTCTAATGTTGATGTAACAATGGCTAATAGCTAAAGCTGTAGACTGTCGCAATTAAATGGTTATAACCAAGTTTATAAGTAAGGATTACATCAGAGATGTGTATGGATAAAGCACACACAAACAACTAATCAACTAACAAAAGTCTTGCCCTGAGTAAGCCCAAATGGAGCGATTAACCACATAAACCCTCTACCTTTTGACTGGACTCCCAAGGGCTCTATAGAAGGGCCCCCTCCTGTTTTGGTGTTTTGAACTCATTTTAAAGGTGTTTTCTATTCTATCTGCAGAGATGAACAGACACCACTACTCTCTGTACGTCCACAACTGCCGTCTGATCCTGCTGCTCCGCCAGGAGCCATCAGAGGCAGAGAACTACAAACCAGCTGAGTTCCACTGGAAGCTGGACCAGGTCAGTCCGACTCCCTCAACACGCTGGTTGGCAAACACTGGTTCACGGACCACTAGTGCAGTGGTTCTCAAACCTTGTCATTTGAAGGTCTCCCCTTAACGTTGACAGTGTACAAACGGAACCAAATGGAGCCGTCAGGGTCCATTTGGTTCCGTTTTTACACTGTCAAACCGGCCGAGTCGGTGACCGGCAGGTCACTGACATAAATACAGTTTTTATGCCAATTGTGTCAATGGCACTGCACACAGCATGATGCTCTGGTCCTGTGACTAAAGTCAACATTAGCAAGTAGCACCCAGTCTACTTAGTGACAGCCTACAGAATACAGATGGTGCTGATTACCGTTGCAATGTAAGGATATATTCCATAATCCTGTGTCAATGTCGCCTCCAAAAAGAAGGGAAAAAAAGCATGCGTCACCTCCTTTCCTCCTGCCTAGTCCAGACGGTCATATTAGACTGGATATTGTCTGTGATTTTGGATATTGTACTATTGTGATTGATTTGGCATTAGTGTTCTTCTAGCTTATTGGTACTCAAATTGAAGTATGTCTTGTAGGCGTACTTGGCCTGAAAAAAAGGGTATTGGAGCAACCCTATTTTCTAGTTCTTAGCTAAAGAAATCGGTATCGGAAAAATCGGTTTTGGCAGGTCAGACCTTCATAAAACCGGTGGATCGGTATCGGCCAAGAACTTTGCAATCGGTCCATCTCTAGAGGGAACCTAGAGAGTCCCTGGAACCTAAATAGTCCTTGGAATCCACTTTGAGAACCACTGCACTAGTCGTTCATGGCATAATTACAGGTGGTCTGTGGAAAAATTTGAATGTATCAAAAATAGTTCTGGGATAGTTTATACAATACAAGAAAACAATTGAACTAATAGGGGACGGGGTAGTGTGGGAAAATTATTACAATGAAATAGTGACAGGTAAGTCAGATATATACTTTGTTGCGCATGGCGTCACCCATAATTTTCTTTTATTGGTGTGTGATACCTGCATGCAATTAAGTAGAAATCTGACTTTAAGATCAGTAACATTAAATATTGTTATAATTTTTTATCAAATATAAATGTGTTATGCCCTCTTATTATATAATAAATATATATTATTTTATTGTGGGGTGGTGGGAAGTTTGAGAACAAGGTTGAGAACTTATGATGACCCTGACTACATGGACCACAAACCATGGGGAAGGTCTTACAGCTTATGTTCTAACCACATGCTTTATGAGAGCCTTTTATGAGGAAGCTGGAAATGTTGTTGAAGGACACAATGTACTCAACGTTTTCAGGCCAAGGACCCCTTAGCTGAGAGAGAGATGAAGCAGGGACCCCCAGATTCCATATAGTTTCATCGTTTGACAGCACAATCATCATTGTATTTTGAATTCATGTCAATTTGTGTTATCAGATATGTAACCACTTGAACCATCAATACTTAAGTTGACCTTTCACTCTGTACTTTGTCTGCTCTTTTTCCCCTCTACACCAAACCTCTTTGCCGAAAATAGCCAATCTACAAGCTCACAATGCCTCGCAGTTGTGAGCTTGTAGATCTGCTATTTTGGCTAGAGTTCTCAGAATATGGACGCTTGGGTTCAAATGGTTGATATAAAAAAAAGATCTATCACACAAAGATTTGGAGGACCCCCTGTAGTAACTCTGAGGACCCCTTAGGGGTCCCGGAGTCCCTGTTGAAGACCCTTGCCTTGTGCTTCTTGACAGCATGTGAATCATAACCGCCCGCCCTCTTTGTCCCCCCAGGTATGTGACAAGGAGTGGCATCACTATGTGGTGAACGTGGAATTGCCGTCTGTCACTCTGTTCGTGGACGGCAACACGTTCGAGCCCTTCTTGGTCACAGAGGACTACCCCCTGCACGCCTCCAAGATTGACTCCCAGCTCACCATTGGCGCCTGCTGGCAAGGTACAAGTCTAATACATTCTATGTAGACACTGCTGTGAAATTAATTATCATATGACATGGGGAATACTAAGAACTAAGAAATTATATCATTCATTATGGAGGAATCTCAAAGTACAACATCAAACTACAGTGTACGTACTTAATAGAGAGTACACTGTCAAATGGAACCAACAACAAATGGAACCAAATGGACCTTTAAGGGTCCATTTGTTCAATTTGTAGACTCTCTAAGTCAAATTAACAGTCAGTATTTGACAGTGCAAGTGAATGTTTGGTTATTAATGTCAGGATGGCCATCTCCCTCCAAACATTCCGTGACCGTCCATTAATTCTGCACTCACATTTTGTTGTTGCTTATTATTGATGCAGGTATATAATAACAGAGATATCAACACTACCTTCCTAACTCTTCTCTCCCTCTCAGCTATTTTAAATATGTTCTGTGTCCTTTTTAGCCTTTTAACATTTTAACACATTTTACCTTTATTTTGTTCTGTAAAGCGACTTTGAGTACCTAGAAAAGCGCTATATAAGTCTGATGTATTATTACCTGTACACCTATTATTCATTTTTATAGGTACATTTGTACAAATGTTCTGTGTATGCTATACTGTGTATTAACTCTTTCCTTGTTAGATGACTCTCGGGTGATGCATTGATGTGACCTCCTAGTGTCATATCTTAGTTTGTCCTTCAAATCCTCAACTCTCCTCCCTGTCTGTCCCTGCTCTCTTTGTCTCTACCCTCTACAGACAACTCAGGACATGACAATGACACTGAGACAGTCTCTGAGCCCGCTCCAGGTTGCTCAAGTCTTTCCATTATTCCTCAGATAATGTCCATTTGTCCATGATGTCCGTCCCTCCATCCTAACTGCATCCTCATGCCATTTTCACTAGAATGACTCCAGTCCATTCTAGCGGCACGATTCTGTTCATTGTAACGCCATCGCAGCATGATGCAGTATGGATTAGAGTGTTGTGGGTTTCCTTATTGCCTGCCTCCCGTTTTGCTATCTACACATCCCCTGTTTTTATTCTTTGCTCTGCCCTCCACAGACCTGATGCAGTTTGATCTCTTATTATTCAGCCAATCAGACAGTTGGCGCTCTCGATTTCCGATACAAGCCCGGAACAGAAATAGACATAAAATGAGCTCAAACCCCTGAACTGGCTGCAGCGTTTGGCCATGCTGTCTCCTCTTTCAGAGCGTGACCTTGGTGTGATATGCACCATCTCCTCCGTATCACATAACAAGACTACAGCAGTAGGCCCCCATCTACATGCACACACATGCACACACGTGCACGCACACACACGCACACACACACACCCACACACCCACACACGACTCAGCTGGATGACTGTGTTAACCTTGAGATGCGGACGGCCAGCTTTATCACTGTCTCTGCAGTGACGCAGGCCTCTGCTCATCATGTTTTGGCACAGCTCGAGTCCCCAGCACGACTTTCTCACCTACGCTGCAGGTAGCTCACACATACAGCCCTGAAATGCCAAGGTTCACTGAAACGGCAAAGTACCAGACTGATCAAATAAATCCTCAGAATTGCACAAAGACGATGAGGTGAATAAATATGGTACAGCATTTGGGCCACAGTCTTTTTTTTCTCCCCCACTTCTCCTCTGGTTTAATTTTGCCTGTTCAAGGCTTTGGTAACACCACGTTATGGCTGATGTTGCATGTGGCTGAAGGCCTGTATCAAGTCATCCATCATCGTTCTCGTTCTCGTTCTCTCTCTCTCTCTCTCTCTCTCTCTCTCTCTCTCTCTCTCTCTCTCTCTCTCTTCTCTCTCTCTCTCTGTGTTTCTCTTTCTCTCGTTATCCTAGCCCCAGGCCTTGTAAGGACATACATTCTAACTTGCATGAGCACCAGTCACGCCGGCTTTGCACATTGAGACGGCACGCTTGAATCGCTGGCTCAGAAAAGGTCAAAACTGCACATTGTACGCCTGACTGACTATGTGTTTCTTTTCTGTGTGTGTGTGTGTTACCTTCCCATTCCCTTCATTCCGATGTGTTCAGGCGGCAACGCTCGCATGGCCCAGTTTTTCCGCGGGAATCTCGCCGGGCTCATGATCCGTTCTGGCAAGCTGGAGAACAAGAAGGTGATCGACTGCCTGTACACCTGCAAGGAGGGCCTGGATGTGCAGCTGCCTGAGGAGGTGGCTTCAGCTGTCAAGGTGAGGAGGACGCCACGCCCCTCCAGAGACCCTATATGGGCCACGCACTCAGCAAGCAGCCGCTGCAGGCTCAGACTGTACACTGTGAATTCCTGAGTGTTCATTTACCTCATTTAGACCCGGAAAGCATTATTACACATTATCACTTTAACCATTATTTGATTTTTTTTTCTCTTCAAAAAGTAAGCCATTTATCATGAGAGGGAGTGGGTTGTTGGCTGATTTAACACTGTTTTAAACAACCCTGAAACAGTGGTAAATCAGCCAACAACCCACGACCCTCAAATGGTAAATTGCTTTTCTACCACTTCTACCATATAAATGAAAGAAAACACAGTTGTAACTTGCAAGGTTATTTAGTTATACAACTGCAACACAACAGTGGGCGGGGTCCATGAGCCAACTCAAGGTTGTTGACTGATTTGCCACTGTTTTAAGCCAATCAGAATCCAGTATCTGAACATGTGACCACAAAAAGTGGTAGAATAGCAGATCTACAAGCTGAGTGCTGCGCTGTGAGCTTGTATATCTGCTATTTTTTAATAGCTAAAGTATAAAATAACTCCAAGAGTGTGCTGGTGGAATTTGTAGATTTGTTCCATCTGTACACTCGGGTTTGCTGGTACACTCAGCATTTTACTGAGTATGATTTAGATGGAACACAATGTACTGTTGAATGAACAAACAGTCATTCCTATTGGAAGGGTGAACATAAGTAAGACTAGACTAAAGAAAGGTGAAATACAGGAAGGTGTCATTTTTATAGATCACTGGTTCTCAACCTGCGGCCCAGGGCCCACTGGCGGCCAGCGAGGGTGTTGCAAGTGGGCCCCCAAATAATTGGCAAATCCTTAAGATTTGCCTGACAATATAACACTAACATTAAAAAGTGATATCAATAAATAATAAATAAATAAGAACTTAAAAGTATTCTACATTAGTTCTATTGATCCGGCCCACCCATCTGACCACTTGACACGGCCGCTGCCTTGTTAAGTGGGCCGCGTTAAGTGGGCCCTGAATCAGTGGAGGTTGTGAACCACTGTAGATGACACCTAAATAATGTATATAGATACTGTATCTATATCTATATCTATATCTAAGATACATAAAGGAAGTAAAACTGGGGTTTAAATCAGAGATCCTCCCATAATCAACCCATGGTTATTCTTTCCTCAGGTGGAGTTTAACCCCAACCAGTCATCTCTGACGGTGGAGGGCGATGACATCGATGCCTTTGATAAGGTCATGCAGCACATCTCCTACCTGAACTCACGTCAGTTCCCCACGCCCGGTATCAGACACCTCCGCGTCTCCACCACAGTCAAGTAAGTAAGACACAGAGACTGAGGACATTGTACTCAGTGGTCAGACTTTTTCACGTCAGTGACTCCCAAACGAATATGTATTTGGCCGCGAAACCCCATATAAATGTATTCTTTGACAGATACCCCCATACAAGTTTTTTAAAAAAAATCACGTTTTGCCAAGATATTTTGAAACTAACAGATCTACGTTAGTGAGCTCGCAGATCGGCTATTTTCAAATAGCTGACCACACTTTGAGAACCACTGATTTAACCACATGAAACCTAAGTGTCCCTATTCTGGGCATGTCATAACAGCTGAACATTGGACAAAATCAAACCTTGGTTCGAAGTGGAGTGGTGAATCTGAGCAGCTATACCGTGTGTGTGCGTGCGTGCGTGCGTGCGTGTTGAGTGTGCCTGGCCTGCTAAACAGCACCCCTCCTTTGAGTGTGCCTAGCCTGCTAAACAGCACCCCTCCTTTAACATGTGTGTTGTGTGTGGCCACTAGAGGTATTGCCAGGCTACAGACATAGCCAGCCAGCCAGCCAGCCACATAGCCAGCCACCCACCCACCCACCCACAGACATACCTGTCTATTGGGAGTGCTTTCACCACTCCAAAAATAAGCCTACATTTGACAAAAATAGCCGATCTACACGCTTATAGTGTATCACACAACGCAACAAGTTGTGAGCTTGTCTTTGTGTCTTCATGTCGGTCTGTTAGTGGCTAATCTCACAAACCAACGGGCCGATCAGCGGACAATTTCTCATGTAAGCTGGCAGTAGGCCAAGAAAATGCCAACACAGATTATATATTTATTATACCAGAAATCAATGAAGAGGCAAATGACTCCATTTTTTAAAGTCAATTGGACATCACAGCGATATGACATCACAGTGTCTCTCTCTAGGTCGTCCTCAGATGTCAATATGACATCACCGACATGACCTCCAAGATTACATGGAAGCAGCAATGTTATTAGACCCTGTCTTGTTCTGTCCTCTAACTGCATCTGTCGGTCGAGGTCAGCACATGAGCTTGTGAAGGTTCCTGCTGTTCCTGCTACTAAATCAATTAAACAGGGTTTCTCTTCTCAAAGGAGGACATGTTGAAATGTGAACAGTATAGAGGTAAAATGGAGGGCAGGTTTTTTTAGCCGGTGATGCTGCTACAAAAGTAATGAAAAGTCAAGGTACATCATATAAATTGAATTAGAAAAGCTCTGTGTTCTAACATTTCTTTATCTTATTGTCCTTGGCACAGAGCGTTAGTACAGTGTTTACACTATAGTCAGTTATTGCGTCCTTCTTGCCTTCTTTTATCTGTATTTATCGCCTGCATCTGTTGGTGTTTTTTTGCAAAATACACTGATGGGAATCATATTTCCACTTTGTGGGGACTCTGGGGAGTAGTATAACATGTGGAACTCGGAACGTAACCTCATCTCGTCCCCCCCAGGTGCTTCAACGAGGATGCGTGCGTCACGGTGCCAGACGCCGAGGGCTACGTGATGGTGCTGCGCCCAGAGGAGCCCAAGATCAGCCTGAGCGGCATCGACCACTTTGCCCGCAGCGCCGCCGAGTTCGAGAGCCAGGAGGGCGTGACACTGTTCCCCGAGCTCCGCATCGTGAGCACCATCACCCGCGAGGTCGACGCCGAGGCCGAGGCCGAACCCGAGGTCACTGAGGACGACCCCACCGGTAAGGGAAACGCACACGTGTCCACGCACAGTGGAGGGGAAAGCACTCACCTGTTTTACTTGAGTAAAAGTACAATAGTATGTGGTATCATAAAAATGTACTTAAAGTACCAAAAGTAGAAAGTACTCATTCTGCAGAATGTCCCTTTTCACAAGTTTTTAAATCTTTTGAAGTGGTTAATGTATCTAGTTACTAGTAACTCGTTTTTCAAATAATTGTAGTGGAGTAAAAGTACAACATTTGCCTCTGAGATGTAATGGAGTAGAAGTAAAATATTGAAATTTGCAAATTCTCCAGTAAAGTAAAAATCTAAGTCAAAATTGTACTTAAGTACAGTACTTGAGTAAAGTACTTAGTTACTTTACTGTCGTGTCCACACAATAGGAAGTGCAACCGCAAAGCTATAGGAACTAGAGAAAAGGTTGTTGTAACTACGCTTCTACGGTGTCGTATAGCAGTGATTCTCAACCTGTGCAAGCGGGCCCCCAAATAACTGGCAAAACATTATATATATAATAGAACATAAAAAAAGGAGGTTGAAATCTAGAGATGCCAAGGTTTATGCCCTACAGCAACCACCTGTATGTACTGTCTGTACATAACATTTCTATGAACACCTGCACGCTACATTCCTGATCTTATGTTTGTCCCAGAGGGGAAATATCTCTAGTTTAGCGGAGTTACTGTGATGGTGGAACGACTCCATGGTGGAATGGCTCCCTTAGGCATGGCGGATATACGTACAGTAGAAAGCTTTGTGGTTATAGACACTGACGCAGAGGATTAAGACATGGGGGGAGCAAGGGATTGGAGAAAAAAGGAGGGAGGGAGGGAGGGAGAGAGAGAGATGGATAGAGGGAGGAGTTGTTTACTACAGACTCTGTGGGGAAGGGGACATTTAACCAGCCGTGCCATCTGTCTGGCCTCTATATGAGGCGAGGCGGGGAGGGACGAGGAGAGAGAATAGATACTGTACATAGGAAGAGAAACAAAGTGCTCTGGTGAACAATAGGCCATAATGGAACAAAGGGGCTTAACACTTAAATCCCTATACTTACTGTGGTTAACTGCATTCTCATGGGCCTCAATACAGTGGTTTTCAGCCTTTTTCATATCAATTATTTATTTGGCATTTTGAGCCACGGACCACCATTTGATTAGATTTAGCCTCTCAAACCCAAAACGTATGATATTTTATTATCGTTGGATAAGCTTTTGTCCACAGTTCCATGCTGTATTGATATTGGTACCATAGGAGAGGTGACAGGCAAACGTTGCAAACGTTGTAATAAAAATAAAAACAAATCTGCATTCTCTAATTGTATAGACTTCTTGTAAATTGAGTAATGTAAGATGTAAGATGTTTTTAAAAAAAATGTACGCTTGAGAGTGTGGGTCCATTTGGTTACATTTTACACTGTCAAGAGTTATAGATCTATAAGGGTACATTTGGGTACCAACTCTCCATCATTTAGATGGGGACCACCTGGAACCCCCTCAAGGTCCGGGGGAATGGTGGTCCCCGGACCACTGGTTGAAAATATTCCTAGGTGATACTATACCAAATATCTTCACCAAAGGGCTCCTGGTGGCCTAGTGGACCAGGCGCAGACCATATAGGCTCGATTCCCGATCCGGGCGACCTTTGCCGCATGTCACTCCCTGTCTCTCCCCCATTTCCTGTAAGTCTACTGTCCTATCCAATAAAGGCAAAAAGCCCAAAAACAAATCTTAAAAAAAATATATATATATATATCTTCACCAAAAATAGAATCTACAAGCTATAATTTCACAAAACAACAAACAAAGGAATGGTGATGCTTGGGTTCAAATGGTTAAAGTCCTGCTCAACCTTTCCTGACATAATGAACTCATGCTCTCTGCTGGACGACAAGGAGCTGCAATCAGACTGTCTGCAGTTAGCAGACCAGTCAAATAAGCTCACAAGGAATCCATTATAGGAGTTCCTGTAGTGCAGACTTGAGGCAGAAGATGCTAATGGCACAAACACATCTTAATAAAAATGTAATGTGCGCAATAAAAGAATACACGCTGAGTTTGCTTTACACCAGATGGCTATATGATCATGATAGTAAAACCTTTATTACGGTGTGGCTCTGCAGGAGTCTAGCCTGTGTCTGTCTGTGTTTTCTGAGTTAATCTTGCACAGATATGTCTACCAGTACAAAGAGCTACCAGTCCATATTTCCAAGTCGCAGATCCAGCAGTCAACCTGGCCGGCTCTCTGCAACTCCTCATCCCTCACATTCTTTGTTTTTCTTTTCCTCTCCCGTGGTTGGTCCAGTTCAAGAGACGGTGGTATCGGAGGAGATCATGCACAACCTGGACACATGCGAGGTGACCGCCATTGGAGATGAACTGGACGGCGAGCACGAGAGCCTGGAGCTGGACCTGTCCCAGCTGCAGCAGCGTGGTCTGGAGATGAGCTCTTCTAACCTGGGCCTGGTCATCACCGGTACGGACACTCATAGACCTGCGCTAGGCTAGACACTCATAGACCTGCACTAGGCCAGACACTCATAGACCTGCACTAGGCCAGACACTCATAGACCTGTGCTAGGCCAGACACTCATAGACCTGCACTAGGCCAGACAATCATAGACCTGCACTAGGCCAGACACTCATAGACCTGTGCTAGGCCAGACACTCATAGACCTGTGCTAGGCCAGACACTCATAGACCTGCACTAGGCCAGACACTCATAGACCTGCGCTAGGCCAGACACTGTGCTATATATGATGTGTCCCCATGTAATGAACAACTGAACATTCAGACACATACTGGTATACAGAGGCATCAAATGAACATGACAAGCTTACAGATGTATCCTGCTGCGAGTGAAGGCGACCGCATAGAATGGGTTTATCTAATCCCACTGGATTAATTCACCACCCCATAACCATGTTCAAATGTTATGCTAGCACATGCACACAATTGCAGTGCCTTCTCTTACTCATACACACTCGAATGTCTTTAAGATCTATGAGACTAAATCCATTTTGCTGCTGTTCACTCCTTAATTCCTTCCTATGAATATTCACAGCCTATTTAGAAACATGCCAATCCCATAGTACATAATTTACTTCCCCACAACATGGGCATTTGTTTACCTGGTATTTGTTTTTATTTGAGGCACAGCATACGTTTATATGACTAAGTATTTACCTTGTTGTTTTTTGATATGCTTACGCTGCCTATTCCGATCTGGCAACTTTTAAGTTACTCTGGATAAGACCGTCTGCTAAATGCCTAAATTGTATTTGATAGTAAATTGAGCTATGTCAAACAACATTATCTGCAGCTTGCATTATCTCCTGTTCATGTGTGATTGTGCCTCTGTGTGTGCTAGGCGTGAACACTATGGCCAACTACGAGCTGGTGCTGCACCTGATCCGCTACAAGAACTGGCACACAGAGGCTCTCTTCGACAGGAAGTTCAAACTGGTGTGCTCTGAACTCAACGGCCGCTACATCAGCAATGACTTCAAAGTCGAGGTATTACTGGACATCCTTTCTTGGTCACCATTGTAAAAGAGATTGTGTTCTCTCAATAACTTACGTGGTGAAATAGAGGAACCAAAAGAAACAAATAACGCATAAACCTAAAAAGGATGCATTCATTGCAGAGGGTTAGAAATGGTATCCTCTATCCTCCGCACATCATCTGGGCAGAACTATGTGTACAAAAATATATTAATGCTTACTCATCGTAATACATTTTTCCAACATAATGTCTAGGATTGTCCGCATTCAACATATTCTGTAACATTTGTGTTTCCTCAGGTGAATGTGATCCACACAGCCAACCCCATGGAGCATGCCAACAATGCCATGGTACAGCCCAACTTCATCAACCCCGTGCACCACGCCTCTGTGGACCTGTCTGGACACAACCTGGTCAACGCTCACCAGGCCTCAGGTGAGCTTTAACCCATTTAGGCCTAGAATTATTGAATGCTTTAACCAGTGAAAAATAGCAGATATACAAGCTCACAGCACGGCACCGAGTGCCGCGCTGCGAGCTTGTAGATCTGCTATTTTTGAAAAAGTTGTGAAAATGTGTGAAAATCGTTTGTAACTCAAATTTTGCTTCTGGTGGGTCCCTGGAACTAAATATTTTGAGATGGGGGTCCGTGGCCAGATAAATATCATTTTGGGGGTCCTTCACATGAGAACCACTGACATAGTAGTCTCTCAAGAACAGACTAACTGAGCTCCAGTTAAGCGAAAAGGACCTTTTCTTTGACGATGGCTGGCCAGATTGCTGACACAGAAACATAGGGTTTTTCAAAAAACCTTAGAAGGATTCAAAAGACACTTATAGAATCGGGTCAAAATTCGAATTTTCACGATTTGCCGCGCTGCAAGCTTGTATATCTGCTATTTTTCAATAGTTAAAGCATAAAATAATGATACACAATAATGTGTAACTGTTCTAAATGGGTAAATCCATGTTTCAACCAGGCTGGCATCCCCATCTTGTTATTATATGAAAAACAACAACAAAAAGCTAAAAAATAAATGTACTGTATTTAAAGAAGGCACACGTACACACGCATACACACACTTGGAGCCTCCAAAAGCATTCCTTCACAGTGCAGTTAAAGCCCATTAGCTCTAGTGCTGGAGTACGAGAGAATACATTTGTACACTGCCTCAACACAACTAATGGCCATAAAATGCCTTAGCACAGAATTACAGGCAATGACTTGGAAAATTAACTGTATGTTGAGGAGAACGTTGTTGGAAGTGACTTTTACTTTGTTGTCTTTGGGCGAAGTGAAACTAACGATACCCTCCTGAAATCTGTTGTTGTTGTGTGTGTGTGTGTGTGTGTGTGTGTGTGCGTGCATGCTGCTGTGCAGGCACATGCACACATAGACATCAAAGGGGGCTTGAGCCCCTGCCCTTTTATCCGTCTCTAAAAATTGCCCTCTCCAGAGTCCAGACCATGAATGCAGTTTTTACTATGGTGAAAGAAATGCAAACGCCCTCTTTCCATGCCATACCTGAAGGCAGCATTCAAGAGAATTGCCTTGTCTAAACTCTCCTGAACTTGAATGCAGCATCTTATGTTGAAAGAATTGCCCTCTCTTTGTAGAAATCCATGCCGTTACACCACATCTCCAGTATTGACCTGATTATACTTGGTTCAGTGTGGTATCAAGCACCGAAAATAGCAGACCTCCAAGCTCACAACGCGTCGCAGCGAGCTTGGATGTCGGCTATTTTCGACATTTCACCAAAAGGCCCTTTTAGAAGTGTCAGCCCCTGCCTCTCTAACATTCTCTGCACGTCCCTGCTGTGTGTGCCCCACAGTGGTCCCCAGCGCAGCCACCATCGTCATCGTTGTGTGTGTGAGCTTCCTGGTGTTCATGATCATCCTGGGCGTGTTCCGAATCCGCGCGGCCCACCAGCTCACCGTGAGGGACACGGAGGGTGGCAAGGAGAACGAGATGGACTGGGACGACTCGGCCCTCACCATCACCGTCAACCCCATGGAGGTAAGCGCAGCACCACCTCGCTTCAAGCTGACATGCATCAACGTCAGCCCCACAAACAACGTTAGCCCCTGCACAACAGTGTCCCCCCCCCCCCCCCCCCTCTTTCTCTTGTGTGCTCTCTTCTCGCTCTCTCCTCCTTCAGAGTAACTCCGCTTACTCGATTTCATGCATAATTATAATTGTTATTATCATACATAACTGTTTTATTGTAGCCATGCTGGGCTGTACATTACCACTTTCGTTTCCAATTCCGCACTGTCCCATCTTCTCAGTGAGACATCATTGGTCTTGTGAATATGTATCATTAAAATTCTCGTTATCACTGCTAATGTGCTTTAGGCTAAAAAATAAATTCACTTTCCAAGTTTTGTTTCGTGAATAGATCCTGTGGTCGAATAGCGACAACTACTGGTTGACAAGAGGTATTGAATGAAACTCAAATGGAAATAGCTTATAAAAACAAAAAAGGAGAAAAAAAAGAAAATGAAAAAACACAAGGCACCTGAGTTTGAAGGACTGGTAGGACATGAAAGTTACAGATTGCAGCTTTAAGCTTGTGCTGGATGCTCGTCATGCTTTAGCCAAATAATGCATACTTGTGGCGTTATTGAAGACACGTCTCTCCTGTTTGCATTGTTGCAGTGAGGCCTTGGAGCACTGAAGTGATACATAATATTCAGTTATGAAATCTCACTCTCCCGCTGCCTGGCAACAACAGATCAGCCCATCTTCTATTATAGACCTACTGGCTAACCGTAACCTTATTTATTTATACAATACTGCGCTTCAAGAAAACAAATAACACCACAAGTTAACCGCAATCCAGCTCTTGTGGCGAGTGGGCGTGTGAGTGAAACAAGCACTAACGTGACAGTTTCGTCAGTTTCCACTGCCCACTAGGGTTGGGATGATAATCGTTATTAAAAAAAAAACACTCACAATAATCCTATCATGGAGATTTACATTTATCGTGAAATTATCCTCTGTCATGCACTGCACTGGGATACATTTTTAAACACTTGATACAGTCTTCTCTCTACCAAATCTCTTTGACAAAAAATAGCCGGTCTACAAGCTCACAACGTGTCGCACCACAAGCTTGTAGATCGTCTATTTTTTGACAATTGTTACGCCACAGGATAATGATTGTTGGGGATATTTTGATTATGGCAATTTCTTTTGGTCACAATTATCGTGACATGACATTTTCACATCGTACAATCCCCACTGCCGCCCGCTCGGCTCTCATTGAAAAACACATGACTAAGGCCCCACCGGTCGCTTGCAGCAGGGGTTCCCAAACCTTTTTGTCTCAGGGCACCCCATGAATATTTTTTTAATCCGAGGCACCCCTACATTATAATTTTCACTCCCAGCACCTTATATTTATAGCATATCGTCGTTGTCGGGTGGAAACCTTGTAGGCCTATGTCCAAAACCGTTCGTTTTGTATTTATCATCTATAAAATGTACTAAATGCGATGCGAGGCGTTGTGTGCTTGTAGATCGGCTGTTTTCACTAGTTTTGTGCAACAGTCTTGTATGATGAAGCAGGGCTTTGCTTTACCAAAAGACGTACACATTTGAAACTTGGAGATACGAGGTTTCTGCCCGACAGTGACGATATTTTAGTGATTATGTTGCGAGGAAACGTTTGTACTTCAAGATTTAAAATGATACTAAATATTTTTTCAAGTGTCCAAATGCCCCGTCACCCACTTTGAAAACCCCTGGCTTGGAGTCTGAAAAGCCCTTCTCTCTCTCTGTCTCTCTGTGTCCCAGACGTACGAGGACCAGCACAGCAGCGAAGAGGAGGAGGAGGAGGAGGAAGAGAGCGAGGACGGCGAGGAGGAGGACGACATCACGAGCGCCGAGTCGGAGAGCAGCGAGGAGGAGGAAGGGGCGGAGCCCGAGGACCAGCAGGGGGCCAGCAGACAGCAGCAGCTGGAGTGGGATGACTCAACCCTCACCTACTAGAGACCACACACACACACACACACACACACACACACACACACACACACACACACACACACACACACACACACACACACTACAGCAGTGTTTCTCAAATTTCAAGGTCTCCCCTTAACTCTTGACAGTGTACAAATGGAACAATTTGGTTCCATTTGTACACTGGTAGAGTTACAGACTTGTAACTCTACCTTCCTTTAGACCCCCCTCTAAAGGAACCCACAGAGTCCCTGGGATCCACTTTGAGAACCACTGCACTACAGTACCTCCGCACACATTCAAATCACTTAACCAAACCCACGCCCTCACCAGTGTGCTTGCACTTGCACACACACAGACCCACACACACACACACACACACACACACACGCACATACACACACGCACACACTCCCTGGCAATGTCATTTTCAAGGAGCCATGATGTTGGGGGGGGGGGGGGGGGGGAAGAAATCCTTTCAACCTATCTATGGTCCAGGTTTTCCTGTTGTCATCTTCGTGGTGGTACTCAGTGTAGTATAGTAAAATCACCAGATCACTGATTTTTACTTTTGATTTGTGATTTTGATTTTATTTATTATGTTTTTAATTCCCGGGAAAACTTGGCCTAAATTTACATTTGTTTTTGAAATAATGTGAGGAAGTCCAACCTTGCACTTTGTGTTCACTCGGATCACAGCTTTCGGATGGAGAATATCTTTTTTTATTTCATTTTTTAAATGTAGGTAAATATATACAGTACCTTGCGCATTCATTTTTTAAATGTGTTTGCCGCTAAAATCACGACTAGCTTTGACTTGGGGTTCATAGGCCAGAGAGTGAAACAAGGCGATGCTTCTCAACAAGTAGACTGCATTTCTCTTTTTTTTTTCTTTTTTTTTTAGTGCATGAGGATATTTGAAAAGTCACATGTGTAGAGGAATAAATTGCTTTTTAATTATTTTGTTTTTGTAAATATAATGAAATGTAATTAGTCAATGTGTTAGTGAAGGCCTAAACAATGGGGTCCAATATCTACAATGACGCAGTACGTAATGTAGAATATTTGTGTCACACAGGCTGTAGCATGTTGCAAAATTTAGCAGAGCTCTTCCGTCATGCTTGTATAAAACGTGTCTGCTTCAAAATGAGAAACCCAGGACTATAAGCAGAGGTTTCCATGGCAAAGTGGTGTCCATTTTTGTCTTTTTCTTGTTTTTTGTTTGTTCTTTGGGGAAAAAAATCATTTCTTTTGCTTTACGTAGGCAGGACTGGCTTCGCACGCACAGCAAAATCCTCGGTGTTGGTGTCAAAATGGACCTATAAGGACACATTTGTACACTCTTTGAGGGTTCAATTAACTGAGGACTTTGCTGTGCAGACTCTTTGCTTTGCTTGCACAGGTGGCAATGCTATACTCAAGGTATCAATGTATTTTAGTCCCTAGATGTCACTGTTGTACAGAAGGGATTTTTGTTCAGGGTATTCACACTCAAGAAAAATGCATACATACAAACCTTAGGTTTGTGTTGGTACAGTACGAAAGATCATAAATAGCACTGTTGGTCTTAAAATATGGGTACTGCTAATATATTAGAGCTTAGAGATGATATATTTTGTCAGCAGCTTTAAACTGCCCTTCTTCTTCATTAACCAGTCCTGCCATGGTGACATAAATACACTGTAAACATCCAAAGTGTTGGTTTAAATCTGAGTGTAGAAATAGAGCCCTATAAGGGTCCATTTTCACACTGTCATAGGGTTCATTTTTACACTCAGTTAAAGTGACACTTAGAGTTTTGCTGTGTAGGAAAATAAATGAATCTCTACAAACTACTGAAAGAGCAGATCAATATGGACAGACAAGCTTTTAGTGGAGCTTGGTTGAATAGTGCAGCTGCTGGTGTCGTTTTAGGCCCGATTTATACTTTGACACACGGCGGTGTCGACCGTGGGAAATAGACGACCTACAAGCTCACAACGTGTCGGGAATGCGACGTGCTGTGAGCTTGTAGGTCTGCTATATTCGGCGCGCGACACCAGTGTGCAACAGAGCATAAATGAAGTTTATGGGGTAGAGAGATGAAATGCAAAGACATCTCAGATTGCTTCATTGCAAAAAAATATTTTTAAAGATTTGTTTTTGTGGCACAGCTATTTAATCCAAGATAATATATTAGATGCATTTTTAAAGCAGCTTCGTATCACAAATAATTACTCCTTTTCTCATGGATTCATTGAGTTCCTGTTGGAGAAATGATAACTGAAGGGAGGAGTGCTCTAGTTATGATGGGAAAACTCTTTAAAAATGAATCTTATTTTGTTATGTTTGAATCTTAAAATGAAATATTTTTTTGCAGTAGACCACTAGATTTTATTGTACATGGAACTGTACTGTAGAGTTGTTCTAAAGTTATTTGTTTACATTTGGTAAACTTGTTTTCCTTCCGGTATTAGTATAAAACTTATACAATTAATTGGGAAGATGTGTCCAATGTTAATCTCTATATCTCCTCTTAGACATGGCTGTCATTCATTACTGTAGTGTATTTTTCACCTAACAGATGCAATTGGACTTTTTTGTCTAATTTATGCTTAAGCACAAAGTGTTGGGTGACATGTAACTTACATGAAAATTACGTTTTCAGCCAAAGAAAGTGTCGTATCAACACTTTTTTTGTTTCGTTGAAAATGCGCCACTTTTATTGAGTGACATGTTTCGCAACACCTTTTTTTGCTAAAGCACAAATTGGGCTTTACACCTAACAATGTTTCTGGGATTCCAAAATAAATATATCCATTTTCCAACCTGCTTTATGTGAATAGGTTTTGGGGGCATTTTTGTTCAATGAAGGGAGCAGACAGTGTGGCATTATCGGTTTGAAAATGATTAGAACAGGCTTCGAGGCTCTCATACTTTGCATGCAAATCTATTTTCTGAGGATACAATCAGATGGTCAATAATACAAGGGGGGAAATAGCATTTTAATTCTTTGCAAGTTTCGTCAAAGGACCTTTTTAGACACAGTCTCCAGGTCACCTTTGATGTTTTGAGCAAACCTTATGTCTGGAGTAACTAGATTTTTTTCAGGTCCAATTTATTTATTGTTTTTGGTCAATGGTGGAAATGTGGTGAACAATCTCCCCTTTCATGATGACTTGGGCCTACAAAACATGGGGCCAGGTTTGAGCCGGCCGAGTTGGGAGTGCCTTTTGCCGATCACAGCGCAATTAACACAGCTAACAAATTAAAAAAAAGTACTCATTTACGCTCTTTTAGTTGTGGCAAAGTTTTTTCTTTTCTTATTTTGTAAGTATTTAATGCTAGATTTCTTACAGAGCTGGGGGATGTGATTTCTTTTCTTTTTTTCATTTTATTGTAACAATAGTCCACTGCTAGTTTTATTAAAAGTGAAGAAGTTTTACATAGGTGTCATGTGTCCATGTTGATGTGTAGAAAAAGTAGATCCATATTGTATCTTCTATATTGTACTAAATCATATTGACGGAATCCACCTCTTAAAAGATGTACATTACCGAATTGCTATAGGCAGCATAGTGGGTATAGATTTACCTATTTGTGTATAGAGGAAGGTCGTTTTCAACAGTGTACTATTGCCTGAATTGCTGACAGAGGTTTTTGAGGGCAGCATGAAATTCACAAGAACCTGTTATAAGCCTGTTCCCTCCAAAGTTCTCACAATGTCATTATGTCAAAAAAAATCTTCAATGTCAACATTTCAACTAACACTTCTGCAAAAGGTACAACGCATTATCACTGTTAAGAGCAAATTGGCTCGGATACGGCTCAGAATTAATCTGGCATCTCAAGTTTTCCAAATCATGTACTTTCTGGTCAGCCCCTGAGATACTGTATTCTTCTCTGCATTGAATTGAATGTCACACACTGCCTAATGAATTGAATGCAGCCATAATATAAACATTAAAAATGTAAATGTAAGGGACTTTTACTTTGCATGAACCACATTGTGTGTATGTTCCATGTAGAGTTGTAAGACTGGGGTGAAGGAGGAGGCTCACTACTGATTCTCTTGATTGTCTGTTTCACAAATCCATGCCACTCAAAACCACGTTTTGTTTTCTTTCAAATCTTTGCTCAAAAGGGTTAAGGTGATGTTTTCAGAGTTGTCAAATGCTTCCTTTGTGCTTGTTGGGGCTGCTCTCACTTTTCTACCAATTGAAAGGCAAATTGTGGTAAAGTTGATGCTTGCTCATGAACAAAATAAAGGATGACAAGATGGGGTATAAGTTATTTCTTGGTTTCTGTCTTTATCAGCGGAGCTTAAAGAAAATATTACTAATCATTTCTGCATTATGAGCATTTCACTCAATTATTTTGAAGATTAGCTCTGGGTGGTGCACTGGAATAGTATTTGTTTTGAACTTGAAGCTTAGCGACCTCTGCTGGTGAGCATTTTTTTTAACCCATTTAGGCCTAGAATTACTGACTGCTTTAAGGTTGAAAAATAGCAGATATACAAGCTCACAGCGCAGCACCGCGCTGCGAGCTTGTAGATCTGCTATTGTTGAAAAAAAGTCGTGAAAATGTGCGCAAATCTTTGAATATACATTCAGAGCGAACGTTTGTAACTAAAATTTTGCTTCTGGGGGGTCCCTGGAACTAAATATTTTGAGATGGGGGTCCGTGGCCAAATACATATCATTTTGGGGGTCCTTGACATGAAACAGTTTGAGAACCACTGACATAGTAATCTCTCAAGAACAGACTAACTGAGCTCCATTTAAGTGAAAAGGACCTTTTCTTTGACGATTGCTGGCCAGATTGCTGACATAGAAACAGGGTTTTTAAAAAAATCAAGGATTCAAAAGACACTTATAGAATCGGGTCAAAATTCAAATTTTCACGATAAAAAAGAAATAGCAGATCTACAAGCTCGCAGCACGGCACTGAGCTTGTATATCTGCTATTTTTCAATATTTAAAGCATAAAATAATGATACACAAACTGTGTACCCGTTCTGAATGGGTTAGAGGCAGAATCATTTTATAAATTATTATACCTCCCTTGCCAGTAGGAGTAATACAACAATGATACGACTAAAATGTAAACAGTACTCATGATTGACTAAACACAACTGAACTCTACGGAGGCAACATATCAAGTCAAAACGACATTGTAACCACAACAATGCACTTCAGAAGTCACTCCAGTTTCATCATCCATGAGTGTCGATAGCAGATGATAGTCCAGAAAATTACACTGATGATTTGCAGCAGTCATGAGATTTCCAGCAGTCATGAGAACGACCCTCATTAAAAGACACCACAATCAAGAAATAAAAGCCTTTTAAGATGATAAATGCAGCATTTCAATAACAAATATAACAAGCCAAATATTTCCCATAAAGTGCTTGCATCAATTGATGGATACGTTGCAAAAGCTAAGAGTATCAGATCAAACTCTAGTAACTATAATACACACAATTTACAATAATGTGGAAAAATAAAATACATTTAAAAAAGGTTTAGGGGTATAAAACAATACTGTTAAATAGGCCTACCATTACTGCTGAGAGTGCAATGCTTGGTTACAAAATCAAAAAGGTCGATTGGCACAAGAATTAAGATTAAAATTAACATTGTTATGCCTTTGTTTTCACACCAGAGCTTGCTAAAGCCATGATTTTGTCTTCTGATCCTGAAAAACAAGGGTACAAAACAGATATGAAATACATATACCACTGAGAAACTTAAATCAATTAAACATCTTTGTTTATTATAAATTAAAGAATGTGCTTATTCTCACCTAGGTCTGCAGTGACTTTTTCAAACTGGTTAAGGGTGGCCGTTGCATTCTCCGTTAGAAACGTCTCATCTTCTGTTGTGAGCTACAGTATAACAAAGTAAAAAAAATAACAATAAGTGATCAAAATGAAAACAAAAGTAAAGGTTATAACAAGCATATCGTCTCTGTCGGGTGGAAACCTCATAGGCCATGTCCAAAACTGTTAGGCCGCAATCAGACATACGCGTGAGACATCTTCTCCGTATCGTTTGAGAATGAGGGGAGGAGGGGGAAGTCCAATGCATTTTCTATCTAAGTCACATGGTTTCATGTCGTTGCCGTGTCTCTTGCTCAACCGAAGGCTGTCTTTTGGCCAAGAGATTTGCAAGAGACAAAAAAACACGTGACCTCCATTGACAATGAATTGGACCTGCCCCTCCTTCCCTCATCCTCAGACGATACGGACACGATAGCTGTCGGCCTGTCGCAACTGTCTGTGATGCGCCTTACTTTTCAGGATTCAATTAGCAAAAGTGGCAGATCGACAAACTCAAAATGTATGGTGCAGTGTTTCGAGCTTGCAGATCAACTACTTTTATACTTTTGTGACACTGTAGTATGATGATAAGTAGGGCGCTAATTTACAAAAAAAAGTTCCAAAGACTCTCGACTAGGACTCGAGCTCAAAGACTCGTGGGCATCTCTGTTGTATTGTATATATACAAATACTTAAATGTTAGACCTAATATTACAATCGTGATTAGGATATAATGTTACAGTGCCACCACCCACATGGTGGTATGATTACTATACTTTCTCTCTCTTTTCTATAAATATGGTTGGCTGGTAGAATTGTGTAAATGGCGGGTGAAGTTTTGTTAGAACTGGCCACTTTGGTTGCTGGACAAACAGCCTAATAACAGCAGAATGACTCAAACACATCAGTCACAGTCATGATCACAAGCCACTTAATCAGCAACACCATATTTGTTCCAGAGGGATCAAAAGCAACATACACTGTGTGGCAGTAGGGTTGAGCAATTAACCATTTATTTCTTATCAATGAAACAAAAAATTATAATACATTTTTTTATAATTACATAACAAATGAGCATAACAAACTATGACTTCGTTCATAGTACAATGGTGCTTGTAGATCAGTATGAATAGCTGATCTACAAGCTCACAACGCATGATGACGCATTGTAGATTAGCTATGTTTACTTCTGTTTGTTAAAGAAAGAAAATCATGTATTAATCGTAATCGTGCCAAACGTTTGAAATAATCATGACATTGATTTTAAGTAATTTCGCCCTGCCCTATTGTCAGGGTATCTCACCTTCTCGCCCAGTTTTCTCAGTGCTGTGAGGATTTCCAACTTCTGCTGTGTGTGCACGTCACGTGACAGCTTCCCCACCATGACATCACGGTCCATCTGCACACAATGTCACACCGTCACAGGCTATATAGTGTCAGGGCAGGCTACACATTCAACTACATTGGATTAGATCAGTGGTCCTCAAACGTATTCATGTCAAGGACCCCCCAGATTGACGTGTATTTGGCCACGGACACCCATCTCATGTATAAAACATAGCTCAAAACACAAACCTCCGCTAGTCTGGTTCTCAGCTGCCCTGGCTGCTTCTTAGCAAAGAGACGGATGACCTCTGGGGTTTTGAATGCCTGGCTGATCGCAGCTTGAATTGCCTGGTGAGGGAGGAGACAGCAATTTAACAATCATGTTGGGTGGACTTGATTAGTAGACCCTACACTACAGCTGACATAAAGACAATATATTAGAAGAAAGGAGCTTTTAATAACAGGATATAAATTAACAAAACTTAAAAGGAGGACTTCACCACTTTTCAACCTGTCTTCATATAATAGGTCCTCACTAATGTTCATGATAAAATATCACAATTTTTTTTCTACTCAGTCTGGGTCTCATAGGAGAGCTGTGGGTGGGTCAAATCCTTCCACCGGTGACATCATCAATGGGAAATGCAAGCTAATAGAAACCGCAGGCTTTCTATTCCTGAAAAGTTGCAATGTTAAAGTGGAAGCCATTGTTCTTGTGATAATAAAAAATCAAAATATTTTTTTTCAAAAATATTGTTTAAAAAAAATCTGTCAAACGATGATGTCACCGGTGGAAGGATTTGACAGCTCTCCTATGAGACCCAGACTGAGTAGAAACAAATTGTGCTATTTTATTATGAACATTAGTGAGGACTTATTATATGAAGACAAGTTGAAAAGTGGTGAAGTCCTCCTTTAAATATAATAATTAACATTCTGTATCCTAAATACATACCAGTTGCATCCCACTTAGCTCATCTACGAGTGTCATGTCTCCCGTCATGATCTTCTTCAGAGAGTCATTAAATTCACTCAACTGCTCCAGCGTTTCCCTTTTGGTCTCCTCATACTCGTCCTCATCCAGCTCCTCTCTGAATACACAAACATTGGGTTGAGGACAGGCACGTGCAAAAATAGACATCAAAGGGGGCTTGAGCCCCTGCCATTTTATCCATCTGTAAAAAGTGCCCTCTCCAGACCATGAATGCAAGTAGTGAAAATAGCAGACCTCCAAGCTCACAACGCGTTGTGCTGCTTGGAGGTCTGCTATTTTTACTATTTTCACCAAAAGGCCCCATCCAGAATCAATGGGGGTAAATTTACTATAATCATTTTTTTTGTCTTAAGAAAGCGCCAAATAAAAACAAAAAAGTACTGAACTCAAGTCTCCATGTCGTGACTAATCAATAGAAAAATAGTCATTTTGGGGGTGAAGTTGGTGAACTACTCCTTTAATATGTTTGCACCCCTGGGAACATTCAGCTGTAAACATGCTGCATTGCTGCTGCCTCACTCACTACAAACTAGACAAAAGATGCTCGTTGTGTTGAGATAAACAGATTACACTCTGTCATACCTGCACTCTTCCAGGTCCTGAAGCTGTTGCATCAGTCTGTCAAGTTGCTCTTCCATATTTTGCCTCAGTTTCCCAGTTTCTGATTTCCCTCGAGACGCCATCCTTTAGACTTCGGAGCTTTGCAGTACCTTTACAGGGTTTGAACTTCAACCACAACAGAAGCAAAACAGAAATGGATTATCGACACGATATTATCTTTAAACGTTTACGTTTGAGTTTCACTAGCCTGCTATGACACAGTCGGCGGGGTTACGTTCAACTGAGTTAGCTGACTAGCTAAGTAATAAGCTCGTAGAGAGTCACGGGTGTTTTGTAGCTCCTTTTCCGAACGAAGCTATATTTTGGAGCTTTTTTACATCAATGTCAAAGCAATAAACTCTATAGTTTGGTGGAATCTCACTAACCTGCATGCAACACTGAGAGACAGTTAACAAACTGATTAGCAATACTGCTATTATAGCTTCAAAACGCATGACATCCTCACCTGCCTCGAACAGTCTTGGTGAACACCTCTGACCCACGCTATGTTGTGATGTGATGCCTGCTGATCAACTGTTTGTTTCAACGTTTCACTACGGCCGATGTCGCTTAAATGAACACTAGAATGTAGAGCTATATAATAGGGCACATTTACTCGTAAACATCATTGCGAAATATTTCCAGGCTGTCTGAGCCTTTTGTTTTGTTCAGGGGTGGATTGTGAACGTAGCTCTTCTAGAGTATTGTGGGTGCGGCTGTGTCAGTCCAATGGAAGGAAAGGCCACCAACGTCTATATTTCTTCTTTCTTGTCATTCATCTCTGTGCAAACTATAAACAGAGTCCACCCGTAGTGCTCCCACTCCAAATATATACATTGTCCATTCAGTGACCCAGAGCGTGAGTCTGAGCCTCCGTGAATTCTTCCCTCAACACACTATCCAGGTCCTCTCCAGTGACGTCCATAACATTCAAGAATCTTTTTGCTGCTGCCAATACCATCTTAATTCTCTCAGACTTTCCCTTTATTTCCACCGCACAGTTGATTACGCCAGAAATCGTGTCTTTTCCATACAGATATTCTGTTACCACCAACGTCCAGTGGTGTAAAGAAACTATAATGCAGATTATGCGCATTTACTCGAGTAAATTTTTGAGGTACTTTTACTTCACTACAATTATTTGAAAACTTGAGTCACTAGTTACTTTGTAGATACAACATTGTATAATAAACATGAAAACTATCACAACTATCAAACATTTACATTTTTGATAGCAATAATTTTGAATTCCAGACATTTATTTGTAACAGAGTATTTCTATATTGCAGTAACTATTGATACTTTTACTTTAGTAAAACATTTGAGTAATTTTTCCACACCCTCTTTTTGCCAGACCCAGGGGGTCGGCCTACATAAGGCTTTGTCGGTCTGTCGGTCGGTCCCTCTTTTCCTCAGTGTCCCTCTTTTCCTCAGTGTGCCTGTGTTTGCCTCTGACTGCTCATCTGCCCCTCCCTTCCCTTGCTCGGCTGATTGCCTTGAGTGCCGTCACCTGTACGGGACCAGCTGAGTTGAGTTGGCTGACGAGCTGCTGAGACTATAAATTCCTGTGTTTTCATGTGTTAGTTCAGTGCTGCAAAACATTTGCCCCACAGCCATACTAGTGAAAACAGCCCATCTACAAGCGCACAAACATTTCCAGCTGCTCAGCCTATAAAATCCTGTGTGTTCATGTGTTAGTTCAGTGCCATACTAGTCAAAACAGCCGATCTACAAGCTCACTACGCTTTGTTGCTGAGACTATAAAATCCTGTGTGTTCATGTGTTAGTTCAGTGCCATACTAGTGAAAACAGCCGATCTACAAGCTCACTACGCTTTGTTGCTGAGACTATAAAATCCTGTGTGTTCATGTGTTAGTTCAGTGCCATACTAGTTTTCATTGCGGGTCTGGCACAACCAGGTGACCTGGTCTAGTTTTTAAAGCTATATGATGCAAACTATTCAGGCAATAATCAAACAATAGACAATAAATACTGGACATAGAAAAAAAGAAAAAGTGTCATAAACCACTCCTCAACGTCCACAGCAGAGCTACTGATGACGTTTGTGAACGTTCCTTCTTTACATAGCCTTGGTTGTGTTTAGCCAATCAGATTTCTGGTTGATCTGGTCCAACCAGAAGTGTATTAGGGAAATACCAAGGGAAATACCCGGAAGTAAAATGTTTCATTTTCATGTTGTTGAGTAAAGGTGCGGTAAATAAGGTGAGTTTCGGCTATATTTACTGATGTTTTATTCTTCACAGCCACGAAAATATGTCTTTTGTTGAATAGGTAACTTGTTTTGACGATTTACCTTGCAGGGGTTGCTGCTGCAAGCAACATTTTTAAGGTTAAGCAAAATCCAGTTCGAGTTGTTCAAAGTCTTGACACGAAGAGGATAACCAAAGCTTTCCGTACTTCTGCAATATTGGTGGTTAAAACTATCAGATCTGTTTATAAATCGGCTGTCAAAGGAGGGTATTGAAACTTGGATGAAGATGATGTGTATTATTGTTATTTTTATGCTATGTTGATGAATTGAACACGTCATACGACCACACAATGGAAACAAGGGCATGGGCTTTGTTATGTTATCCTTTATGCCTTAATGTTTTGACTGTACCTCGTACTGTTTACATTTTTGACTACAAAAGTACTCAATCAATCAATCAAAAAGATAGCATCTAAGTTGTACTATTCAGACTTCCGAGTAAATAAGGGGCAAAGCACCTTTTTAAAACACATTTGGTTACTGTTATTATTGTCCACAAATTGTATTCAAAGGTCAGACCAAAGTAGCCTGGCGGTGCCAGCCTCTTATCCCTTACTCTATGCTGTTATCACACACTTCGTTTTGGGAAGAGAGACAGGGGATGGTGTTGTGCGGTCTGGTTTTTACCAGGCTAAGAGCAAAGGGCATTCGACCTTTCATTAACAGTTCACACTGAGTGAGCACTATAACTATCTCCTTCATGACAAGCTGTTGTCCTGAAACAATAATCGTACATAATCGTGTTGTCGCAATTATTTGAGACAATCACAATTATTTTTGCATAATCGGTTCAATGTTTAAAAATGTCATACATTTTCAAAACTTTTTCAAAAAGCAGAAATAGCTGATCTTCAAGTTTACAACATTAATGATATTATACTCTAAGTATAATATTATTAAATGTGTCAGTAATTGCTTTGTATATTTAGATTATTTGTCAAATTTGCAATTTGAGATTATGAAGCCTAAAAAACTGAAATCGCAATCATTTGTGTGCCAGTCGTCAACTTAAATTTGTAATGGTGACAGTCCTAGGTTCAGCATGAGGAATGGAGTCCCGGGATCGAACCAAAGTGGTGTTGCTGGCCTGTGGGTCCTTCAATCCTATTACCAACATGCATCTGAGGATGTTTGAACTGGCTCGAGACTACCTGGAAGACACAGGTGCAGTCAAATGGACACAGACTTTTGCTAGAATATCAGTAGTTTTGCACACTCAAGATTTTACAAAAATGTACAAAAATACCAGATATACAAGTGCCGCGCTGTGAGCTCGTATATCTGCTATTTTTGAATAGCCAACGCAAAACTCTAAAATGACACAGATGTTTGCCCGGTTTTAATGGGATAAAGCAATTGACTAGTTTTACTTTGGTACTGAAAGTATATTTTGACGCCAATATATTTTAGTACATTTCCAGCTATCACACTTTAAATTAGATGAGCATCTCAGTCTTTCAGATTGTCCAACATAACCCCCACACACCCACCCACATGTCCCCAACCACCCCACAGCACCCCATGCTTCTTATTTGATTAATCGGGAAAGTAATTGATAGAATATTCGCTAAGAAAATAATCGATAGTTTCAGCCCTAGTTCCCAGCGGTCTTAATGTTTATCATCTGACCTCTGTCAACCCTTGCATGTTAGGCCAGTACACGGTGGTGAGAGGCATCGTTTCCCCAGTGGGCGATGGTTACAAGAAGAAGGGCCTGATTGAAGCCTGCCACCGTGTGGAGATGGTCCGACTGGCCACGGACGACTCAGACTGGATCAGAGTAGACCCCTGGGAGAGCTTACAGCCTGAGTGGATGGAGACAGCCAAAGTAGTGCGGTGAGTACATGCCATGGTGGACGAGTTAATTTGTGAAGGTTGTCAGCGCTTAAACCCTGTGGACTAAAGAGACTGTGCTTGTTAGGCAAGGCTAATACGAGGATAATGCCGGGTTGTAACTCTACTCAACCGATTTGTTTTACAGAGTGTAGAAAAATCGACTGGACATACAAAAGACTGTCAGTCACCCCCACTCAGTGTAACAAATATTTGTGCATTCTTCTCACCTGTACACAGTTTTTCATTAGTGCTTACCACTAGCAACCTTTCCATCAATCTGCTTATTTATTTATTTTGTTTATCAGTTTATCAGGTTATATTTAACCATGGAGTTTAGGTAGGTAAGAGCCTTATTTTCAAGGTAGTCCTTATGCAAAGAGCAATGTTAAAAACAAATGTATAACAGTAAAATGTGATATACTGTATATACATACTAAATTGTGCTAAATATACACTCTGTCAAAAGGCAGACAATCATTCAATTGTAAACTACAGTCGAAGACATTGGCCATACAAGCATAATGTTCTTTTAGTCGACCTCAGACTGATTAAAAAATATTCCTGTGACAGTAAATCTGAACATGTACTGTAAGTGAAAAGGCATGCTCAGCTCTATGCATTTCAGTATACACATGCATAGTATGTATAGTACTGTAGCATAAAATCCTTAGTTAACTATTTCCTTGATGATGAAAACATAATAGGATAGGATTATAATAAGACAGCAGATCTCAATATGAACCTGTTTTAGCTGAGGTTTGAGTAGTAGTCCATAGAGTGAGTAAAACCGTACAACAACTTGTGTATCATTATGTTTCAGCTAGCCATGAGTGCTACTATTCCACAGCTCATATTTTACTTTGATGTCATAATGTGTTTGTCCTCACTTAGGTATCACTATGGACAGCTGGTAGAAGCCAGCCAGAACAACGATGAGGTGGACACTGTCATCTGTGCAAAGAAGCGACGCTTGGAGGAAAACTCTCTTCAGGATCCACCTCATCGTATAACGAGAGGTAAGACATATTTCTATCGTTTGCTTTAATCTACTCGACTCGATAAATTTGTGTGCTGTCCGCCACTTCAAATATTGATGCACACAAGTCATCTGAGTATCTTATAAAGTGCTCGTCACACCCTTCCTTGTTAGATAGTCTTGTCAAAGACTGATAATACTTCCATTCAATTAGTTGTGTAAAAAAAAAAAGAGATTAGTAATTTTTCTCTCTATAGCTTCAAGAGAGGACACAGTTGTTTACTGACACTCAGTCACTGCCAGACATTGAAGGTGTGGTGTAAGTAGTTTGCAGAGTTGTACATAAGGATTTATTTTGGGAGCGTGTCGCTATTTCTACAAGTCATCTTTTCGACAACCAAACCTAACCCTAACCCTAACCTCCGTGGGGTGAGTAGCGATACCTGCGGACGCTCCGTTGTCGAAATGATGTGCGTTCGAAAAAGCGAGATTTCCCCATTTATTTTCTCTCTTAACCCTGGAGAACTTGCAACTGTGTAAACAAAGGCGGAACATACACATGACATACTACTACTTGTACATTCCTGTTTTGGGGATTCGTACATAGCGTACTGTTTAAATATGTATGTACACTAAGTTGACATACATTGTGTTGGCCCTCTGGCTTCCCAGCCAGCTTTGTTTAACAAACATTCTTTGCAGAAGAATGAATGAAATCTAAGTTTGAGAAAACCTGGGGTACCATTCTTACACTGGTAAACAACTTACAGTTCCAGACTGTCCCAGACTGATAAGTAGCTACACCTTTTGTTTAACTGGGACACGATCTCGGATGCAGCTGGGTCTTCCTAGTATGTCTATTAACTGTGTGGGGGTGCACTGCCTTGTTCTTCATAAATATAGTGCAGTGTGGGGCGACCAAGCCATGTCATGTCTTGTCTTGTCTTGTCTTGTCTTGTCTTGTCTTGTCTTGTCTTGTCTTGTCTTGTTCTGTCTGGTTTGTTTGTTTGTTTGTTCTGTGTGTCGTTTTTGATACCTATTAATTTTATATATATTTCTTTATCTGTCTTTCCATTTGCATATTTGCTGTGTAATAACTCGAATCGGGGTATACGATCCTTAAGTGTCCCTACACTGTGGGAATGGGACTTCAAGTGCCTTCATAGCTTGACATTTGCATTTGCTTCTCTTGTTTTGCCCTATAACTACATTGTCATGTATGACGCTTATATGACTGCTTTACATTTTTATTTTTTGTGGATGTTTCTCACGAAATGCGAACAAGTTATGATTTAATGTAGTGTATGCCTTGAATCTCAAATAAACAAAACTGTGGAAAAAAATGAATGAAATCTGATGTGGATGCTTTAGTAAATATTTGGATTATTCAAAGTGAGTACACGTAACGGTAGTCAAAGTGTATACCGTGCCAAATCTGCCATGTTGCATAACAGTTGAAATATGTTCGGTTGCTTGTTGGAAAACTCTCTCTGCTTTCACATAACCACAGGTTTACAGTATCCTGGTTCAAATTATCTCCTTTTCTCCACGCTCCTCAGACAGTCCTCGTCTGATGCTGCTGTGTGGTGCAGATGTCTTGGAGTCCTTTGGGATTCCCAATCTGTGGAAGCAGGATGACATAGCTGAGATTGTGGGCTATGGCATGGTCTGCATCACCCGCTGTGGCAACGACGCTCAGAAGTTCATTCAACAATCAGACATGTTATGGAAACATCGTAAGAACATCCATGTAGTCCAGGAATGGGTGACGAATGAAATCTCTGCCACTCACGTGCGCAGAGCACTGCGGCGAAGACAGAGTGTGAGATACCTGCTGCCAGACCCTGTAGTTCGCTATATTCAGGATAACAACCTGTACAGTGCAGAGAGTGAACAGAAAAATGCTGATGTTGTCTTAGAACCTCTTCAGAGAAACATGGGCGCCTCCTCAAGCTGAACAAGCACATTGACGTCCCCACAAATGCCTTAGCTCTGTTCTGTCCAGGAACTCTGGTTTAGATACAATGCTGTGTTGACTTTTATATAGATTTTAAACCAATCACACTGTGAAGTTCTGCATTTTTAGTTACCGTGCTGTTAGTCTCATGTGGCCAGACTGTTGCATTTCAAATGCTTCCGGTTATATAGTCTGGAGCACAGAAGCTCTGATCATGAGTAAAATGTAAAGCGGATGTGAAGCCTCCTCCCCACTTACGTTTCGTCTTTTCAATTGTGCAAATCTATCCTAATATGAATCAAAATCATCCAAGCATATACTGTCTGTACATACAGTATTGCTTACTGCTTAGCAGAAATGTAAAATTAAATGTAAAGATATTTTAAAATATATTTTCGTGAACGGAAATGCCAGCTTCCTTAAGGGCTTTGCAGACAGGTGCGATTTCTTGCTCGAAAAAAAGATCATTTCATTTTTTTTTTAAAGAAACCAAGATTCTCTATGACCTCATGCACAGCACACCTGCTCTGAATTTGCCGTGCAGCAAGTAGCTGCGGCAGTGCGTTTTTTCCCGATTGAACCCAGTTCAATCCGTGCATCTTTTCGCATGCAGTAAAAACTCATTGACTCCTTTTATGACTCCTTTTTGGATCCGCAGTGCGGATTCTGCACAGCATTGCACACCAAATCCATTGCGTTTTAATCATGCAGCAAACGGGGGGGAAAAAACGCATGGGCCTGTGTGCAAAGCCCTTTACTCAGATTTCGGGAGGTGTGGTTCCAGGCTCTATATAGCATTCAGAGATTGTGGAATAGTTGTCTGGACATGTGAGACTACAGGCTAGTGTGTGTGTATATGTGTGTGGGTGGGAATATTTGGTGAATAGTGTGCCTTAGCCTTTAAATTAATCTGTGTGTTATAATAGTTAGTAATAATAATACCTTTAAGATTTATACAGTGCTTTTCTAAGTATCCAAAGCTGCTCAAATAAATATAGAGGGTATATGCGTGACATCATCATCATACCAGGAGGTTATGCTGGAACGCCTACTGAGTGGCAAAAAACAACTTTCTGGCAGTCCATACATCCAAACAGAAAAGTCTATTGGAAACAACATTCCCTTTTACCCTCTATAATGAAGGAAACAACTTTACTAAGAAAAAACGAAAGCAATAGAAAGATAAGTGCTAGACTAGAGACATTTTAACTAGACCTCAGCTGGGAAAGTCTATCCTGAAGGGGTGACTTGTGAGTGAGGTTTTGAAGGAGGGGAGGGAGTGGGCAGCAACAGAGTAAGCCCTAGTGTGAGTGCACATACGTACAGCAGTCAAATCTGCAACTGGAGAGTACTGTAACACACTATAGCTAGTTTTGTCTAAAATGACATGCTACTGATACTGATGTTTTGATATTTTAAATTTGCAACCTATTAAGGAGTCACTGCTGCAATGTATTTAGCAGATTAAAATTCAACTTATATTGTGTTTGTGTGGGTAAAATGACCCCTTGTGTTTGTTTACAAATGTGTGTATGATAATTGTGTCGGTTCTTAAACAAGTTGGTATGAGTTTTTACACCCTTATATGTTGGCCATATCAGGCCAATAGCCATTAGGATTCACAGAATATGTTTACACATTGCTTTGTAGTAGATTTGCAAATGAAGAGCATGGTGCTTCATAAAAATACAAAATAAATAAAACACTTTCTTTCCAGCCTAGGAGTATTGTTCACCTCACTAGCCATCTTCTCTGACAAGGAAATGATCACAGTTTGTCACTCACGGATTCAGAGCAGCTGCATTACAATGGGATTTAATCAACAAACCGGAGCTATTGATGCTTAAAGATTGGTAAGGCAGGCAGGGGTCAAAACCAGGAGAAAGATTCCAACCAAAATGACGGAACAGAAGCTGAGACAGGGCTCAGACGACTAGGAACCCAAAATTGTATTTGTATTTAGATTTTATTTAAAAGTGATAAATCAATTAATAATAGTACTGCAATATGTTTATTATTGAAAGGTTGGCCTTCAAGACATTGCATTTCATTTATTAGGTGGTCCTATAGACCACCAAAATAACAGATATGAACAAAACCAACATTACATAACAAACATACATAGTACATACACTACAAATACACAGATCACCCTCTCCCACCCACTACACATCGAAAAATGACACCCAGTGTGAAGTGAGCGATGCTATTTATGAATTCATTTAGTTAGTCGTCCCCGTCGTACAGACAGATGTGAGCCAATCAGGTGCCCTGAGTCTGGGAACAAACAGACAAAGACAGATGTAGGAGTGGTTAGCAAAAATCACTATCAACAGTAACTACTGATCAGCCTCTCATATACTTCATTTATACTTAATTACATGCTTAAAAGCCAGGTGCATTTAACTATAATAACCCTGGAACGCACCACCCTCTGCAGTGGTCACCCATTTTGGCACGAGCTATGCCATACCAGACAGTGATGGTTCCTGTCAAAATGCTCTGAGTGGAAGGATTTCATTATTTCAAGCCAGGCTTGAATAATGTGGCATTAATGCTGTCATAATACATTTGTATTAACTGTGTGTACATACCAACATGTAATTCACCTAACCAAACATAATAAGACTGTAAAATAATTATTCTTAATGTCATTTCTGAAAACATTTTGAAAACATTTATTCTGATCGCATTGTTGAGCACTTGAATCAGATTTACACATTCATGCATTCGATTCAACTTCAATTCTATTGTATTATCACATCACAGGTTTACACTTACAGGTGTAAATGGGGAAATTCTGTGTTCATTGCAAGCTCTCATCATTTGCACTACAGTTTTTAGGAAAGGTTTTTAGAGAAAGAAAACAATGAAAACGGGTCAGTAGTGTCAAATATTCCTGAATACGTGTCAAGAAAATATAAACGCATGGTGCATGGTTAAAAGAAAGAAATGGGACATTCAGGTTCAGGTTACATAGCCCCCTCTGTCTGTCCCACTGATCTCCTCTATTCCTCTTCCCCTTCTCACTTTCCCTCTAGTCCCTGTTGTGTGTCATCTCCGTTCTGTGGTCCTTTGTGTATATTTGAGTGTTATTTGTATCTACTTTTACTGGGCCTGGTGCTCTCCCTCTGCCTATCCCTGTCTCCGCACCATGACCGCCCTTTCCACATCTCTACTCTCCATACCTGTGCCCTGTGTGCTAGTAGTAGGTCTCTGCTTCTCTTCTGACCCCTAGAGTGTCTTGTCTGTGCAGTGTGCAGGCCTGCACCGTGTTCATTTAATTGAGTTGTAGGTTTGTGTACTCTTGTGTTTCAGATGGATACATTGACACTGAGGATAGGGATGCTCCGATACAATTTCTTTCTGACCGATTACGGGTACTTCATTTTGAGTACTCGCCGATACCAAGTACCGATACGAGTACTTTTAGTTTTTGTTGAGTAACCACTTATTTTACCCCCCTTTTCTCCAATTTCATTTCATTGTTATGTCTTGTAATGATACTGTTCAATTACCACAATAATAAGACTGCTGATTCTTAAGATACTTTTATTTTTTTAGACAGTTTCTTGTCAAGTGTCAATTGACTGTTTTGTAATTGGTTCAGAGTACGAGTACATGAGGAGGGTATCGGGCCCAACCCTAACTGAGGGTTTTACTCTGTGGTGTCAGTTCCAGTATCGTTCCTTAGACCAGTTATTCTCAAAGGTTTTAATTTCAAGGACCCCCATTTCAGTATGCATTAGGTGAGGTCACAGGCCCCCATAACTCTTGAGAGTATACAAATGGAACCAAATGGACCCTTACTTGTCCATTTGGTTCCATTTGTACACCGTCAGAGTTACAGACCAGTAAGGGACCATTTGGTTCCTAATTATCAATCATAGCTGGGAACCCACTCATGGACAGCAGGGAAGGGTCCCCAGACCCCACTTGGAGAACCATTGCCATGGACAAGAGACAGATGGACAGGAGAACGGCCTGACAGTCTGTGACAGAAATGTCATTTTATTTAAGTAAGACAGCAGTTGAAATAACTGCAACCAGTTAAGATAAACTGAGTTTGATAGTAGCTAATGTTTAATGTTAAATTGTGGGACAATGTTTGGTCTCTACTCTTTATGTGAAGTGTCTTGAGACAACTTGTCATTTGGCACTAAATGACAAGTTGGTATAAAACTGCCCAAACAAGCTTTTCCACATACTGTACCTTCCACTGGTGTATGTACGGTGCTGCTTCCAAGCTGTGGACAGGAGAGGCAATGGCAGCTTAATATACTGTAGATCAAATACCCATCACCTAACCCATCATGGCATCACCACACCCAAATATTTAACACTTGCAGTGTCACATTGGAGCAGTATTATTCATTAACCTTATTTCTGGAAGAAAAGGACACTGTTCATATATTATTACTGACTATTAGAAACACTATTTTGCTAAATATCCCACAGGTTGACAAACTAGACATGGCTCCGTCAGAGTTGCAGACCAGTAAGGGGCCATTTGGTTCTTATCAATCATAGCTGCGAATCCGCTCATGGATTTGAAAATATTTGTATATATTCGAAAACTTGTGAAATGGGACATTCTGCAGAATGTGTGCTTTCTACTTTTGGTACTTAAAGCACATTTTGATACCAATACTTTTGTACTTTTACTCAAGTACATTTTTAAATCTGGACTTTTCTTTTTAACAGAGTATTTCTACATTGCAGTATTGATACTTTCACTTAAAAAATATGCTGCTTGGTGAGGCGTGGCAATTTATATTCACTTGCAGGTGTCAAGACTGTTCAAAGTTATGTTTGTCAAGAAAGCAAGACTTATTTAAATTAAAATAAAACATGAATAATTATTCAATATTATCTTAAGACATGTTTCTAAATATTGCCCTTCTTAGTAACTTCAAAGTATTTTCTTCATCATTAAATCAGAGTTCCATCCATCCACTACCATATTCAATATTTGTGGATTACAAATTCAGCCTCAGTTCCAATATACTGGAGACAACATTGTCTTCCATTGTTGAAAAGAGCATTTTGAGGTGTGTATTGCAAGATGAGCTGCCCACAGGGACCAGTCTCAACTGTTGTGTGTTGGTTTCCCACAGAAACCAACAGACACCTGGCAGGGACAGAGACAGAGACAAATCTTAGCCTCAGGTGACAGCAAATGAAAAGTAGGCACGCCTTTTTCCCTGTCACCTCACCAGTGCCTTTAAAACCAGCTTTTGACCCATCTGTCCTCACACTCACCTTCACCACTACACAGCATATTCTTCTCATCCACACGCTGCAGTTGGAGTTTATGGTCTGAAAATGCCAGCTAGCCTCTGTGGAACATGGGACATGGTCAGCAATGTCAACTTTGAGGGCTACATGGTGGCACTAGGTGAGTTACAGCTGTTTAAATTCAACATGTTCATATATACAATACAGTGTATATATACAGTATACAGAGAGAGAGAGAGAGAGAGAGAGAGAAAGAGAGATTTGTATGTACTGTATATAATATTCAGTTCTCATTTTAATACTGGGTGTTGTGCAGTATCTGACAATTAAATTGCTGACAGTTCTTTTTTTTGTGATATGTTTGAGAGAGCATGAGCAGAGAGTAAAGGACAGTTGTATCATGTATGTGCTAACTTCTGCCAGTGAATCAGCTTGGCAGGATTTAATGTCCAGTTTCGGGGAAACCTCTTTCTGCCTTTCCCAGGTATCAGCCTTTTTGTGCGAAAGATTGCTGCCAGATTGAAGCACAGGAAGGTGATTGAGCAGCAGGGGGACCTGTTCATCATCAAAACCATTAGTACTTTTCGGACATACGCCTTCTCCTTCAAAGTGGACCAGGGGTTTGAGGAGTTTACCCAGGGTCTTGACAACAGACACGTCAAGGTAGGAGAGTGTAAAGATCTTCAGGGTTCAATTTGTTATAAACACAGGTACACTACACTCCCTTAAAGGGATATTCCACTTTCAAAAAACTTTTGGGCAATTTATCTTCTAATCAGTCTTTTGTGAACACCCTGGACAGTTTTTAATTTGCTTGATTCAATATTTAGATATTTGATATTCATTTCATCAGACACCACCATCCAGGGCCTGTGCCCCCCATACACACCCATTGTAACGTCAAACTCCATTTTAACCAGGTTAAAGTCATTTAAAACACCTGTTCTTTTTTCTGGTGACTCATACTACCCTCCTAATACGTGAGCTGGTTGTGTTTTTTCGATAACTATTATTATTTTTATTTTATTGAATAAAAAAAAACAATTTTCCCAAAAGATTATTCTTTTGTGAAAAATGTGGGGCAGAGGTTCTGAATTGGCATCAAGGGAGTGTGTGTGCACAGTTTGGATGCTACCGGGCCAACGCCTCCGGAGATTAGTTGATAGCAGACGGACGGACGGACACACGGACAGACAGGGTGCAAAACATAGTCTCCCGGCTCTCCCCATGCCTTTGGCCTGGCCTGGCAGAGAGAATGAACATTGCATGAAGTTTTTATATCATATACTGTGGTACATAGTGTTAACCCTTTGCACTTTCTCTTTTGGTGCAGTCAAAGGTCACGTGGGAGGGGAATAAACTGGTGTGTCATCAGATCGGTGAGAAGAAGCAACGAGGCTGGGCTCACTGGATTGAGGAGGATAAGCTTCATCTGGTAAGAACATTGACTTTTAAGTTATATGATCTAAAACACATTTACTGTAGGCTACTAAGCTAGATTGACATTTGGAAAAACTATGTTTGAATATATTTAATATATCTGTGATTTCTTCTTAGGAGCTGTATTGCGAAGGCCACATTTGCAAGCAGGTTTTCAAGAAGAATGTGAACTAATGAAGATGAATGGACGTCTAATTCTCTGGAGGAAACTAACACATTGTTCTCACTGAGTGTCAGTGAGAAGACCAGCCTAAAGAACATTGTGAGGTCAATATGTTTTCATGACTTAACTGCACTTTTGATGCAGTGCTAAACCATTTGTGTTTTTTTTTATGACAGCCTGGCTGTGGCTCATTGAGGCAGTCTTGAAGCCCCATCTTCAGGTGTATTGAGGGCACTTGATGCTTTGTGGATTTAGACCACAAGGTGGCATTATTGGCCAGATAGTCACCAACTATGTAGTTTGAAAAACCTGTGTTCCATGTTATGTACCTACCACTAAAGCATTTATGTTGAAATATTCAACATGTTTATCCCTCTAATATTTCTCAATGAAATGAGTAGGCCTACTAAGGACCTGGAAAATGGCCCTTGTAAAAATCCAAAGACAAAGCCTATACATACCTATACCGATTACCTACCACATTCTGCCTTCCAAAAGGCAAACTGAAATTATAGTTTTTGTTTTTGACTAGACTTAATTTTGAGGCATTAAAGTATATTATTTAATCTCCAGTATTTTTCTCATACTGTCTTAAACCTAAATATATATTACCCGTTTCATTTTAATGACCATAACATTTGATATCTTTGTCACGTGTTATCTTTGTTGTTTTTAGCCTGCAGGATGGCCTGTGTGAGTCATAGGTGGTATGTACGGTTGGGGGCAACTGTAACGCTGTGTTACAACTTCCTGCAGTGTCTAAGTAAATTGTTGAGGATAACTTACTTTATTTGTCAGACAGCTGGTCTGTTGGTGTTGTGGTGGTGTTCCTACTGTTGAAAGAAAATAAGAAATGGCTTGTGAATGTGCATTTTGCCCTTTGCTTGAGCAATTTGTAAGAACAAAGTCTATCACTGTATGTAAATGTCTTTGAGCAGCAGATCTGTTTGAAATCAACTGTATTATAATTTATATAGATTTTTGTACATTAAAGAAAGAAATAGCACATGTTATACATGTTCTACAATAAATTACAAACAAATAGATCTTGCTTTGTCGTTAAATTCAACCTCTATTTGTCACATACAGCACTTAAAAAAACAGATGTGATATGTATTTTAGTCAACTCCATAGATAGATCGTTATTGAGGTCTTTCTTGCATGCAATATTTAATGAAGAGGGGACAATGGCAACATTTTATTATAACTATCCTTTGTAAACAGTCACAAACACAGTAAAATTCAACCTTCAAAACTTTGAACAAATTCATAATTAAATAGACCCTTCCTGACAGTAAGTGCTGCTAGATCCCATCTTCAATGCATGATTCTATCACACATTGAGTACTTAAAGCTGTACTGTGGAAGCTGCTCAACTAGTGGTCAGTAGCGGTATTGCTTTTTTCGGCCGGAGTCGCCGCGGACCACCGGAACCGTCGCGAGCACCTCCGCCTCGCCGATACGATTCCGTAGAGCCGTCTCCCATCATTTTTAGACCAGGATTGAGGGAGTAGCAAGCAAGATTCCTTCACCAATGTAAACACAGTTGCTGAGGGAAGCTACTTCCTTTAGAGACAGCAAGACTCGCTGTGACTCGAAGCACATAGCGCTTAAGGTGTTTGATAGGAAACCTCACTCATATCACCACTGTAACATCCTTCAGAGGTGAAACTTCTTGAGTTTTGCCAATTCTAAGATTTTTAAGCAGTTCAATGTTACCGGTACAATACAAGTCCACACATGGTCAGTGCCCGCCTCTCCTGAGCGAATTCATAAAAAGGAAGCCTGATAGAGCAGTTGTTCTCAAACTTTTTCATGTCAAGGACCCCCAAATTGACACTTACTAGCCACTAGCCAGCGGACCTCCATTTGAAAAGATATGCCAGGGACCCCCATGAGAGAAGATGTTTTACAGCTCTAGCAGTGAATTTATATTGTAAAATTCTCACGCTTTAAATTGTACAAATGGAACCAAATGGACCTGTACACTCTCTGAGTTACATAGGGACCATTTGGTTCCTAATTATCATGCATTTAGCTGGGGACCCCCTGGAACTCCCTCAAGGACCCCTGCATGGGGACCCTGGACCCCACTTCGAGAACCAATGTGATAGAGGAATCGGCACTAGGGCAACCACTAGAGGGGACTGCGAAGTGCTGCACCTGCAAACCACTTTCGGTAAAAACATCCTCTTCAGTGATGACTTATTTAATATGGACCGGAGGCAGTCTAGTCTGGAAGCCCCACTTCCAGGCTGCATCGAGGAGCACTTGATGGCATTATTGGCTTAACTTGACCAGATAGTCGCTGACTATTGGATAGTACAGTAGTTTGAAAAACTTGTGTTGATGTACAGTGTAGCTTACCTACCACTATATGCTTGCAGCATTTGTGTTGAAAATATTCAACATGTTTATGACTCTAGCAGGGGAGACTGGGGGAAGTTGCAACAAGGGGCAATTGCAAGATTTCAAATTGCACTAACCAGCAGGCATTTTTGAGGCATTAAAGGAGTAGTTCACACCCAAAATGACTTTTTTCTATTGATTACTCACGCCATGAAGACTTGGGTTCAATACTTCAACTGTTTGTACCTTGTAAACGGTTAATAGATCATGGAAAAACTATTTGTAAATTACTTATTATTCAATAATTGTAAATAATTTGTTACTGATTATTCACTGAATTTCAGATGATTTATAAGACGTGACACTCATGCCATTACAAATAAAATATATTCTAAATTGTATTACAAATCTGCAGAAAAGGGATGTTATGCCAACATCATCTTATTGTAGATTTCCCTCATTAATTTCACCACATATATTGCATTTATGAAACCATTATAATGCAAAATATGCTTTTTTGTTTTATCAGGTCGCTAGAGTGACCTGATCTATGAACAGCTCTGACCCAAGATGTTTTCTCCCTCATTTGCATTTTCCTGTGACTTTCTCCTGCTTAGAATCTAGCTTGACCCCTACCATCTTGCTGCTGCCAACAAGGGTTGGTTCACATTTGGCTCAGCTGTTTGGATTCGTAAAGTGATCCTGTTCTGAGCCTGTGAGGTAGCTAGTGTTAAGTAGCCACTGGTGGGCTGGAACTGATGTCATTGACTTGCATAGCGTTCATGCCGGCTGCATGTATTCGTTGGTGAGACATGGCTTGCACTCCTTTTTGCATTGGACAAGGTCTACATACACATAGAGAAGCTTGCCTTGGATCCCACGATGCTTCCATACATCAGTTAACAGCGCTAGTGGCCTCCTCACTCAGGGGAGGAGATGCCACAAAACCATTGGAACAAACCTCCACCTTAGCTACTTTTTTTTTTTTTTTTTTTTAAGATTTGTTTTTGGTCTTTTTGCCTTTATTGGATAGGACAGTAGACTGACAGGAAATGGGGGAGAGACAGGGAGTGACATGCGGCAAAGGTCGCTCGGATCGGGAATCGAACCGGCGACGCCGACAGGCATTGATGCCGAAATGGCAATGCCTATATGGTATGCGCCTGGTCCACTAAGCCACCAGGCGCCCCACCTTAGCTACTTGTCTGTGATTTCAAGATGGGCTGTATTATGCTGCTATATTCGTTTTGGTGCAATCCAAGCTTTGCAGAGCAATGGCACTCTAAACTCTGTAAAGGGTCTAAGACTGACAGTGCGGACTGAGTTGAATGTAACCATTGTTACTTCATGTCTTTGTCAACATCAGCCGGACTGAGTTGAATGTAACCACTGTTACTTCATGTCTTTGTCAACATCAGACAGCCACATAGTTTACATACGTACACCATTCGCTATTGGCATGAGAATACACATTGCCAAAGTAAGTGTCAAAATATAATAAAAAACAGTTGAAAATGGGGAACGTAATCAGTGTAGTTGGAAGGGGTACAGCATTCTGTAAATGGAGATATGTCACATTGCGTGACATTGGTAGTTTTTGGGAGGAGATGGGCTGACTGAAAGGACATGCAAGGCCAAAGCCTTGCATGGGACACATGCTTGTTTTTGATGCCGTTGCATTCGACAAATAAACATATTTCTTATCAGCTTCCTACCTCGACTGGATATTTTCTTTTAAAACTTCAAATTTGATTCGTTTGTGGGGTTGTGGCCTGAAAAGGTTGAGAACCACTGTCTGCTCTACACATGACACATGCCCCCCCCCCCCTTTGTTTAATTCCAAAGTCTCTCCAAAGGACTCAATATTTTAAAACAGGAGGCTAGCAAACATCAAGAACAAACATATTTACAACAAAAGACAAAGATTGGTCCTGTTCAGCTGTCACCATGGTGAGTTTTGTTTGACATAGATACAAATACATATGGTAGTTGTAGTGTATCTATTGAAGTATAACTTCAGATGTATTTTACTTCTATGTTTTTATTTTTTTATTATTATTATTTGTATAATTTTCTTTCCTTCTATATTTGGAGTCCTGTTCACTGTGCTGTTAGGAATAGGAGTTTATGCAATGGAATATCTGGTGTCAAACTGCCATGGACATCAAGGAGAAATGGACTGAGAACTTTGTAAAGGGCTGAAGCTGCTTTACTATAGGATCCCTCGCTTCTGGACTGAATAGCCTTTAACATATTAATGACTGTTAAAAATGCTTGAAATGTAATCATTACTATACTACACACACACACACACACACACGCACGCACGCACGCACGCGCGCGCGCGCACGCACGCACACACACACACACACACACACACACACACACACACGTTTAAATAGATAGATTATACATTCATTAATGTATAGGCTACACGTAAAGCTCCGCATTATGAACAGATATTGTCTTTTTTAGTATTATGATTGATTATTACTGATTAAACATCAATGTTGTTAGTGCGTGTTCTGATTAACAATTTAAAAATAGACAATTTCAGTATAACATTATAAAGGAAGCAATTCATTAAAGGCCAGCATATTCAAACTTACTCTATTTTTATTTTTCCTGTGAAGAAATACTTGGCTTTGGCTCTACTGTTATGTGCCCTGCCTTCAGTGATGCAAGCTGCCTGCTTTCAAAATCCCATGAAGCCAGGTAAAGTCCAACAGAACAGTAACAAAGCAAAAGATTGCGCACACAGGCGCGCACACACACACACACACACACACACACACACACACACACACACACACACACACACACACACACACACACACACACACACACACACACACACAAACCAAGTTTGTGTAAGTCACACACAGTTAACTTGCATATATTATGTAACAACAGGTATGACTCATTGTTATGATGATGTGGATGGCACATGGCATGCAGAAGGGTCCAGCTGGAGGAACAGTCGGTGCTGGGACTGTGGCTGCGGTGGATGCTGTACCGCGTAAGTAGTACCATGATGAATTACAACGCAGCAAATTCCTATGTTCAATTTATGGGAAAAACAATTGATTCACTTGTGAAGTCAGGACTCATTGCATTTTCTAATGTTAAATGTGTTTGCAGGTATTCAGAGCCCAGGTAATTTCCTGATGACTGTGTGGCAGAGTTGGATCTGAAAGAGTGTGTCTACAAAGTGTTCAAGAAGGATGACCCCTCTGTACCATGCCCAATTTATGCTGCCGTAGGGAAGTAATATCATTTCTCTTCTGTTTGTCAGGCTTACATTGTCTGAATCCTAAGTTCTTGACGAACCTCTGTTATGAGAAGTTTATTTCCAATAAAATGATCATCAAGCTTATTTGTCTAATATTTTGTAAATGTTTCCATGTCTCTGCAATGTCAGTAAAGAGTATGAGTTGAGGACACAATTTAAGTCCATAACCCTATATGCCGTACTGAATACTGATGTCTTCTGTAAAACAATTATTGTCATATTTTTAAGGAAAACAGGTTACCCTTGCCAAGTAGATCAAAAAGTCACATGCATATATAAAGTAATACATTATGCTGTATTGTACAATATGCAGTATAGGAAGCCAATAGAACCATTGCAGGGGACCCTCACCACAATCTCTAAAAAGGCAGGTTTAAGGCCAGAATGCAACTCTTTGCAACACCTTGCAACATGCAACTACTTGCAACTACTTGCAACCAATATCCCCTGTGGCAGTTGCAAGGAGTTGCATTGGTGCGTTCTGGCCTTTCATCAATAAACATTTCATCATTCATTGACATTGTGTCAACTAGAGTCATTTTGAGGATTGTGGCTTAGGACTTCTATTGTAATAGTAATTTGATCTATTGTAATAAACTATTATATAATCATACATTTCAGAACTTAAACAGAGCAGATGAACATTTCTGTTTTAATTCCAGGCTGTGTAACACATTGCTACTGCACCATATATCAGGCATAATACATTTGTTCTTCTTGTACACCTTGTATTCACAAATATACAAAAGAATAGGCAAACTATAAAATAATTTTATTGAAAATAAAGTTCTTATACAATCATAAATGCACACAAGCAATCAACAATCATTATCCTTTATCATATAGCACAATGACTAATGTCCATTTTGACCTTCAATACAAATGTACAAAACCCAAATCTCAGGGTTAAAAAACATCACAATTCTAAAAAACATTCCAAACATAAGCTGACAGCCTAATAAAGCATTAGGGATATTTCACTTTCAAAAAAACTTTTTGTCATTTTATTGTCTACCCTCAGGCTCAACAGTTTTGAATTTGCTTGATTTAGTATTTAGATAATTGATGTAAATGTTATAAGGCCCTCCCCGCTCAGGTCCCTTCCCATACACACCCATTGTAACTTCAAACTCCATTTAACCATGATAGATTCATTAAAAACACCCATTATTTTTTTCTGGTGACCCTCCTAATACGTGAGCTGGCCATTTTTCTATTTTCCCAAAGAATTATTAAAAATAAATAAAAAAAGTTATCGAAGAAATACATCTAGCTAACATTGGCGTAAAGAGGCTCACCCTCTTCTTCCTCAGTCATAAGGTGTTCTGTCTTCTCATGCTGTCCGATCATTGCTTCCTCCTCCTCATCTTCACCCTTCAATGTCCCACTGTCCTCTGACTGCACTACTGTATTGCGTCTTGTCCCCGCCCTCCCCCTTGAATTCAACATACTCTGGTTCTGTTGTCTCTTGTTTGTGCTCTGCTCCAGCACTTCTCTTTTTCACCTGGGAGTAGTCATTGTTGTCATATTCCACTTCTTTCTCCTCGTGCTGGGGGACTGAGCTGTCTGGTGCTCCACTGTTCTGGTCTCTGTCTGCTTCACCTCCTCCCTCCAGAGTCTCTCGCTGTCCCATAATGGCTTTAACACTGACGTAAAGAGGCTCACCCTCTTCTTCCTCAGTCATACAGTGTCCTTTCTCCTCATTCTGTCCGATTATTGCTTCCTCCTCCTCGTCTTCCCTCTTTAATGTCCCACTGTCCTCTGCACTGCTGTCTTGCGTCTTTCTCCCCCCCTCCCTCTTGATTTCAGCATACTCTGTTTCTGTTGTCTCTTGTTTGCGCTCTGCTTCGGCACTTCTCTTCTTCAGCAAGGTGTAGTCAATGCTGGCATATTCCACTTCTTTCTCCTCAGGCCGTGGGGTCTGCTCGTCTCCATCTCCTCCTTGTCCTCCTGTCTGTGAGGCGAGGAAGAATGTGTAATTGATAAAGATGCCGAACCATTTCTTTGAACAGACACGCGTTCAGTGAAAACCTATGTGTTTTATATTTTCTGAGTTTCAAGTTTCTGAATGAGAATTCCGAAACTTCTCAAATATCAAAGTTATAGAAAGTGGAAATAGCTTTGTGTATTACATTTCCACTGTAGGACCAATATAGATGATCACTAGAAACAACAAACTGAAATACCTGTTGACAAGTGACCATCTGCAGCATATCAGCCTGGTCCCTGGATTTCTTTTCTGTGCATCTGAGTAGACATTTTGTGAGAGAAAAGAAAGAAAAGGCAACGCTGTTTAGGCAAAACTGTGGTAAATTATTAACAAAATAGAGTTTAATATTTCTCAATAAAATGTTAAATGGAACGGACAATATCTGCAATTCTTGCAAACACAAACAAACAAGATAGTGCCAACAGCTGTTGAACATAAAATGTGGCACCCCACCTGTTGCATGCTTTTGCCAAACAGCAAATGGTCATGGAAAGTGTAAGCCCAATCAGAAATGCAATGATAGTCTTCACAATGATACTGAAGAATCCTTTATCTAGAAGAAAGAGGGAACATATAATATTTGTTGACCAGGGACAATATGATACACTCTCTTAATAAATACATTTGTAACAAACAGGTACAGTGTTGACAGTAATGTACACATATTTAAATGTATGTTATTACCTTTTTTTATGATGATAAGTGTCTTGTTCACTTCTGGCCCATAACCGTTGCTGACACACTTAACAGTGTTGTAGTCGTCATCAAAAGTCAAGGAGAAAGTACTGTTGACTGTGAAGTTCGACACTGTTGTCGTTAAAGAATTCATACTTCTGTTGTTTAATACCGGCCATGTGATTGTAGGCAAGGGAACCCCATGACTGATACACACACAGATCAGAGTTCTCAACTGGAGGCTGTGCACACATTCAGATCCTTGGAGGATCACTGGAAAGGCTGAGGGCAAATAAGCAAAGATGTACTATAAAAATCACATGAAAGAAAATGTGTATGTACTATAGAATGGGAAATAAGATGTTCCCTCAAAGCAGACAAGTGCCTTGTACTTACTCATCACAGTTATATCAGTAAACGTAGACAGAGTCTTGGTCAGATGCTGTGCTGTACAGCTGTATTTTCCAGAATGTTCTCCTGTCACCTTAGGAATGACTAGATTGGCCCTCTCAGTACCATTCATACGTTTCTTATTAGAGTCAGTCCATATGAAAGTAGTAGATGGAGGGGAGTTGTTAACATCACAGGTCAGATTCAGAGTACCACCTTCTCCTACTGTGGTATTCCCTCTGATTGTCGGCTCCTTCAGGTCTTTGACACAAATTGACAATTATTAACCAATTTGAATTAATTCAGCAATGTGCAATATGGTAGCAACAGACATGGGTAACAAACCGTTTACATTTTTTCATAAATGAATGCCCTACTTCAACATACTAGACTGTTACACAAGATTAGTGAAAATCTAAAATCTTCTAGGTCGGCTATTTTCCAGTCATGTTATAGTAGGTTCTGGAAACATGACAAATGAAGATTAACCACTTGAACCCTACCATCTCTATTCAGGGCATGTCATAATAGGTGAACATTCAGCACAAATAGCAGATCTACAAGCTCACAGGGTCAAAGAGGATGGCATATTATACTCACAGGTAACATTCAGGGTCACAGTCTCCTCTGTTTTAATGTTTCCCTTGAAGGTCACCTGACAGGTGACTTCACTGCCATAATGTTCAGATGAAGGGGTAAAGGTCAAATTTGAGCTGTGTCTCTGGCTGACAGTTTCGAAAATAGTGTCACTACTTGGGATGAGAGAGCCATCGTGTCCTGTCTTCCTCCATGTCCAGGTGATGTTGGGAGGAGTTCCAGAGCAGAGCCCTGGGGCGGTGCAGGTCAGTGTGGTCTGCTGTCCCTCTATCACAACAGGAGGAACATTTACTTTGGGTTTTTGAGTCGGTCCTATGGTGGGACAGAAAACATAAGCTGAATATTCATTACATTGTTCAATGCAACTATCAAAGACATGTTTTATATATGGTACCAAACAATAAACATGGGATCATCTTTATATCGTTGGTTTCAGGAGGAAACCTCGCATCTACATGACCAAATTAGTGACAATAGGCTATTTTCAATATTTTCAATCATTAAAACAAGGAAGAATACCTGTAACTGTGAGGGTCTTTTGAAGATCAAAGTTATATCCATCGTCAGCTTTTGCACTTGTTGAGCCCCCAACTCTAAATCGATATGATCCAGTATCGGACACTGTAAGATCTTTGATCGTGATGCTGCAGTTCTTCTGTGTGATATCTGGTTCCAACAGGGCCACTCGTCCTCTGAACGAGACCTCAGCCTCATCTGTGTTCTTGGAGTCGAATATTGGCTTACAATTAGAGTTCTTAATTGTAGGGTCACAGTTATGATACCATATTGCAGATTTGGGAGTGAATGTAGTAGTATCATGAGTGAAAGAACATGGGATAACAATACAGAGTCCAGCCTCAGATGTTATGAGCTCTTCACTGAATTTTATACTCCATAATCCATTAATCCATTCTGAGGGAGAAGGATCTGTTTAAAGCAAAGACATAAACATTCATAAGAGTAAATATCTCATCAATTTATTTTCTTACTTTCTAACAACATATCATTAGATGAAGTGTGAGATCAATCAAACCAATACTTTTCCAAATGTGTCATCATTAGCATATTAATTCTACAGTGTATTGTCCCTAGTGTATGTTTAATAACAAAATCGAATGTGTGACGTGCGGTTGCACAATACGCATGAACATAAGTGGACAAGACAATACACAATGAAGTTAAAGTAATTACAAAAGAAATGTGATTGCACATCAGCAAAAGAAGCTAACTTGTGTGTCAGTACCTTTATTCTGGACACCGCCCATCACAGAGAAGAGCAGTGTCATCCAGATGACCGCCAACATCCTCTCAGTCAGTTTGTCTCCACAGGACAGCCTGTTCAGTTCAAAATCAGACAAATCTAGTTTATATGTGCAATAAATAATATTTTATTCTGGTTCATTGGTTGTGCTGCACTGGGAGAACCTGGGACTCTTACAGTACAGACAGTACTTAGATATCATTGACACTGTAAATGAATAATATGAAACTACTTCTATCTTTATGACAACCACATTTGTACATTTTTATTTCCCCTACAATCTTCCCCATACTCAACAACCATAGCAATGCATGCATTGAGAACATCTGTATGAATGTATAATCTTTAGGACCGTCAAAGTTAACTCGATTAATTGCAATTAACTCAACGTTATGTTAATCGTGATTGATTATTTTAATAGGAATTAATCACAAAATGATTTATTTTAGCCAATTGGCCTACCTGACCCGTTGTTTAGGATACAGTTTTCCATGACCGTGAGCATGCTCCTAATGTTTTGCTGTTATATGTTGTAGATTGTCATGGTCATTTAGTGTTAATGTAAAGAATTATATATAATTTAGTGAACTTTTATAAGCATAAAGGTGGACGCTACAGTAACTACAGTGCTCATTACTAAGTCAATTTAACAGATCATTATACCACCTGCAGCAGCCTGTTTTTATGCAATGCAGTACCATTTGATGGTTTCTGGACAATGTTTGTCATTTGGGTTGTTCATTGATTTCCAATAATAAAAACTACTTTTGCATATAAGCTAGCATATTTTTCCAGTCCCATGTTAAGGGTATAAAAGACTTGAAAAATATCCCTCTAAGGTACATAATGAACAGATAAAAAAACGGATGACTAATTTGTGATTAACTCTGAAAACAATTAAATTAGTTTGACAGTCCTAATTATTTTACAACAAAACATTTTTCATATTTCAGGTAGAATAATGTATTTTACTTACCCTTACTTGAAAATGGTGTTGATTGTGTTGTTGTATCTCTTTCTGTTTGTTCCTCCTTTCTCTTCTTGATGGTAAAGTTTGTCTTATCTTTCTGCTGTGTCTCTACTCATCTATTACCTCTTCCCCTTTTCTACAATTCAGGAAGTTTCTTTGAATACTAATTGGCCTGACTGCTCCTCCCGCAGCCTAAAAAAAACTACTTTTCTAGTCATACTAAATGGCTTAAAATGTATATCTGGTCAAGCTTGACTATTTTGTCCTGTTAAGTTATACTTTATAAATGTATCTGCTGTATTTAAACCATCCTAACAATTAGGAGGAGTGGGAAGCCACTGAGCAGTGACTGGGGAGCAGCTCTAGTTGTAAGACCAATGCCTTGCTCATGTAGTATATCCCTAATGCATGTCTTTAGTGTGGGAGGAAACCGGGAGGAAAATAACATGCATATAGAGGTTCCAGGTTCAAACCTAGGTTATATATTCTTGCTGTGATGTAACAGCAGAGATAGACAACCAAGGGACTCCACATCAAAATCAAGAATCTTGTGAATTTCTTAGTTATTGAAATGAAAACTGTTTTCAAAACCTTTGCTTCCCTCCTTGCTGTGCTGAGTACATTTTCAGAAAAGTGACATACCCATGTGAATTCAAATTCAAGTTTCTCTCTTTTTCAGGGGGGAAATCATCTAATTCTGAATAGGGTTTACAGTGTTTTTTAGCTTTATTTATCTGGGGGGTGAGGGTTGCTGACCACAAATGCTCTTTTTCAGCAACAAACTGCTTCACAATCTCAATCACACAGACACACACTCATCAGAACTTGTGAACTGCCCAGTATAACCACGTCTACTGTTGGCCACACTGACTGTGGAGCAGTTGGGGTTCAGTTCCTTCTTCCTCATGGGCACTTTAACAGTGTTGGGGGTCAAACCGGGAACCTTTTTGCTACATTTTGTGCACATTTTATTATGTTATTAATTTATACAGTTACATGTGTGTTCTCAGCATAATCCTGTGTGATTCATAGTTATGCATACATACGGTAATAAATGACTATTACTATTTTGTAAGTCAACATCTATTTAGTTTTTCTTGAAAAGCAAATAGAATATTTTGGTTGGAGTTCATTAATTAACTTATTATATCATATTTATCATTCAGCTGCTTAGTGTGTAGGTCCATGTTTATGGACCACATGTCGACTTTTTCAAAGGAATTCTGTTTGGAATTCCCCCACCGCTCATAGTGGTCATTTGTCCTGGGGGGTCAAACTGAAAGGACATGCAGGGCAGAGACACCTTCTAGGTTGTGAGGTTGTCTTTTGTCTCACAGTAGGCCTATACTGGAAAGATAGAAACAGGGAAGTTGTGTCATGCACACAAGATCACAGCAAGGAGTGATGTAATGCGGGGCCAGTCTGTGAAGCGTGCTTCCAGATGCCACCACAATACGTCCGAAGGCCACGCCCCTTGAACCTAAGCACTTCCCCACGGCCATCTTGCGTCCAAACACGGCCCGCACCGCACACTGTCCTCAGTGTCTGCTATGAGAACAACATTAGCCCTGCAGTTATGCGTCGCAACACGCATCACTTAATTATTAGCTATATTTATATTTTATTAGCTATATTTATATTACATAAACCATTGGTTCTCAAAGTGGGGTCCCAAGCTAAATGATAGTAAGGAACAGAATGGACCCCTATGGGTATGTAACTCTGAGAGTGTACAAATGGAACCAAATGGACCCTAACTTTCAGAGTTAAATTAACATTGATTTTACAATATAAATTGGGATCCCAGAGATAGAAATGAGAACCACTGAAATAAACACCAGGTCAGCTGATGGCTGCCACTCTTAGTTATTTTAGCCTTTAACCACCCTTGCTATGAGAACGCAGTTATAGGCCTATAATATCAATGCGATGATGCGCAATGAAATTATTGTCTCCACATGGGGAGAGTATGTTTTAGTCTTAGTCCAGTTCCATTTGTCCAAAAATGAAGGTTCGTTCAAATTTTCTGGAGATTAGGAAAACTATACATTTTTTGAAACTTCAGAGTATAACAAATCAGAAAATCCATGATTCCATTTGCACTGAAGCCAATATGGTGGCAATCTTGGACTTTGAAAAACGTTTTTCAATATCTCGACTTCTAGATTATGTAGGATCATGATTCTAGTGGCTAAATCATAATTTTTAGGGTCAGGAAATCCAATGGTGCTAATTAGAAATATTTTGGGGGCAAAAGGTAACATTTTAATACTACAGTACAGGATCATGATTCCAGTGGTTAATCTAACATTTTAAGCAAATCAATATATTATCTGAAGAGAGAGACAGATGATTTCTCTCATTGACACAAAATTGTGTCATTTATTTACACCCAACAGTAAAATGAATCGATTAAGTTTCAAACTATCAAGTAAAAACTGGTATATTATTGCTGTCGGGTGGAAATCTTGTATGAACAAAGCAGTTACTTCTCAGAAAATGGAAACAATAACCTGTTCCAATGGATCCAATGAAGATATTAATTAGTCATATGCTCTTGTTAATATCTATATATGAACGCAGCTTGTGATTGCAGTGAAATTCTGCACCCACTTTCCCACTAGGTCAAGGAACAAATAACACTCTTTTCACATTGGCTTGTTATAGCACCACCAGCAGGTCGACATTTGCCAAACAATTTTTTGGATCAAAATGCCTCAAATGATCACGACGCATGTAGCGTCACATTGCCGTTAAAGGCCAAAGAAGACATGGCACCCTTTTCACATTAAGCACCACCAGGACCTACCTGACCTGGTGGAGACCTGTGCTCGGAAGAGCACTGCTTCTAGTTATACAGTGGTTTAGAAGACATGGCTATCCACCGTAAAAGAACTGAACATCAGTGTGAAAACCAGCTTGTTTGCTTTCAACTGAAAATACAAACAGAGATCTGACACCTTGTTCACATTCAAAGATCATTACTTTTTTGAGAAAAAGGAAGCAAAATGAATGTAATTTATTAAAAAATATGTAAACATAAAGCATACAAGTAATGTTTATTAAACACTAAGATGAGCAAAAACATGACATTACTGGATTCAGATGAATGGAAACAGCTTTGAGACAGCAGGTCAATGTACAAACAGTATTTACTAGAAAATACTTGATGCATAATTATTTCAAAGATAATCTTCCATAGGTTAATAAAAGGTTAATATCAAAGTTCCAAATCTATAGTTTACAACCTTTCAAGACAGACAATGATTGTGTTTAATATATTATGTAGGCCTAATATATCTGTGATTTCTTTAAAACAGCAATTGGTCTGGCCACATATTAGAGTAATTACGGTTGTCAAACTGAACGCTTGCTATATGTGACCTGAAGTCTGTTTCCATTCAATAACATAGGCTAGGTGAATTTACACATTTGAGAAGTTTTTGTGTAGTAATGTTTTTTCTACCATGCAAGCTAGTGGTCTGCATTAAAGATCAAAGGATTGGTCTTCTTAAAGCCATTCGCAACTGGCAATAACAAACCTAAAACAGCCTCCCCTGACCCTTCTTTACCTACTGTATATATGTTTTGCACTGTTTATTTTATTTCTATTTACTTTTTTTTTACTATATCTACTGCATAGTACTGTGTTCTATCCGTCTGTCATTCAATATTATATGAGATACTTCAAAGGTTTCCTGTGTAAATAAGCCAAGGGCTTTCCTAGGATCTCCTTTTAGTTGACCTTGTACCAGTGAACTGTACCGTCATGAAACTGTACCTTTTTCTATGCAAACTTCTAATAAAGTCTTCAATCAATCAATCAAAACCCTTGAGCAAGGCACTGATCCGTCCTAAACTGCTCAGTGACCATGACCAACTGTATGAGACTGTGATTGCAGCTCCCAGGTTTTGATAAACACTAACCAAATGAAATGAGTTTCAATTAAATTTGATATTTCAAACGTATGTAGGCTACCGTACCATTTTCATAGTCAGCAGAGTCCTGGATTACTCCATAGACACTTGTGTCACCTAAAGGAAAACAAATAATCATTAATGGTGTGCTTTGTGTTACTTCATACATGTTTCACTTTAATTATTCTGCTAAATAGGGGAAAAACTGACCGACTAACTTTAATGTAGCTACAATAAAAACAACAACAAAAAGTGTAATACATTTATATTTATCTAACCAACAGCGTGTCCCGATGAAGCCGGTCAAAGGAGTAGCGTGGCAAAATAAAGCTTATCTAGAAAGATGGATGGATGAATGGAAGTAAAGTCGGACAAGTAGGTCCTCTATAGTCTGGTTCCCCTGCAGGGGGCAACCACAATAATAAAGTCGGACAAAGTCCGGGGGCAACCACACTAATGATTGGTTCGCAGACTGACCGTGTTGCAGTGCGCTGTACACGTCATCAGGAGCCACACTTTGATTGGTACTCTGGTCTAAAGCTGAGCCCTGATTGGTTCCCTGAGACTGAACCGGTCTGTAATAAGAGATATACAGTATTTAACAGGAAATAAATAGAATACAAGATGCAATATACTGCTATCATGTTGATGAATAGACTACTTACTTGGCACAACAAGGAGCTGTACAAAAAAACAAAAAAACAAAACAAACATAAGGTACATAAATGGTATATAATTGATCCTGAGCTCCTCAGTGATTGTAATATATATGTAATACATCTAGTATTTCTCACCTTTAGATGTTATGTATCGACACAGCAGGAGCAGAAGGATGGTCAGTAGAATGAAAACAATAACTCCTAGTACAATCAACCCCACTACATGTGGAGAAGTCTTTTCCACGGGTACAGTCACTGGAGGTTGAGAGTTGAGACACAACAATTAAAATATTATTTGAAATAAATAGCATAGGCATTCATCAACAAGTGACTCGTCATGTCGCTGTTTAGGGCTACTGACAGAGCTGGAAAAATGTGGGCATGAGGTTGTTCTCTTTGTCCAGATATTGGACATTTATCAATGCCCTACTACGTCATTCTATGTCACAAAAAAGTAAAACATTTATTTAATTTCAAATGCATTTAGTTATACTTATGTTAACTTTATGAACTTAAATACAAATACATTGTACATGAAATAGATTAAAGACAATACAATTGTAATTCTAGTCTTTAAACTACCAGTAAGACTTCCTAATCGGGAGATAAGCGACCGTCAGGTCGCATACACAAACTTTAGAAGGCAATGGTAGCCAAGCAGGAGGGAATATGATAAAAGGGACAGATCCATGTTGATGACTTGATTTTAGAGATACTGTGTACCGCTTTGTGTGATTTTAGGGCAAAATCTGTAGGAGCAGTGTCCAAAAATGTGTTTTGCAAGAATCGGCCTCATGGTGGCGCTAGAAGAGGGCCATGTGAGAAATCAGGTTGTGGTTTGGCAGCCAAGGAGTGTGTGTGCAAAGTTTGGCATGGATAGGGGCAACGGTGGCGGAGATATGAGTAGGGCAAAAGTGTGACGTGTTACGTGTGATGTAGTAAGACGCCTCAGGCGAGGCCCTAAAGGGCGAGGTCGCGCCATGTTTTGGCCGTCTGTCCAGTGATGTATATCGGACCAGTTACCAGATCCATGTACTGTATATGGAGATATGCTGTGAGACCCCAAACATGCTTACTCAGTTATTCGTTATCTGAAAATCCTATGACGTCTATCACATCTGACATACAATCCCTTTTATCCCCATTAAAGTTGGGGTCAGCACAATTGCAAAGCCCTACGATGGATGTAACTTTCTGATCCCTGTCTGAATCAGCCACACAGATATGGGCTGTCTTCCTCCACATGGGCATTCCCATACCTGTTAGATATGGGCTTAATATAGATGACATCAGGGATCTCCATTTATGGGCATAAAGGGGATTATATTAGAGTGGTTCCCATGACATCACAACATACAATCCATTTTATGCCCGTACAGAATCTGACATCATGATGTCACATGTGATGTCATAGTGATGTGTCAGGGGAACCACAGTGTCAGGCGTTATAGAAAGACAGAGATACGGACAAGCTGTGACTGTTCACATACTAAACTGCGACCTACGGTCGCAATTAACCTGCTGTGGGCCGCATTGTGTGAAGCTGGCATCTCTATTCGGGGTATGTCATAATAGGTAAACATTCAGCACAAATAGCAGATCTACAAGCTCACAGGGTCAAGAAGGATGGTATTATGAAAGGTGTCTCTCCAGTAAACAATATGATACACTCTCTTAATACAGAAATTGGTAACAAACAGGTACAGTGTCACTCAGTGTTGACAGTAATGTACACATATTTAAATGTATGTTATTACCTTTTTTGATGATAATAAGTGTCTTATTTACTTTTGGCCCATAACCACTGCTGACACACTTAACAGGAGTGTCGTAGTCGTCTTCAACAGTCAAGGATAAACTACTGTTGACAGTGAAGTCCACCACTGTTCTCGTTAAAGAATACACATTTCTGTTGTTTAATGCCGGCCATGTGATTGTAGGTAAGGGTACCCCATGACTGATACACACACAGATCAGAGTTCTCAACCAGAGGCTGTGCACACATTCAGATCCTTTGAGGATCACTGGAAACGCTGAGGGCAAACAAGCAAAGAAAATGTGCTATAAATATCACATGAAAGAAAATCTGTATGTACTATAGAATGGGAAATAATATGTTCCCTCAAAGCTAGACCAGTGCATTGTACTTACTCATCACAGTTATATCAGTAAACGTAGTCACAGTCTTGGTCAGATGCTGTGCTGTACAGATGTATCTTCCAGAATGTTCTCCTGTCACCTTAGGAATGACAAGATTGGCCCTCTCAGTACCATTCATACGTTTCTTATTAGAGTCAGTCCATATGACAGTAGTAGATGGAGGGGAATTTTCAACATCACAGGTCAGATTCAGAGTACCACCTTCTCCTACTGTGGTATTCCCTCTGATTCTCGGCACCTTCAGGTCTTTGACACAAATTGAAACACAAATGAAGATGTGATGTGACTTCACTTTAACTTCCAGACTACCATTAACCACTTGAACCCTAGCATCTCTATTCAGGGCATGTCATAATAGGTGAACTTTCAGCACAAATAGCAGATCTATAAGCTCACAGGGTCAAGGATGGTATGTTATACTCACAGATAACATTCAGGGTCACAGTCTCCTCGGTTGTAATGTCTCCCTTGAAGGTCACCTGACAGGTGACTTCACTGCCATAATGTTCAGATGAAGGGGTAAAGGTCAAATCTGAGCTGTGTCTCTGGCTGACGGTTTTGAAATGAGTGACACTGCTTGGGATGAGAGAGCCATTGTGTCCTGTCTTCCTCCATGTCCAGGTGATGTTGGGAGGAGTTCCAGAGCAGAGCCCTGGAGCGGTGCAGGTCAGTGTGGTCTGCTGTCCCTCTATCACAACAGGAGGAACGTTTACTTTGGGTTTTTGTGTTAGACCTATAGTGGGACAGAAAACCCAAGTTGAATATTCATCACATTGTTTAATGCAACTGTCATCAAAGACGTGTTTTATTAAACATTTAAGATCGTCTTTATTAGTAAAGCATTCAATAGATTTATTTACCCCCCCAATATGGTAGCAAACAATAAACATGGGATCATCGTGTATATCGTATCGTTGGTTTTGGCTGGAAACCTTGCATCTCCAAATATCAACAGTTTACGTTTCTTTTTCATACCTGTAACTGTATCGGACACTGTAAGATCATTGATGGTGATGCTGCAGTCCTTCTGTGTGAGAGATGGTTCCAACAGGGCCACTCGACCTCTGAACGAGACCTCAGCTTCATCAGTGTGCGTGGAGTTGAATATTGGCTTACAAGGGTCACATTTTTCCCATTTTGCAGATTTGGGAATGTATGCAGCATCATGAGTGAAAGCACATGGGATAACAATACAGAGTCCAGCCTCAGATGTTATGAGCTCTTCACTGAATTTTATACTCCATAATCTATTATCACTAGTCCATTTTGAGGGAGAAGTATCTGTTTAAAGCAAAGACATAAACATTCATAAGTAAAGTAAAGTATCTCATCAATTTATGTTCTTACTTTCTAACAATATATCATTAGATGAAGTGTGAGATAGTTTTAATCAAACCAATACTTTTCAAAATGTGTCATCGTTAGCCCATTAATTCTACAGTGTATTGTCCCTAATGTATAATCTGTGTTTAATAGAAAAATCGAATAAATCTTTGTAATTTGTGAGTGTGTGACGTGTAGTTGCACAATACGCATGAGTCGACAAGACAATACAAAATGAAGTTAAAGTAATTACAAAATAAATGTGATTACACATCAGCAAAAGAAGCTACCTCCTGTGTCAGTACCTTTATTCTGGGCGCCGCCCATCACAGAGAAGAGCAGTGTCATCCAGATGACCACCAACATCCTCTCAGTCAGTCTGTCTCCACAGGACAGCCTGTTCAGTTCAAAATCAGACAAATCTAGTTTATATGTGCAATAAATATACAGGATTTGATTCTGGTTCATTGGTTGTGCTGGGAGAATCTAGGACTCTTACAGTACAGTACTTACAGGACATCATTGACACTGTAAATGGATAATATGAAACTACTTCTATCTTTATGACAACCACATTTGTACATTTTTATTTCCCCAACAATGTTCCCCATACTCAACAACCAAAGCAATGCATGCATTGAGAACATCTGTATGAATGTATCATTTTTAGGACCGTCAAAGTTAACTTGATTAATTGCAATTAACTCAACGTTATGTTGATCGTGATTCATTATTAATCACAAAATTATTTATTTTAGCCATTTGGCCTACCGGACCCGTTGTTTAGGATACAGTTCTACATGGCCGTGAGCATGCTCCTAATGTTTTGCTGTTATATGTTGTAGATTTTCATGGTCATTTAGTGTTAATGTAAAAAGTTATATAATTTAGTGAACTTAAAGGTGGACGCTACAGTAACTACAGTGCTCATTACTAAGTCAATTTAACAGATCATTATACCACCTGCAGCAGCCTGTTTTTATGCAATGCAGTACCATTTGATGGTTTCTGGACAATATTTGTCATTTGGGTTTCCAATAATAAAAACTACTTTAGCATATAAGCTAGCATCTTTTTCCAGTCCCATGTTAAGGGTATAAAATACTTGAAAAATATCCCTCTAAGGTACATAATGAACAGATAAAAAACGGATGACTAATTTGTGATTAACTATGAAAACAATTAAATTAGTTTGACAGCCCTAATTATTTTACAACAACATTTTTCATATTCAGGTAGAATAATGTATTTTACTTACCCTTATACTTGAAAAAGGCGTTGATTGTGTTTTTTGTTGTATCTCTTTCTGTGTGTTCCTCCTTTCTCTTCTTGCTGGTAAAGTTTGTCTAATATCTTTCTGCTGTGTCTCTACTCATCTACCTCTTGCCTTTTTCTACAATTCAGGAAGTTTCTTTGAATACTAATTGGCCTGACTGCTCCTCCCGCAGCCTTTCTAGTCATATTAAACGGCTTAAAATGTATATCTGGTCAAGCTTGACTATTTTGTCATGTTAAGTTATACTTTATAAATGTATCTGCTGTATTTAAACCATCCTAACTATTAGGAGCAGTGGGAAGCCACTGAGCAGTGACTGGGGACAGTGCCTTGCTCATGGGCATTAGAAGGAGTATGTCCCTAACATGCATGTCTTTAGTGTGAGAGGAAACCGGGAGGAAAAGAAGATGCATAATACACTGTAAAAAATAAAAAGTTGGGAATACTCAAAATTTTAAGGCAACAAACTTCAGAAAACTTTTAAGTTTAGGTCAACTTAGAATTTTAAGTTAAAGTTGTACCATGTAACTTTTTTTATAAAACAAATCTTAAAATTGTCCTAACTGTTAAATCGCTAAAGTTTTAGAACACCCACTCCGTGAATTTCAGCCTGTAAAGCCTTCTCTATATATGTAAACTGCGATCCTTGCCGGGGACCGGATCTCGCGCCAAAATTGCGTCATCACACTACCGGCCAATCACAGCGAGGGTTATACAACTGCCGGCCAATCACAGCGCATCTTGAAGTGGGGTCGCTATGGCAGCCATATTTGTTGTCGCCCGTTTGTACCATCCCTTCTCTAGGTAATTTCGCCTACCAGGCAGGGTGAAGGAGTCCGTATCTCTGGAATTACTGAACGCACAGGAACAAGGGACCCCTCAAAAGATAGATCTCAGCGAGGTGGAGGCAGACGCGGGGGTCTGAAGGTACGAAAAACGGCCGAAAGACGCGGACGCGACCGCGGTTTGCTATAGGGCTAATGACCACTAGTTGGGCATCTTACACAGTATAGCTTTAAGAAAAAATTATAAAGGTTGAGGCAACTGAAAATGTTAAGATAAACCAACTAAACCAATTTAAGCAAAACTTAAAGTTTTATGTTTGATTGTCTAACTTAAAAGTTTTCTGAAGTTTGTTGCCTTAAAATTTTGAGTTTTCCCAACTTTTATTTTTTACAGTGTAGAGGTTCCAGGTTCAAACTCAGGATATTCTTGCTGTGAGGTAACAGTGCCACACATAAACAGGCAATAAGCAGAGATCCTTGCTGTGCTGAGTACATTTTCAGAGAAGTGACATACCCATGTGAATTCAAATTCAAATCTCTTTTTCAGGGGGGAAATCATCTGATTCTGATTATGGTTTTCAGTGTTTTTTAGCTTTATTTATCCAGGGAGGGTTGCTGACCACAAATGCTCCTTTTCAGCAACCTACTTCGCAATCACACAGACACATTCACACATCATAACTTGTGAACTGCCCAGTATATCCACAGTCTAAACTACACTGTTGGCCAGAGGTTCAGTGCCTTCCTGCTCCTGGGCAACTCAACATAAACATAAACAATTAAAGAATTTATGCTTCCATATAGAGAAGTAATATCATTTCTCTTCTGTTTGTCAGATTTACATTGTCTGAATCCAAAGTTCTTATGTTCATTTCAAGCATATTTGCCTAATCTTTTGTATATTTGTCCATGTCTCTGCTATTTCAGTAAAGAGTATGAGGACACAATTAAAGTCCATAACACTATTGAATGTCTTCTGTGAAACAATTATTGTTATATTTTTAAGGTAACCCCTTGCCAAGTACTGAACATAAAATAAAAAGTCTTGTACAATATACAGGAAGGTAGTATTACTGCAACAGCCAATAGAACCATCACAGGGAACCCTCACCACATGTCTCAGGGGAACATAACTATGGGCACCAATATCAATCAATCTTTAGTTCAAGAGTTTATGTATGTAACATGTTTGTGAGGGAGAGTAGCACATTTAATTAATTATTTGATTGTTTACCAGTAATCAAAAAGACAGGTTAAGGATAGTCCACACCAATGCAACTCCTTGCAACACCTTGCAACATGCAACTACTTGCAACTTTTGTAACCAATATCCCCTGTGGCAGTTGCAAGGAGTTGCACTGGTGCGTTCTGGCCTTTCATCAATAAACATTTCATCATTCATTGACATTGTGTCAACTATGGAGTCATTTTTAGGAGTGTAGGCCTAGTAATTTGATCTATTGTAATAAACTATAGTATAATCATAGATTTCAGAAGTTACAATGAGCAGATGCAAATTTCTGTTTTAATTCCAGACTATTTAACACATACATTGCTACCCTATTACTTCTTTACTGTAACGTATAGCAGGCATAATATATGCGTTCTTCTTGTACACCTTGTATTAACAAATATACAAAAGCATAGGCAAACATGTTTGATAATTTTATTGAAAATAAAAAAAATATGGACGGTGGAAAGCCAGCAAATGAAACCTTTTTTGGCCGTTGTATGGGTGACGCCAACATTGTAGAAATCAACGTTCATTGGTAGAAATGGTAACATCTCGAATGCTATTATTGGCTGCCAACGGTCACGTGCAACTGCAGGGATACTTGGGACATTGTCTTGAGCTTGCAGAAAATAAAGCACACAAAGAAGAATCATCACAAGCCTATGATCACAAGCTATACCATCAAATATAACATAAATTGGACCATATTTTCACAAAACACATATCATGGTGATTGAAAAGATGCTTTAAACTAGCGACAGGAACCATAAAGTATTTATGACAATGTTTATTAAGGTAAGACAATCTAATGTAAACGTTCAGGGGAAATGGATGGAATCCTATGGAGAACATGTTGCTTCTGGTGCCAGAACAGCGCAACTAGCTGCCAATCATAGGAACTTTCAGTTCTGTGTTGCTTCATTTTAAATCGGGACAACTACACCCCTGACACACATCCAACGCCAAAACATTTCTAGAATCACTTGTCCTACACAGACACAACGATGGAGGGAGGTAGGGCATGCCTTATTGTGGAGATTTGCTCTAGACTGAGCATCCTTTCTAGCTGGCATAGTATGTTGGATCATGGGTGTGAAGATGAGGATGATCAGGGTAATTCTCCTTGTTTATTGGTTACCATATCACACAATGTGCATGAGTCTATTACAGCTGATCAACTTACACAAATAATGACTAATGTCCATTTTGACCTTCAATACAAATGTTCAAAACCCAAATCTCAGAGTTAAGACACATCACAATTCTAACAAGCAATCCAAGCACAAGCTGACAGCATAATAAAGCATTAAGTCTCAATTTAACCACTTTCAATCTGGTGTCCCTATTTTGGCCATTTCATTGGGTGAACATTTTCAAACATTTTTCCAAATAGCAAAAATATCAGATCTTGAAGGTCGTCATGCGGCTGCGTTCATCGTGTGCTTTTAGATAGGCTATTTTGCCAGGTGACACCATTGAACAACAGAGTATAAAACGAGGGCTTGGAGCAAAAAGTGACTTTCTCAAATATCTTACAGGACAGCTTTCCATTGATTGTAATTATTTAATTGAAAACTATATGTTTAAGCAATCTATACTTTAATACAGATTAGGCTTCAATGAATATATTTTAAAATACTTTTTTAAATGTTTTTAATTACCGTAAAGTATTCCAATCAATGGAAAGCTGTCCTGTAAAATATTTGAGAATGTCACTTACGCCCTTTTTGCGCCAAGCCCTCGAAAATAGGGCTTAAGTTGTTAACCAAATCCCAGACAAATGTTCATGGTGTAATCATCCCTCCCTCACCCATGATGGCTTTAACATTGGCGTAAAGAGGCTCACCCTCTTCTTCCTCAGTCATAAGGTGTTCTGTCTCCTCATATTGTCCGATCATTGCTTCCTCCTCCTCATCTTCCCTCTTTAATGTCCCACTGTCCTCTGCACCACTGTCTTGCGTCTTGTCCCCTCCCTCCCCATTGAATTCAACATACTCTGGTTCTGTTGTCTCTTGTTTGCGCTCTGCTTCAGCACTTCTCTTTTTCAACTGGGAGTAGTCAATGTCTGCATATTCATCCTCTTCTTCCTCAGTCGTACAATGTCCTGTCTTATGCTGTCCGGTCATTGCTTCCTCCTCCTCATCTTCACTCTTCAATGTCCCACTGTCCACTGCACCACTGTCTTGCGTCTCGTTGCCCCCCTCCCTCTTGACTTTAGCACTTCTCTTTTTCACCTGGGAGTAGTCATTGTTGTCATATTCCACTTCTTTCTCCTCGCACTGGGGGACTGAGCTGTCTGGTGCTCCACTGTTCTGGTCTCTGTCTGCTTCACCTCCTCCCTCCAGAGTCTCTCGCTGTCCTATAATGGCTTTAACACTGGCGTAAAGAGGCTCACCCTCTTCTTCCTCAGTTGTCTCCTCATGCTGTCCGATCATTGCTTCCTCCTCCTCATCTTCCCTCTTTAATGTCCCACTGTCCACTGCACCACTGTCTTGCGTCTTGTTCCCCCCCTTCCTCTTGACTTCAGCATACTCTGCTTCTGTTGTCTCTTGTTTGCGCTCTGCTTCAGCACTTCTCTTTTTCAGCTGGGAGTAGTCAATGTCTGCATATTCATCTTCTTCTTCTTCCTCAGCCGTACAGCGTCCCGTCTTCTCATGCTGTCCAATCATTTCTTCCTCCTCCACATCTTCACTCTTTAATGTCCCATTGTCCACTGCACCACTGTCTTGTGTCTTGCTCCCCCCCTCCCTCTTGACTTCAGCATACTCTGTTTCGGTTGTCTCTTGTTTGCGCTCTGCTTCGGCACTTCTCTTCTTCAGCAAGGTGTAGTCAATGTTGGCATATTCTACTTCTTTGTCCTTACGCTGTGAGGTCTGCTCGTCTCCATCTCCTCCTTGTCCTCCTGTCTGGGAGGTGAGGAAGAATGTGGAATTGATAAAGATGCCGAACCATTTCTTTGAAAAGACAAGTGTTCAGTGAAAATCAATGTGTTTTCAAGTTTCTGAATGAGAATTCAGAAACCAATATAGATGATCACTAGAAACAACAAACAGAAATACCTGTTGATCTTGACAAGTGACCATCTGCAGCATCTCAGCCTGGTCTCTGGGTTTCTTCTCTGTGCATCTGAGTAGACATTTTATGAGAGAAAAGAAAAAAGCATCTCAAACACTGTTTAGGTACATTACTACATTAGAATATATTTATTATTAAAAGGAGGAATAAAAATACTAATGGAAATGGACAATATCTGCAATTCTTGAAAACATGAACAAAGAAGAAAGTGAATAAAATGTGTAACACTCCACCTATGGCATGCCTTTGCCATACAGCAAATAGTCATGGAAAGTGTAACACCAATCAGAAATGCAATGATAGTCTTCTTTTCTGTCCTGAAGAATCCTTCTTGACCTTGATCTTGATCTTGACCTAGAGGAAAGAGGGAACATTTGTGAAAGCCTTGTTCTCTAGTATATTTGTTGACAAGGGATAATATGATACACTCTCTTGATTAAGAAATGTGTAACAAACAGGTACAGTGTTGACATTAATGTACACATATTTAAATGTATGTTATTACCTTGTTTGATGATAATAAGTGTCTTATTTACTTCTGGCCCATAACCGTTGCTGACACACTTAACAGAAGTGTTGTAGTCGTCTTCAACAGTCAAGGAGAAGGTACTGTTGACAGTGAAGTTCACCACTGTTAAAGAATTCACATTTCTGTTCTGTAATACCGGCCATGTGATATTAGGCAAGGGAAACCCCTGACTGATACACACACAGATCAGAGTTCTCAACCGGAGGCTGTGCACACATTCAGATCCTTTGAGGATCACTGGAAAGGCTGAGGGCAAACAAGCAAAGATGTACAATAAAAATCACATGAAAGAAATGTATGGGAAATAAGATGTTCCCTCAAAGCAGACCAGTGCATTGTACTTACTCATCACAGTTATATCAGTAAACGTAGTCAGAGTCTTGGTCAGATGCTGTGCTGTACAGATGTATCTTCCAGAATGTTCTCCTGTCACCCTAGGAATGACTAGATTGGCCCTCTCAGTACCATTCATAAGTTTCTTATTAGAGTCAGTCCATATGACAGTAGTAGATGGAGGGGAGTTTTCAACATCACAGGTCAGATTCAGAGTACCACCTTCTCCTACTGTGATATTCCCTCTGATTGTCGGCTCCTTCAGGTCTTTGACACAGATTGACAATTATTAAACAATTTTAATTAATTCAACAATGTACTATTTGATTGCTCTAAACAAGATCGAGCAACCCCCCCCCCCCCCCAATATGGTATTAAAGAATAAACATGGGATCATCCTGTATATCGTTGGTGTTTACAGTTTAAACATTTTCTACTTCAAGATTGTTACACAAGATTAGTGAAAATTGTCATGTTCTATTAGGTTCTGGAAACATGACAAATGAAGATGTGATATGACTTCACTTCTTAAACACTTGAACCCTAGCATCTCTATTCAGGGTATGTCATAGGTGAACATTCAGCATAAATAGCAGATCAAGCTCAGAGGGTCAAGGAGGATGGCATATTATACTCACAGGTAACATTCAGGGTCACAGTCTCCTCTGTTGTAATGTCTCCCTTGAAGGTCACCTGACAGGTGACTTCATAATGTTCAGATGAAGGGGTAAAGGTCAAATATGAGCTGTGTCTCTGGTTGACGGTTTCGAAATGAGTGACACTGCTTGGGAAGAGAGAGCCATTGTGTCCTGTCTTCCTCCATGTCCAGGTGATGTTGGGAGGAGTTCCAGAGCAGTGTCCTGGAGCGGTGCAGGTCAGTGTGGTCTGCTGTCCCTCTTCCACAACAGGAGGAACATTTACTTTGGGTGTTTCAGTCAGACCTATAGTGGGACAGAAAACATGACAACAAAATATTGAATATTCATCACATTGTTCAATGCAACTGTCATCAAAGACGTGTTTTATTAATAGTTGTTAAGATCATATTTATTGGTAATATTGGTAAAGCATTCAGTAGATTTTGTACACACACACACACACACACACACACACACAATATGTTAGCAAACAACAAACATGGGATCATCCTGTATATCATTGGGGTTGGGTGGAAACCTTTTATCCAAATACCATTAACCACTTGAAGTCTTGAACCCTACCATCTCTATTCAGGGCATGTCATAATAGGTGAACATTCAGCCCAAATAGCAGATCTACAAGCTCACAGCATCAAGGAGGATGGCATATTATACTCACAGGTAACATTCAGAGTCACAGTGGCTTCTGTTGTAATGTCTCCCTTGAAGGTCACCTGACAGGTGACTTCATAATGTTCAGATGAAGGGGTAATGGTCAAATCCGAGCTGTGTCTCTGGTTGACGGTTTTGAAATTAGTGACACTGCTTGGGAAGAGAGAGCCATCGTGTCCTGTCTTCCTCCATGTCCAGGTGATGTTGGGAGGAGTTCCAGAGCAGTGGCTTGGAGCGGTGCAGGTCAGTGTGGTCTGCTGTCCCTCTGTCACAGCAGCTGGAACATTTACTTGGGGTTTTTGATTTAGACCTATAGTGGGACAGAAAACATAACAACAAAACATTGAATATTCATTACATTGTTCAATGCAACTGTCATCAAAGACATATTTTATTAGTAAAGCATTCAGTAGATTAATTTCTTTCCCCTACCCCAATTTGGTAACAAACTACAAAAATGTGATCATCCTGTATATCGTTGGCGTCGGGTAGAAACCTAGTATAACGTTTTTGAGTGGTGCTAAGCGCTCCTACATCTGGCTATGTCTGTTTGCCCGAGACTCAGAGCACCTGATTGGCTCATTTGTATGCCAGGGTCACGTTGGCTAAGCTTCGCGAGACGCTTCATGAAATTAATGCATAAATAGCACCTCTCACTTCACACTGGGTGTGATCTTTTCATAAATGAACGCCCTACTCCAACATACAAGACTGTTTGTTACACAAGATTTGTGAAAATAGACGATCTACAAGCTTGTAGATCGGCTATTTTCCAGTAGTAGGTTCTGAAAACATGACAAATGAACATGTGATGTGACTTCACTTTAACTTCCAGATTACCATTAACCACTTGAACCCTAGCATCTCTATTCAGGGCATGTCATAATAGCATTCAGCACAAATAGCAGATCTACAAACTCACAGGGTCAAGGAGGATGGTATGTTATACTCACAGGTAACATTCAAGGTCACAGTCTCCTCTGTTTTAATGTTTCCCTTGAAGGTCACCTGACAGGTGACTTCACTGCCATAATGTTCAGATGAAGGGGTAATGGTCAAATCTGAGCTGTGTCTCTGGCTGACGGTTTCGAAATGAGTGTCACTGCTTGGGATGAGAGAGCCATCGTGTCCTGTCTTCCTCCATGTCCAGGTGATGTTGGGAGGACTTCCAGAGCAGTGCCTTGGAGCAGTGCAGGTCAGTGTGGTCTGCTGTCCCTCTGTCACAGCAGCAGGAACATTTACCTGGGGTGTTTGAGTTAGACCTATTGTGGGACAGAGAACATAATGACAAAATATTGAATATTCATTACATTGTTCAATGCAACTGTCATCAAAGACATGTTTTATTATCAAAGCATTCAGTAGATTAATTTCTTTCCCCTACCCCAATTTGGTAACAACTACAAACATGTGATCATCCTGTATATCGTTGGCGTCGGGTAGAAACCTAGTAGAAAGTTTTTGAGTGGTGCTAAGCGCTCCTACATCTGGTTTTGTCTGTTTGCCCGAGACTCAGAGCACCTGATTGGCTCATTTGTATGCCAGAGTCCAGAGTCACGTTGGCTAAGCTTAGCAAGACGCTTCATGAAATTAATTCATAAATAGCACCTCCCATCTACAAGCTTGTAGATAGGCTATTTTCCAGGAGTAGGTTCTGAAAACATGACAAATGAAGATGTGATGTGACTTCACTTTAGCTTCCAGATTACCATTAACCACTTGAACCCTAGCATCTCTATTCAGGGCATGTCATAATAGCATTCAGTACAAATAGAAGATCTACAAACTCACAGGGTCAAGGAGGATGGTATGTTATACTCACAGGTAACATTCAGGGTCACAGTCTCCTCTGTTTTAATGTCTCCCTTGAAGTTCACCTGACAGGTGACTTCACTGCCATAGTGCTCAGATGAAGGGGTAAAGGTCAATTTTGAGCTGTGTCTCTGGCTGATGGTTTCGAAATTAGTGTCACTGCTTGGGAAGAGAGAGCCATCTTGTCCTGTCTTCCTCCATGTCCAGGTGATGTTGGGAGGAGTTCCAGAGCAGTGCCCTGGAGCGGTGCAGGTCAGTGTGGTCTGCTGTCCCTCTTTCACAGCGGCAGGAACGTTTACTTTGGGCTTTTGAGTTAGACCTATAGTTAGACAGAAAAGATAAGATGAATATTATTACATTGTTCAATGCAACTGATGTCATCAAAGATGTCCTTTATTAATATTTTTTAATGTATTTATTCCCCCCAATATGGTACCAAACAATAAACATGGGATCATCCTGTATGTCGTTGGTTTTGGGTGCAAACCTTGTATCTCCAAATTTCAACCATTTACGTTTTTTCATAAATTAATGCTCTACTTTAACATACACATAGTAAGACAAAATTACTAGCCTATTTTCACTATTTTCAATCATCTAAAACTGTTTTGGACATACAATTTTTCCACCCAACAGTGATGATATATAAAGAGTATGGCCTACTTCATACCTGTAACTGTGAGGGTCGTTCCAGGAAGAAAGTTATATCCATCGTTGGGCTTTTCCTCTGTGCCGACCCCAACTCTAAATTGATATGATCCAGCATCGGACACTGTAAGATCATTGATGGTAATGCTGCAGTTCTTCTGTGTGATATCTGGTTCCAACAGGGCCACTCGACCTCTGAACGAGACCTCAGCCTCATCGCTGTTCTTGGAGTCGAATATTGGCTTACAATTAGAGTTCGGAAGTGTAGGGTCACAGTTATGAAACCATTTTGCAGATTTGGGAATGAATGCAGTATCGTGAGTGAAAGAACATGGGATAACAATACAGAGTCCAGCCTCAGATGTTAGGGGCTCTTTGTCTTCACTGAAGTTGATACTCCAAGCATCTGTTTAAAGCAAAGACATGAACAATAACATTCATAAGAGTAAAATATCTCATCAATTTATTTTCTAACTTTCTAACAATATATCATTAGTGTGAGATCGAACCAATACTTTTCAGAATGTGTCATCGTTAGCCTATTGATTCTACAGTGTATTGTCCCTATAAGATATAATCTGTGTTTAATAATAAAATCTAATACAGTACATCTTTGTCATTTGTGAGTGTGTGACGTACGGTTGCACAATACGCATGAACATAAGTGGACAATACAATACACAATGAAGGTTATTATGGCCTCCTGGTGGCGCTATAATAGGCCAATTTGAAAAGGGTACCATGTCTTCTTCAGCCTTTGGCAATCGGAGCTGCATGCATGATTTTGTTCTAGAAATGTGTTGTGCAAAAGTCGACCTGCTGGTGGCACTATAACAGGCCAATATGAAAAGGGTGGCATTGTTCCATGACCTAGTGGTAATATGTGTGCAAAGTTGCACGGAAATGATTTGAGGCATTTTGTTCAAAACAGAGCAATCCTGACAACTTTGGAAGCCAATGTTAGCCAATCAGGATGGAATATGAAAAATATTAAAAGCCCGTTTTGTTTAATGACTATCAGAGATACTACCAATTTGTGAGATTTCTACAAAATATGTAGGAGTGCTGTCCAAAACTGTGTTTGGCCCATGTGAAAAAGGTTCTGCTCTGGCACCCAAGGAGTGTGTGTGCACAGTTTCGCTGCCACCGTGCCAACTGTGCCGGAGATTAGCTGTTCACCCTGTCCTGGACGGACAGGGTGCAAAACATAGTCTCCCCATGCCTTTTGGCCTGGCGGAGACAAAAGAAGCTACCTTGTGTGTCAGTACCTTTATTCTGGACGCCGCCCATCACAGAGAAGAGCAGTGTCATCCAGATGACCGCCAACATCCTCTCAGTCAGTCTGTCTCCACAGGACAGCCTGTTCAGTTCAAAATCAGACAAATCTAGTTTATATGTGCAATAAATAATATTTTATTCTGGTTCATTGGTTGTGCTGCATTGGAGAACCTGGGACTCTTACAGTACAGACAGTACTTGGAAATCATTGACACTGTAAATGAATAATATGAAAATACCTCATGACAACCACATTTGTACACTTTTATTTCCCCAACAATCTTCCCCATACTCAACAACCAAAGCAATGCATGCATTCAGAACATCTGTATGGATGTATTATTTTTAGGACTGTCAAAGTTAACTCGATTAATCACAATTAACTCACCGTTATGTTAATCGGGATAAATTATTTTAGTAGTATTTAATCGCATAATTATTTATTTGAGCCATTTAGCCTATGACCCGTTGTTTAAGACACAGCTCTCCATGACCGTGAGCATGCTCCTAATGTTTTACTGTTGTGTTGTAGATTTCCATGGTCATTGTACAGTATATGGTACCTTTACTATTGTATAACCTACAACTCATTAGGCATTACATTTATTGTCTCCACCAGCCGAAGGCATGGGGGAGAGTATGTTTTCCCCTCCGTCCGTCCGTCCGTCCGTGCGTCCGTGCGTCCGTGTGTGTGTGTGTGTGTGTGTGTGTGTGTGTGTGTGTGTGTGTGTGTGTGTCCGTCCGTGCGTGCGTCCAGGGTTGTTAAGTAACGGATTACATGTAACGGGATTACGTAATCAGATTACAAAAAACAGGTAACTTGTAAAGTCTCAGGTTACATTTTAAAATGAGTAATCTGGATTACAGTAACGGATCTGAATGATGGGGGTTACATGCTGGATTACATTCTCCCCTTTGCCCTCATGAATTTTACAAATAAATTATAACGCCAAACAATAAAATAATCAAGTCGAATCAGTGTAAAGTACTGCCACATCGCTTAAGTAAGATTCTGTTGTCCTTTTCCTAATTTCATTGGCTCAATATTCTTGTCTAGTTATCAATGGTAAAACTTGTTTTATTTAATTAGAGAGTTTTGCTAAACAGTAATCCAAAAGTAACTGAAAGTAACTAGTAGTTACTTTTTAAATTGTGATAATCAGATTACGTTACTGACTACATTTTCTTTGCAAGTAACTTGTAACTGTAGGGGATTCCTTTTTAAAAGTAACCCTAACAACCCTGCGTGCGTCCTCGCAGTTTGTTACCACCTAATCTCAGTCGCCGTTGGCCCGGTCGCTGCCAAACTGAGCACACACACTCCCTGGATGCCAATTCATTTTTCAAATGGGTCTGTTCTAGCGCCACCATGAGGCCGATGTTTGCAAAACACATTTCTGTACACTACTCTTACAGAATTTGTCCAAAAATCCTACAAATCGGTAGGCAGTATCTCGACAGTCACGTGATCGACATGGATCTGTTCGATTTTGCATATTCTATCCTGATTGGCTAAGATTGGCTTCCAAAGTTTATAAGATTTAGCCGTTTTGAACAAAATGCCTCAAATCACAAACGCAAAGTGCAATTATCATGAAATCGCGCACACACACATTCCCACTAGGCAGAGGAAGAAATTACACTCAGCCTCATGGTGCCGCTATAACAGGCCGATTTGTGGTTTTACCTATAACTCCACTGATCAGTTTCAAACGTTGTAAGCACACTCCCTAGAGGCCAAGGAAAACCACTTTCCCTGCATTTTTCACATCAGCCTTTTATAGCGCCACCTTTAGGCCGACTTATGTAAAACAAATTTTTGGATATCTCCTTCATATTTTCTCCAAAAATAACACAAATCAGTACACAGTATCTCTATAGTCATATTCCATCCTGATTGGCTAATATTAGCTTCTAAAGTTTGCAGGATTGCTCCGTTTTTGAACCAAATGCCTCAAATCATCAACGCAGCTTGTGATTACTGTGAAATTTGCCACATATATTCCCACTATGTCAAGGAACAAATGCTACCCTTTTCACATTGGCCTGTTATAGCGCCACCAGCAGGTAGACTTTAGCAAAACACATTTTTGGAACACAATGCGTCCGATTTCCATGAAAGCTAGGTCTAAGGTGAAGAACATATGCCACCCTTTTTACATTGGCCTATTATACAGTAGCACCACCAGGACGCCTGGCCTGGTGGAGACCTGTGCTCGGAAGAGCACTGCTTCTAGTTTCTTCATATACTTTCAATAGGGAGGTAAATGCTACTAGTACAGTGGAATGTAACAAATAATTGGTAGAATAATATGTTTAACTTACCCTTACTTGAAAAAGGTGTTATAAATGATTGTGTTGTATTTCTGTGTTCCTCCTAGTGTCTCTTCTTGCTGGAAAGGTTTGTCTTATCTTTCTGCTGTGTCAACTCATCTATTACTTCTTCCCTTTTTCTACAATTCAGGAAGTTTCTTTGAATACTAATTGGCCTGACTGCTCCTCCCACAGCCTAAAAAATGCAGAAGTTGAGAATTTTTTTTTTTCTTTTCTTTTTTGTAATTAAAATGTTTCTTTTTTTTAATACAAAATGTGGTAATGGTACAGTGCAGCACAACAACAAATACAAATATACAAATACAAATATATGTCAGTCCAAGATAATACAGAAATAAAATACAAAATAAATAAAAGTAGGAACCTCTTCACATCTTCAGATAAGGGTCATATGTTAGAAAACTATCCCATACCTATTTCATCTTTCCCATACCATTCACTCTTCCCAGCATGTACTCATACGATGTAATGAGTCCCAACCATTTTGATAAGTATTCAAGAATTGTACACCAGAAAGGGTACACCATGCGACATTCCCAAATCATATGAAGATACTATATGTGCCAGCTTCTTCCTTGCATTTCCAACATGTATTGCTCTCTGTAATTCCCATTTTCTGTAATCTGGTTGGTGTGTAGTAAAATCTATTAATTATTTTATACTGAACATTTTCCCCTTGCTTCTCTGATCCCATGTCCTGCATTTGCTATAAGTCCTTCCCAATGTTCATCTTCAATATCCATCCATAGTCCATACCCAGCCAGATCCCTTTGCCAGATCAGTTTGAGACTGTCACATGTATCACCCAACTGATGTTTTGACATTTTATAAAATACAGCTTCGTGTGGTAGTTTTAAATAATCAAGCAATGGATTTTCACCAGCATCAAAAGTACTGCCCAGACAACGTCTCATTTGGAGATATTTCCAAAATGAACCATCCTTCCCATGTTTATATTTCGCTCTCAGATCTGAACAAGTTATAAAGTTCCCATTGTCAAATAGGTCACAGATATTTTTAATCCCTGCTGTCTGCCATTTTTCCCAAAATATCTTTGTCTTCCCAAAACATATTTTAGGGTTAAGAGTATGTAGTCGGGGATCCACATGCCCAAAAGCTCAAGGAATAGGGTTGAACCTGTGATGTTCTGCCACACTTTTTATTTCTGTTTTATCTATTAGTTTGGTAATTAAGGTCCACAGAATGAGAGGCCTGCTCTGACGGAAACATCGCGAAAAAAAGTTACGGCCATTTGTCTATTCACTGTCCCATTGACTCCACTAGAAATATAAAAAAATTAATGAAAAATCTGCTTTAAGTAGCATTATTTCTTCAGATACTTTCAACAGGGAGGTAAATGCTACTAGTACAGTGGAATGTAACAAATAATTGGTAGAATAATATATTTAACTTACCCTTACTTGAAAAAGGTGTTATAAATGATTGTGTTGTATTTCTGTGTTCCTCCTGCTGGAAAGGTTTGTCTTATCTTTCTGCTGTGTCTACTCATCTATTACTTCTTCCCCTTTTCTACAATTCAGGAAGTTTCTTTGAATACTAATTGGCCTGACTGCTCTTCCCGCAGCCTAAAAAACGCAGAAGTTGAGAATTTTCTAATCATATTAAAGATGTATATCTGGTCAAGCTTAACTATTTTGTCATGGTAAGATATACTTTATTGATCCCCTTGGGAAAATGTATCTGCTGTATTTAATCCATCCTAAGGAGCAGTGGGAAGCCACTGAGCGGGAGGCTCTCTCCATTCCGACATGTCGCCACTCCGAAATTGACTTCTTATTGTCGGAGTGGCGACACTCCCATGGGGGTTCGGTTTAGGGTTAGGGTTAGAGATAGGGTTAGTGTCGGAATGGAGACATGTCGGAAAGGAGACATGTCGGAAAGGAGACACTGGCACTGAGCAGTGCCAGTGTCTGATGACCAGCTCTAGTTGTACGACCAGTGTATTGGAAGGAGTGTCCCTAACATGCATGTCTTTAGTGTGAGAGGAAACCGGGAGGATAGTAAGAGAAAGTTAGCCTATTGCTACATCAATCTGGGAACTAAATCTAAATCACTAGCTTTCTTCACAAATGTGTTCATAAAGGTGTCTACTATCACCTCTGAACTTTGTCAAACCCAACTCCCTTGACATACTTTGTGGGAGCCAATCAAAGTTATTGGGTATCCCGAGGGCCTGGGATTAAAGGGGGAAAAATAAAAAATGGCAAATATGAGCGTATGAGGTGTGTTATTTGGGTATTTTTGGGCTGCTGAATCCATTCCAACCATTCGTTTTGAGTTAAAATGACTCCTTGGACATAAAATAGGCCACATCTACTTTTGTGTGTTCATGATGAGACATATAATATTGGCAATAAAAAAAGAAAAGGTTGTAGTAGGGTTTGAATTCATGAAAACTATTCAAGATCACGTGGGTAATCACACATGACACACAGGATAAAATGATACAATCTGACAAGGAACACTCAAACACAGGGTTTAAAACATAGGGACTAACAGGACACAGGTGAACTCGAATGACATGATTGGCTAAGCCTTAGCCAATTAGGCCTTTTTTATGGCCAAGGAGTCATTTTTAATGATAACTAATGGTTGGAATGGATTCAGCAGCCCAACAATACCCTAATTACACACCTCATACATTCATATTGGCCATTTTTTATTTTTGCCCCTTTAATCCCAGGCCCTGGGTATTAGTCTAGCGGAAAGATGCATGGTTTCAATGCATGATAGTTCAGTTGGTGATAGAAGCATGAAATTTGGCACAAATGACCTTCATATGACCCTAATTGATAATCAACCTCTGGCCACGCAAAATTCCAACATTTTCAAGATGGCCAGCCAGTTTGAAAAATGGCTGCAACTGGACCTACGTTTTGGACAATATCACTTTGCTTGGGCTGTAAATCTTTGATTTTCCTCTCATTTTGATATAAGAGAATGTTCTGGAGGTATTACAACCAGGCAAGTTCAGAAATAATATTAGGTTCCAATATGGCGGCATATTTTCCAATATGGCTGCCTATAAATTGCATAAATGTACATCTACTCATGGTTAATCCACAGTTGGTGATACAACCATGACATTTGGCACAGCTCACCTTTATCTTACCCTAATTGATAACCAACCTCTGGCCACGCAAAATTCCATAATTTTCAAGATGGCCACCAGTTTTCAAAATCGCTGCCCAGCCTAATTGATCTTTATATTGTGTAGTGTCACTGCACTACCAGGGCACACTGGTTGACACTATAGCACACTAGTCGCATGGGTTTCGATGTTAGCTATTAGTAAATACATTTTCTAATTTCACTTACAAGGAAGCTGACACAAGGATGTTCCTTTATGCAGCCTATGCTGCGAATCATGGAGTGTCAGCTGCCATCATCTGAAGCTCAGATACTAATGTTCAGTTTCAGCCATAACTGAATGGTTAGGGAGCCCGCCTGGGGAACCAGAGTCCCTGGTTGTCCCAGGTTCGATTCCATGCCAGGCCAGCAATGTCGATCTGTGTCCCTGAACAAGACTCTTAACCCCTAATTGCTCACGCGCTCCTTGTGGGCAGTGAATCAGCTGGGTTGGGCACTTGTTCACTTGGCTTGAAAAATCTGTGGATTGACTTTGGAAGGGGGAAGAACCACAGATAGATCCCAATTCATGAAATTGCTATGGGATCAAAGTCATCAGGTTCTTTCATGCATTCAGCGAATACGATACAGTTTTGTCCTTCCATGGACGGTCAGCATGGCAGACATGGAACGTGTTTGAGAAGATATCCCTGGTCTTCACCAAATTAGATTCAACACCTGAAGACAGGTGATGAAGACATGCAAATCATCAAGGAGTTTGTAGTACTCATGTACAATAGAAGTAGTTCCTACAAGGAAGTGAATGAGGCACGACTGGACTTGTTTGCAAGAAAGCAGCGATCATATGAATGTATTCTACCAACATGCTGCTCTGAAAGAACACTGCAAGAGATCTGGCATTCCAAGCAGGACATATATGGGGCCTGTCACTCTTATGTAGTCCTGTTTTGCCAAGTCCAATTCACTTGGGATAGCACCAGAGGGACAGAACCTGGCTTCCACAATGGATGGATCTTCCAGCATGGCCAAATCATGCCAGGAGCTGACGCAATGTCAATGTAAAAAGGAATGTTCTGGACGCTACAACAACTTCTGGACTAATCTACACGCCCCTCTGTGGTTGCAGTTGCTAGCACACAGGCCTTTCACTTTCCCAGCCACAATTATAAATGAGAATGTGTTTATAATGATTTGCCTGATAAAAAAGCAAAAATAAATAAATAATACAATAAAAAAAAAAAAATGAATGCTACATTTTATAATATCTAAGTTTGTGTATGGTGACCATATTTAAAAACAAGTCAACCTATTTGAACCTATAGGTCATTCTAAAGCTACAGAATCACTTTAAAATGTGCCATAAAGGGATTCTGTGAATGGTAATTTATACAAATATGTGTCACAAGCTCATATGGATTAACCATAAGCAGTAAATGTACATTCTGCAATTTATTGGCAACCATATTGGAAAATGTGCCGCCATATTGGAACCTAATGGTATTTTTTATAGAAGTATTTTTTTGGTAGAAATACCTCCAGAACATATTGTCTTATATCAAAATGAGGGGGAAATCAAAGATTTACAACACCAACAAAGGGATCTAGTCCAAAGCGTATAGGCCCAGTTGCAATGCAGCCATTATAAAAACTGGTGGCCATCTCGAAAATGGAGGAACTACGTGTGGCCAGAGGTTGATTATCAATTAGGGTAGTCTAAAGGTGATCTGTGCCAAATTTCATGCTTGTATCACCAACTGTGGATTAACCATGAGCAGATGTACATTTCTGTAATGTATCTGCTGCCATATTGGAAAATATGCCGCCATATTGGAACCTGTAATTTTGTATCTTGTTTGATTGAAATACCACTAGAACATTATAACTAGATCAAAATGAGCTGAGAATCAGAGATTTACAGCCCCAGCAAAGTTATATAGTCCAAAACGTAGGTCCAGTTGCAGCCATTCTGAAGACTGGCGGCCATCTTGAAAAATGTTGGAATTTTGCGTGGCCAGAGGTTGATTATCAATTAGGGTCATATGAAGGTCATCTGTGCCAAATTTCATGCTTCTATCACCAACTGAACTATCATATCAACTTTCCGCTAGACTATATCCCGATACCCCCAACTTTGATTGGCTCCCACAAAGTATGTCAAGGGAGTTGGGTTTGACAAAGTTCAGAGGTGATAGTAGACACCTTTATGAACACATTTGTGAAGAAAGCTAGTGATTTAGATTTAGTTCCCAGATTGATGTAGGCCTACTGTAGTAGCAATAGGCTAACTTTCCCTTACTAGGAAAAGAACAGGCATATAGAGGTTCCAGGTTCAAACCCAGGATATTCTTGCTGTGAGGTAACAGTGCCACACACAAACAGACAATAAGCTGAGATAACCAAGGGGCTCCACATCAATAATCTTGTGAATTTCTTAGTTATTGAAATGAGAACTGTTTTCAAAACAGTTATGCCCAGGCCATAAGGCCTGGGCAAGCGCACGATAAACGCATGAATGGGATCATGAAACGCGATGCAGGTGAGCTCACATTTCACCATAACAAAAGGAGGTTTAGTACATTAGTTTGCCTTATCGGCGTTTGCCTTATCAGGACGTGCCCGTTTGTAGTGGCATGTCCGTGGTGTCCGTGAATGTCCCTTTCCATGTTTGATGTCCGTCTGTCCTTAACCGTCTTTTCCTTTTGTATCAAACACACTTTGACATAAACCTTTAAATCATGCCGTTTCCTTCAAGCCTTCCTTCTGCACTGAGGCAGTCACTCAGTGGTTTTAAGCCAAGCACAGCTGAGCTGGGTCCCAATCAAACTCATTCCCAGCAGCTGGCACAATTTCTCTATATTAAGGACTTCCTGTCTCCACATTCATGAACATGAAGGAAAATATACATTGTGAACTGCCCAGTATAACCACAGTCTACACTGTTGGCCACACTGGGAGCAGTTAAGAGGTTCAGTGCCCTGCTGCTCATGGGCACTTCAACAGTGTTAGGGGTCAAACAGGAACCTCTTTTCTACAAGTGCACTCCTCTAACCTTTAGGCCAATGTTTTCCCACACAATGCATATAAATGACTGGCAGTATCAGTATCAGTGCTCACTGAATTCAGAGTCAACTTTGCTAGAGTATACTGTAATTCTAAAATTAACAAGCTCTAATGGATCTTACTACTGCTTTCCCTGCATGTCACAACTTCCAGTTGAGGGGTTTTACTCAAAGAGCGGGCGAGAATAAAACATACAATACAAAGGCAGAAGAGAGAAGCAACACTTTTAGACTTTGTAACAGATACAAATCACACTGCTGACACTGCAGAAGACATTACAGTTTTTGTTGTTTTGTAAAGTCCATTACATTGCTGTGTGTTGACTAAGGTTAAAACATCATTAAATATGAGTTAGGTTATTGTCTCCACCAGCCGAAGGCATGGGGGAGAGTATGTTTTCCCCTCCGTCCGTCCATCCGTCCGTCCGTGCGTGCGTGCGTGCGTCCGTCCGTCCGTCCGTCCGTCCGTCCGTCCGTTACCAGCTAATCTCCGGCGCTGTTGGCCCGGTCGTTTCCAAACTGTGCACACACACTCCCTGGATACCAATTCAGAACCTATTTTTCACATGGGCCTGTTCTAGCGCCACCAGGAGGCAGTTTTTTGCAAAACTAACTATTGCCAGTACTCCTACAGATTTTGTCCAAAAATCACGCAAATCGGTAGACAGTGTCTCTACAGTCATGTGATCGACATGGATTTGTCCGATTTTCCATATTCCATCCTGATTGGCTAAAACTGGCTTCCAAAGTTAGCAGGATTGGTCAGTTTTGAATAAAATGCCTGAAATCATGAGCGCAGCGATTTTGGTGAAATTGTGCATGCAGATTCGCCATAGGCAGAGGAATAAATGCCACTTAAATATTTTCAAATCAGCCACATGGTGGCGCTATAACAGGCCGATTCGTGTTTTTACCTATATCTCCACTGATCAGTGTAAAACTTTGTATGTGCACTCCCTAGAGGCCAAGGAAAAAACTTTGCCCTGCTTTTTTCATATCTGCCTTTTATAGCGCCACCAGGAGGCCGACTTATGTAAAACACATTTTTTCCTATTATTCCTTGAGAGTTTATCCAAAAATCATGCAAATCACTACACAGTATCTCTATAGTCATGTGATCAAGACAGCTCTGTCCGATATTTCATATTCCATCATAATTGGCTAACATTGGCTTCCAAAGTTTGCAGGATTGGTCCATTTTGAACAAAATCACTTAAATCATGAACGCAGCTTGTGATTACAGAGAAATTCTGCACACACATCCCCATTAGGTCAAGGAACAAATGCCACTCTTTTCACATTGCGCCAACAGCATGGCACCCATTTCACATGCGCCACCAGGACCTACCTGACCTGGTGGAGACCTGTGCTCGGAAGAGCACTGCTTCTAGTTTTATTATGTTATTCATTTATACAGTCACATGTGTGTTCTTTATTTCCTCAGCATGATCCTGTATGATTCATAGTCATCCGTACATAATAAACAATTACTATTAATAAACTAAACTACTATTACTAGTTTGCAAGTCAGCATCTATTTAGTTTGGCCTGAAAAAGCAAATACAATATTTTAGTTGGAGTTCATTAATTGCCTTATTCAAATATTATATCATATTCATCATTTGGCTGCTTAGCGTGCAGGAAGGTATTATTTCACCCATGTATATGGACCACATATGGACTTTTTCAAATGAATTCTGTTGTAGTTTTTCATCATTGCAAATGTCATTTTGCAACATCTCTCGGACATGTACTCTTTATTGAAATAACTTGACGTAAGAAAAGGCTCTGTGTGCCTGAAATGACTTCCTGTTTGCATTGAACTATTAGACCAACACTGTCTCCAAGTAAAGACTGGTTCAATCTGATTGGCTGTTAGTTCATATACTATAGTTAAAGTTGTTGTTCATGCGTTGCAAAGTATTTAAACTGTATGGCAGGGGTCTTCAACGTTTTCAGGCCAAGGACCCCTTAGCTGAGAGAGAGATGAAGCAGGGACCCCCCACCACGACATAATGTATAACATTGTGTTGCAGATTAAAAATATTTATAGATTTCTTAGACAGCAGACTTGTTTGACAGCACTGTCATCATGTTGGAGTAATGTGTGTATCCGACATTTAACCACTTGACCCGTCAAATACTTCTGCTCTTCTTTTCCCTCTACACACCTCTTTGACAAAAATAGCAGATCTACAAGCTTACAACGCCTCGCTTGTAGATCTGCTATTTTTGGCTAATGTTCCACTCAGAATAGGGATGCTAGGGTTCGAGTGGTTAATGTAAAAAACATGACCATATCACACAAAGATTTGGCAGCCTCCCAGTAGTAACTCTGAGGACCCCCTAGAGGTCCTATTGGTGTACTGTATGGTATACACTGTACACCACACACTGTATGGTGTATTACCATACACCATACATGTTGCAACATTTTACTTTACCCCCCAAATAATATAGCAATACAATCAAGCCCCTAGCAGGGACCCTCCTGAGTCTATACATTTATTGGAAGGATAATTATTGATAAAACATGTAACTTTGTAATTTTGTGGGATGTAATATAGTGCTGCTTTAACAAAAATACTGTACTGATTAATGATTAAATCAAACAATATTTTTGTTAACCCTTTGGTAAGGTCGTAAGGAAAGTTGATTCTTTCTGTTCTAGATGGATGTTCCGTTTATGTCCACATGGTAAAAAGGTTGTGCGTTGTAAATTAGATGATTGCCGTTTCCTTACTTGACTTCTGCTGTTCATTAAATTCAGGGCCACACAGCTAGAAATAATTATTGACATAAAACTGTTTTTTTTACAGTTTATACAGTAGCAGCAAAACAGTAGTCAAGTCAAATCAACTCAAGTACATTTTATTTCTAGAGCACTTAAAAACCACCAGGGTGAACCAAAAAGCTGCACAACCTAGGCCTACAAAATAGAATAGAAGATTGTTACACAAATAAAATACAATAATCAACAGTAAACACACACACACACACACACACACACACACACACACACACACACACACACACACACACACACACACACACACACACACACAAAAGATTTACACAACAACATTTACACAACAACACACATAATCTGTGGACTCACACACTTACACTACCCCCCCCCCCCCCCCCCCCCGATGCAATTATTTATTATTGTACTTTGTTCTTATATAGCCATGTCTTTTAAACCACCCTTGTGTTTGCTGAACACTGCCAATTTTCACCAGTCTCACTAAATTGTAGGATAATAATAACCTGTGTTGTGCTTTTCTTGCTTCTAATTTTCCTGCTTCTGATTCTAATCAAACGAGTTTAAAAAGAACAAGAAGAACTACAAGCTACGACATTTCTCATAAGTAGAAATAGTATAGAATCACAGTATATAGTGTTTTAAAAGGCATGGCTATCTAAAGAACTGAACATCAGTGTGAAAACCAGCTTGTTTGCTTTCAACTGAAAATACAAACAGAGATCTGACACCACTCAAAGATCATTCATTTTCTGAGCAAACGGAAGCAAAATGTAATTTATTAAAAAATATATATAGTTTAAAATAATAAAGTTTAATAAACACTAAGATGAGCAAAAACATGACATTATTGGATTCAGCTTTGAGTCAGCAGTTCAATGTACATGTTCAATGTACTTTTATTATCTACTAGAAAATACTTTATGCATAATTATTTCAAAGATAATCTTCTTTAATATAGGTTAAAGTAAATATCAAAGTTCAAAATATATAGGTCTATATCTTTCAACACTGACAACAATGATTGTATTTATGTAATATAGCCTAATATGTTATTCCTTTGCAGCAATTGTCATCCAAGTTGATCTTTTCTATATTACCGTATATTGCTCTAAAATGAAGCAATTCTCTTCATTTTCTATGTACATGTAGGCGTGTGTGTGTGTGTGTGTGTGTGTGTGTGTGTGTGTGTGTGTGTGTGTGTGTGTGTGTGTGTGTGTGTGTGTGCATGCGTGCGTGCGTGCGTGTGTGTTTGTGGTGTACACGTCCGTATGCGTGGCGTGAGCGTCTGATCCACTTCATCCTCATGTGAGATGTGTTGAGATGTCCTACACAGCTGTTTCAGGAGATTAAACAAAGTTACAGTAAACTGGATACTCTGTCACTGAACATACAGTAGGCAATATGGAGTCTGGCATTTTATTTTCTGCTTTTACTCAATTTTGGAATGATAAATATGTATTGAATTATTATCCGGCGAATGGCTGGCCACACATTAGAGTAATTACGGTTGTCATCCTGAATGCTTGCTATATGTGACTTGAAGTCTGTTTCATAACATAGGCTGGGTGAATTTACACCTTGGAGACGTTTTTGTGTAGTAATGTTTTTGATATCATGCAAGCTAGTGGTCTGCATTAAAGGACAATTTTTTTTTTACAACAAGGGTTCACATTTTAGATTGTAATTAGAGAAAAGAAAAAGTGAGAGTTAAAATGTTTTCATTTGCTTTGTTTTATTGTTTTATCGTGTTTACCGTTCCTAAAATGTGGGGCATGCGTACGCATGGGGGCATGCGTACAAGTGGCTAAATGTCTTTTTAGACACAATAAGCCAGCAGTTTCTTTATTGCTATTTACAGTAACACTTCTAGCCCCCATTAGTCACACCACGAAAGGTTGCGTTGTATCTTGGGAATGGGCTTATCCTATGTAAAATGACATATTTAGCCACTTGTACGCATGCCCCCAACCACTGAAATAAGAATCTCTAAAACAATAGAAAGAAGTAAATGAAATCATTTTAACACTCACCTTTTATATTCTTTAATTACAATCTAAAATATGAACCCTTGTTGTAAAAATTTAAAGTTGTCCTTTAAATATCAAAGGATTAGTCTTCTTAAACCCTTGAGCAAGGCACTGATCCCTAGAGTGCTCAGTGGCCAACAGAATGAGACTTTGATTGTACTGGTCTGGGCAGCTCCCAGGTTTTGATAAACACTAACCAAATGAAAAGAGTTTCAATTAAATTTGATATTTAAAGCATAATTACGTAGGCTACCGTACCATTTTCACAGTCATCAACGTCCTGGATTACTCCATAGACACTTGTGTCACCTAAAGGAAAACAAATAAGCATTAATGTTGTGCTTATTTGTGTTACTTCATACATGTTTCACTTGAATTATTCTGCTAAACAACTGACCGACTAACCTTAAAGGAGTAGTTCAGCCCCAAAATGACTTTTTTTCTATTGATTATTCACAATATTATTCTCAAGTCTCCATGGCGTGAATAATCAATAGAGGAAAAGTCATTCTGGGGGTGAACTACTCCTTTAATGTAGCTACAGTACAACAACAACAAAAAGTCTAATACATTTATATTTATCTAACCAAAAGTGTGTCCGATGAAGCCGGTCAATTTGACATACCGGTATGGCCCAAATGCGACAATAAGGGCGAGGCACCAAAACTGTAGTAGTGCGGCAAAATAAAGTTTATCTAATAGGAAGACTCCCTAATCGGGAGATAAGTGCCCGTCAGGTTGCATACACAAACTTTAGAAGGCAATCGTAGGCAATCAGGAGGGAATATGGGAAATAGGACACATCCATGTTGATGACATGACTTTAGAGATACTGTGTACCGTTCTGTGTGATTTTAGGCCAAAATCTGTAGGAGCAGTGTCCAAAAATGTGTTTTGCAAAAATCAGCCTGATGGTGGTGCTAGAAGAGGGGCATGTGAGAAATGAGGGAGTGCCATTCAAGGAGTGTGTGTGCAAAGTTTGGCATCAATAGGGCCAACGGTGGCAGAGATAAGAATAGGGCCAAAAGTGTGATGTGACAGACAGACAGACAGACGGACTGAATGACGGACTGACTGACGGACTGACAGCCGGTGGAGCTTTTCATAGTAACTTGCGACCTGACGGTCGCAATAAAGATGGATGGATGGATGGAAATAAAGTCAGACAAATACTATAGTCTGGTTTCCCTGCAGGGGCAACCACACTAACGATTGGTTCACAGACTGACCGTGTTGCAGTGCGCTGTACACATCATCAGGAGCCACACTTTGATTGGTACTCTGGTCTAAAGCTGAGCCCTGATTGGTTCCCTGAGACGGAACCGGTCTGTAATTAAGAGATATATACAGTAAATTTAACAGGAATGAAATAGAAAACAAGATGCAATATACTGCTATCATGTTGATGAATAGACTGTACTTACTTGGCACAACAAGGACCTGTACAAAAAAAAAGAGAGAGAGAAAAAAAAGTAAGGTACATAAATGGTATACCATTGATCCTGAGCTCCTCTGTGATTGTAATATATATGTAATACATCTAGTATTTCTCACCTTTAGATGTTATGTATCGACACAGCAGGAGCAGAAGGATGGTCAGTAGTATGAAAACAATAACTCCTAGTACAATCAACCCCACTACATGTGGAGAAGTCTGTTCCACGGGTACAGTCACTGGAGGTTGAGACACAACAATTAAAATATTATTTGAAATAAATAGGCATAGACAGTCATCAACAAGTGACTCGTCATGTCAAATGGATGCTTAGGGCTACTGACAGAGCTGAAAAAAATAAATTGTGTTTTCTCTTTATCCAGATATTGGACATTTATCAATGCCCTACTCATTCTATGTCATGCACACAAAAGTAGCAACAATAGGCGATCTACAAGCTCAAAACCTTTTGAGCTTGTAGATCAGCTATTTACATTTTTTATTTAATTTCAAATGCCTTTAGTTATACTTATGTTAACTTTATGAAATTAAATACAAATACATTGTACATGAAATAGAGTAAAAGACTAGTCTTTAAACTATGTAGACTGAAGTAAATAAAGCGGGTCATGTTTGCATGTTTGGAAATGTAACAGCTGAAATCAATAATATATCAGTATTCTGATATTAACCTGCTGTGGGCAGCATTATGTGAAGGTGGCATCTCTATTCAGGGCATGTCATAATAGGTGAACATTCAGCACAAATAGCAGATCTACAGGCTACAGGGTCAAGAAGGTTGGTAGCCTATGAAAGGTGGCTCTCCGGCAAACAATATGATACACTCTCTTAATACAGAAATTGGTAACACACAAGTACCGGTACAGTGTCAGTGTTGACAGTAATGTACACATATTTAAATGTATGTTATTACCTCTTTTGATGATAATAAGTGTCTTATTTACTCTTGGCCCATAACCACTGCTGACACACTTAACAGGAGTGTTGTAGTCGTCTTCAACAGTCAAGGAAAAGGTACTGCTGACTGTGAAGTTTGACACTGTTGTCATGAAAGAATACACGCTTCTGTTGTTTAATACCGGCCATGTGATTGTAGGTAAGGGAAACCCCTGACTGATACACACACAGATCAGAGTTCCCAACCGGAGGTTGTGCACACATTCAGATTCTTTGAGGATCACTGGAAAGGCTGAGGGCAAACAAGCAAAGTTGTACGAAAAAATCACATGAAAGAAAATGTTGTATTGAATGAGAAATAAGATGTTCCCTCAAAGCAGACAAGTGCATTGTACTTACTCATCACAGTTATATCAGTAAACGTAGTCAGAGTCTTGGTCAGATGCTGTGCTGTACAGATGTATCTTCCAGAATGTTCTCCTGTCACCTTAGGAATGACTAGATTGGCCCTCTCAGTACCATTCATATGTTTGTTATTAGAGTCAGTCCATATGACAGTAGTAGATGGAGGGGAGTTTTCAACATCACAGGTCAGCTTCAGAGTACCACCTTCTCCTACTATGGTTTTCCCAATGATTCTGGGCACCTTCAGGTCTTTGACACAAATTGAAACACAAATGAAGATGTGATGTGACTTCACTTTAACTTCCAGACTAACATTAACCACTTGAACCCTAGCATCTCTATTCAGGGCATAATAGGTGAACATTCAGCACAAATAGCAGATCTACAAGCTCACAGAGGATGGCAAGAGGATGGCATGTTATACTCACAGGTAACATTCAGGGTCACAGTCTCCTCTGTTGTAATGTCTCCCTTGAAGGTCACCTGACAGGTCACTTCACTGCCATCGTGTTCAGATGAAGGGGTAAAGGTCAAATTTGAGCTGTGTCTCTGGCTGACGGTTTTGACATTAGTGTCACTGCTTGGGATGAGAGAGCCATCGTGTCCTGTCTTCCTCCATGTCCAGGTGATGTTGGGAGGAGTTCCAGAGCAGAGCCCTGGAGCGGTGCAGGTCAGTGTGGTCTGCTGTCCCTCTGTCACAGCAGCAGGAACGTTTACTTTGGGCTTTTGAGTTAGACCTATAGTGAGACAGAAAAGACAAGATGAATATTATTACATTGTTCAATGCAACTGATGTCATCAAAGATGTCTTTTAGTAAAGCATTCAGTGAATGTATTTATTCCCCCCAATATGGTACCAAACAATAAACATGGGATCATCCTGTATATTGTTGGTTTTGGGTGGAAACCTTGTATCTCCAAATTTCACAGTTTTTTCATTGCGACCGTCAGGTCGCACTTACTATCAAAACCTCCACAAACTGTGAGTCAGTCAGTCAGTCAGTCTGTCCGTCTGTCTGTCACACCTCACACATCACACTATTGCCCTGCTCATATCTCCGCAACCGTTGCCCCGATCCATGCCAAATTTTGCACACACACTCCTTGCCTGCCAAACTACAACCTCCAAGGACCCCCGGAGCTCCAGGGACCCCCAGCTCCCTGGGGACCCCCAGATGTAAAAAATGACCAAATGTGCAAAAATGACCAAATGACCACCCCAACGGGGCTGCTCACGGGGAATTCCCGGGGACCACCGACTCCTGGTGCTACAGAACGGATGCCAAAGTGGTGGCGCCCCCAGTGGAGGACCCCCCTCCACTGCAGCTCACATAAAATGCCGTAACTCGGGCTAGGAGCGTCCGGGAGAGCCGGGACACACTATGTCTACACTCATGTCATCAACATGGATCTGTCCCATATAGCGCCACCATCAGGCCGATTTTTTCAAACACATTTTTGGACACTGCTCCTACAGATTTTGCCCTAAAATCACGCAAATCGGTACACAGTATGTCTACACTCATCTCATCAATATGGATGTCCCATATAGCGCCACCATCAGGCAGATTTTTTGAACCACATTTTGGACACTGCTCCTACACATTTTGCCCTAAAATCACGCTGCGACCTGACGGTTGCTTATCTCCCGATTAGGGAGTCTTACTGGTAAATTAATGCTCTACTTTAACATACAAGACAAAATTTTAGCCTATTTTCACTATTTTCAATCATCTAAAACTGTTTTGGACATACAATGTTTCCACCCAACAGTGATGATATAATAAAGAGTAGGGCCTACTATACCTGTAACTGTGAGGGTCTTTCCAGGAAGAAAGTTATATCCATCGTCAGCTTTTGCACTTGTTGAGCCCCCAACTCTAAATTGATATGATCCAGTATCGGACACTGTAAGATCTTTGATCGTGATGCTGCAGTTCTTCTGTGTGATATCCGGTTCCGACAGGGCCACTCGTCCTCTGAACGAGACCTCAGCCTCATCGGTGTTCTTGGAGTCGAATATTGGCTTACAATTATAGTTAATTCTAGGGTCACAGTTATGAAACCATATTGCAGATGTGGGATTGAATATAGCAGCATGAGTGAAAGAACATGGGATAACAATACAGAGTCCAGCCTCAGATGTTAGGGGCTCTTCACTGAATGTGATAATCCATCCATCTGTTTAAAGCAAAGACATAAACATTCATAAGAGTAAAATATCTCATCAAATAATTTTCTTACTTTTCTTACTCTAACAAATATATCATTAGACAGAGTGTGAGATAGTTTTAATCAAACCAATACTTTTCAAAAATGTCTTAGCATTAGCCTATTCATTCTACAGTGTATAATGTCCATAATGTATAATCCGTGTTTAATAACAAAATTGAATAAATCTGTATATGTGTGGTTGCACAATACACATGAACGTACCTGTATAAGTGGACAAGACAATACACAATGAATACAAGTAATTATAAAAGCAAAACATTTGATTACACATCATCAATAGAAGCTACCTCCTGTGTCAGTACCTTTATTCTGGGCGCCGCCCATCACAGAGAAGAGCAGTGTCATCCAGATGACCGCCAACATCCTCTCAGTCAGTCTGTCTCCACAGGACAGCCTGTTCAGTTCAAAATCAGACAAAATCTAGTTTATATGTGGAATAAATATACAGGATTTTATTCTGGTTCAATTCAATTCAATTTTCAATTCAATTCAATTCAATTTTATTAGAGTGTCAAATCATAACAAGTTATCTCAAGACACTTTACAAAGGCTAAAGAGCCGTGAGAGAGGGGGGGGGGGGGGGGGGGGGGGGAGGCAGAAGGGGGGAGAGAGGGAGAGACAAGGGAAAGGGGGGAGGGAGGGAGAAACAAGGGAAAGGGTAGGGGAGGCAGTTCATTGGTTGTGCTGCACTGGGAGAACCTGGGACGCTTACACTACAGTACTTGGACATCATTGACACTTTAAATGAATAATATGAAAATAATTCTATCCTCATGACAACCACATTTGTACACTTTTATTTCCCCAACAATCTTCCCCATACTCAGCAACCATAGCAATGCATGCATTCTGAACATCTGTCAAAGTGAACTTGATTAATCGCAAATTAATCGATTTTATTGCATAATTATTTATTTTAGCCATTTGGCCTACCTGACCCGTAGTTTAGGACACAGCTCTCCATGACCGTGAGCATGCTCCTAATGTTTTGCTGTTATGTGTTAGATTTCCATGATCATTGTACAGTATTATATGTTATGTGCCTTTACTGTTGTTAGCCTACAACTCATTTGGCATTATTTCTTCAGCTACTTTCAATAGGGAGGTAAATGCTTCTAGTACATTGGAGAACAGGAAGGCTACTTGTATGAGGTCCAAGTGTTAATGTAAAGAAATATATATATATATATATATATATATATATATATATATATATATATATATATATATATATATATATATATATATATTATTGAACCTTTATCAGCATAAAGGTGGACGCTACAGTCACTATAGTATTCATTAATAAGTACATTTAGCAGATCATTATACCATCTGCTGCAGCCTGTGTTTATGGTGATGCAGTACCATTTGATGGTTTCTGGACAATATTTGTCATTGTTTTGCGTTGTTCATTGATTTCCAATAATAAAAATAAAAATGTATGTTTTGCATAAAGCTAACATATTTTTCCAGTACCATGTTAAGGGTATAAAATACTTGAAAAATAGATTAACTATGAAAAACATGCGATTAATCACGAGTATTATTTTTTTTGTCATATTTCAGGTAGAATAATATATTTAACTTACCCTTTACTTGAAAAAGGTGTTTAAATGATTTTGTTGTATCTCTTTCAGTGTGTTCCTCCTAGTTTCTCTACTTGTGGGTAAGGTTTGTCTTATCTTTCTGCTGTGTCTCTACCCATCTATTACCTCTTCCCCTTTTCTATAAATCAGGAAGTTTCTTTGAATACTAATTGGCCTGACTGCTCCTTCAGCAGCCTAAAAAACTCAGAAGTTGAGAAATGTCTAATCATACTAAATGGCTTAAAATGTATATCTGGGTTGCTGACCACAAATTCTCTTTTTCAGCAACACCATGCTTCACAATCACACTAGTCTCTCGATTACAGACTTCTGCAGTAAAGAGGACCAAACTTTTCTTTGACGATGGCTAGACAGATTGCAATCACACAGACACACACTCATCAGAACTTCTGAACTGCCCAGTATAACCACAGTCTACACTGTTGGCCACACTGACTGGGGAGCAGTTAAGAGGTTCAGTGCCTTCCTGCTCATGGACACTTCAACAGTGTTGGGGGTCAAACCGAGAGGGAACCTTTTCGCTACAAGTGCATATAGCAATGACTGGCATCAGTATCAGTGCTCATTGAATTCGGAGTCAACTTTGCTAGAGTATACTGTAATTCTTTCCCTGCATAATTATGTCATAAACACAAATTCCAGTTGAGGGGGTTTACTCAAAGAGCGGGCAAAAATAAAACATACAATACAAAGACAGAAGAGAGAAGTAACACTTAAGACTTTGTAACGGATACCACACTGCAGACACTGCAGAATACATTAACAGTGTTGTTGTTTTGTAATGTACCGGTACATCCCATTGCTGTGTGTTGACTAGGTTAAAACAACATTATATAAGTATGGTTATTTTATGATGTTATTAATTGATACAGTTACATGTATGTTCTTTATTTGCTCAGCATGATCCTGTATGATAGTTATGCATACATAATAAATTACTATTACTAGTTTGTTAGTTGGATTTTCCTTATTCAAATATGATATAATATGTATCATTTGGCTGCTTAGTGTGTAGGAAGGTATTTCACCCATGTATATAGACCACATATCGACTTTTTCAAATGAATTCAAGTGTATGTTTTCTTCATTGCAAATTACATTTTGCAACATCTCTCGTTCATGTCCTCTTCTGGCTGATCCATTTATGGCCACATGGTAAAAAGTTTGTGTTACGTTGCAAATTAGATTGATGCCATTTCCTTACTTCTGCTGTTCATTAAACACAGGGCAACACACACAACTATAGATTCCTAGCAGGACATAAACAAAAGCTACAGTATCCTGCAGCCCCCTGCCCCACCAACCACAGGAATCCTTACACCTCAACTCACACCCGTGCTCCTCTCAAATAAATATTGACAAAAACGTTCTTTTTACGGTTTGTAGCAGCAAAACAGGAGTCAAGTCAATTTTATTTCAAACACATTTAAAAACCGCCAGGGTCGACCAAAGTGCTGCACAACATACAATATATAAGATACAGCAGTGTTACACAAGTCAAAACTTTTTACAAAAAATGTACACAACAACACACATAATCTGTCACTAGCGTGTGTAAAAGCGTTCTATGAATTTTGTCCTAAACAGACCCTCATAGAGCAGTAACACATGAAGGCACTAGGTCAAACATAGAAGGCACAAGGCAGATACACCTTCTGAGATTGTCTTTTGATCCCTCTAGGCCTAACAGTAGGCCAGACAGGAAAGATAGAAACAGGGAAGTTGTGTCATGCACAGTGCACACAAGGTCACAGCAGGGAGTGATGTTCCTCTACTATACCTTTTTAGGTCTGGACCTCCCCCACCCCCTCTTCTTCTTAATCCTAAAGCAGCCCACAAAGTGACAGTCCAGCTCCAACTGTATGTTCCCCATTTTCAACTGTTTTTATTTTATTTTGACACTTGCTTTGACAATGTAAACGTATGTTTTCTCGTGCCAATAAAGCTCCTTTGAATTGAATTGAATTGAATTGACAGTCAAGATAAGGGCAACAATCATACTTCCTCTGCGTGTACAACCCTGCTAACCCCATCTCTGGCCTGGAAGTCTCTCACTTTGGTGTAGCCTATATGCAAATGCATTTTCGATTCCATCGTCTGTAGCTAGTCAAAGCAACGGTAGGCTAAGTGATCTTGGAGCATGCTCTGGCCCCCCAGGAACCTCAGTTGCATCTGGTCGTTTTTACCAACACCACGAGCTCCCGATGATGATGTTCTCTTGTGAGAATGGTCAGCTGTTTTGTCAGCAAAGCTCTCCACAAGACCATCACTCTTTGGGATTGCAGTAAGAGACTATGAGTAGCTCCTGGCCTGCACAGAAGTAAAGAGGCCCATGATGTCACTAGTCACTATACCCTTTCCATCAGGGCTCGTACAGCGATCTGTGGAGGTCGGCATGGGGTGCATGGGTTCACAGCAGCAACGGCAGAAGGCAAGACCCCAAATTTAATTAATTATTAAATTAAATTATTAAATTAATTATTATTATTATTATAGTAGCATTTATTTGCATTGTGTTTTACGACTATTTTTGATAGTGATATCTTCGGCATAGTAGCCTACTGTGTTCTATCTGTCTGTCATTCAATGTTATATGCGTTAAAAGAGGTCTGAAACTGTACCTTTTCCTAGGCAAACTTCAAATAAAGTTTTCAATCAATCAATCAATAGCCTTCCCACACATTTCCAAGGAGTGCCATGTCACCTTCCCCCATGAAATGGAGAATGTGTTTGTATGAATTGAGTTCAAAGGGACCCCCAATGCAAACAAGGTCTTTATTTATTAGTTGACCTTGTATCAGTGAACTGTACCATTTCCTATGCAAACCTCTAATAAAGTATTCAATCAATCAATCAATCAATCAATCGATCGATCAATCAATCAATCAATCAATCAATCAATCAATCAATAAATACATTTTAGCATATTACTCATCTGCTTTAAATGCATTTCACGCATTTAAAAAAATAACATAAATAAACACAACAAATAATATTATTGAGGCCGAATAACACATAAATCATATGATTTTGTCGCTCTATGTATATTTTAATCTTCCGCTAGGGGGAACAGGTCGCAACACCCGGGCCGTCACGTGACATGAGAAACCAAAATGGCCGCGCTTGTATATTGACGTCTAATAACCAGCTACTTTTCTATTTGTTTCCTTCTTAGTAGAATACTACCAAACAACAGATATTGTGGAGGAAGCGTCTCTGCCCGTCCTCGTTGCTTTGGTTCGCCCGTTTTGACCTCAGAGACAATCACGGCTGACATCTCTTTGTTTAACGAGTTAAGACTATGCACATTAGCTTCTAATAGCAGGCAGGCTAGCTGGCTCTGGCTGCCTCACATCAATACACTTGTTGAAAATTAAGAGCAAAGCTAGCTGCACCGTTAGCTGCAATGGAGGAGTTGAGTGCCGACGAGGTAAGCTGACAGCAGTGAAACAAGCCTTGTCAATTGGCAGCCAATAATTGTCATTTAGTGTTACTGCTGCTTCTATCTTTGAATTACCTCATTGCTTGTCTTTTCACCCGATTCGAAGACTAGACGGTTTTGCTGCTAGTTGGTTAGCTATTGATGCTAAGTCGCCACATTAACTCTAAAATGAATAATTGCATTGCATATAAATTCCTGTGTATTTTAACAGCACGCTTCCACGCGCCTTGCTGACTAATGTGAGATGAGTAATGGTGTGATATGTGTACAAGTAACACGTGTGTCGTGTGTACAGTTGGTGTGTTTCTGTGTCACAGAGGTTAGCATTCAGCTGCAAAGCTAAATGTAAAGGCTGACATGGCTAATGCTATTTGGGTGAGAATGAATCCTATTTACAGGCCAATGAGGCCATGTCCTCCTCGGTCCCTGTGTGTTAATACAGTGCTTCTCAAACGTGTTCATGGCGAGGACCCCCAATTTGACACTTATTAGCCCGCGCCCCGCGGATCCCCATTTGAAAAGATATGTCAGGGACCCCCATAAGAGATTTTTTACGGCTCGTCTATAGCAGTGATTCTCAACCAGAGACCCCCATAGTTTGACATGCATGCATTAGGTTACGGGACCCCCATTTAATGGCATTTCTATCTCTGAGATTCTAATTTATATAGTAAAATCAATGTTAATTAACTACAAATGGACCCGTTAGATTACCATAAGGGTCCATTTGGTTCCTAACTATCATTTAGCTGGGGACCCCCTGGAACTCATCAAGGATCCCTCGGGGTCCCCGGACCCCACTTTGAGAACCAATGTGTTATTAATACACCTTATTTATCCTGGGAAATGTCATGCTTGCTGGAATGATTGTCTAGCCTGCTGTCGCGAAGCTAACATTGGCGACCGTTATGTTGCTATTGCTAAGCGTTAGCTAGACATTAGCTTGCGAGGCGACTCAGCATAAAAACACAGCGGGCCACCATTGTGCAATCATCTGTCGGCTGTAACGTGTCGAGGTGACAGTTATTGACAGCAGCAAAGCCCTAAACTGTAATGACAAGCTGGGGGTGCTGCGATATATCGTCCATGCATCACAGTTGTCCCAGATTGAATTACCACTGTGCACAGCATTGTTGTTTTGCTAACCAGCTGAGCAAGGGCTAGCTAGTGGTAACATACATTCCCCCTTCATTGTCTGTGGTGTAGCTGCATCTGTCTGACACGGTGTCCAATAAATACTTAAAAGTCGTTATCTAGATGACTATATGTGTTACTATATTCTTTCATTTGAGGAACAGGTAAACCCAGTAATTTCCATGTCAACAAAATAGACTGGCTGACTGGAGAAATCTTGTAACAGTCCTCATCATAGGGCATGTTGTCGTGATTTTTATAACTTGACTTTTTACAAAAGTCAAAGTCAGGTAGCGAAAATGGCAGATCTACAAGCTCACAAAGCGGAAAGTTGGAAACTGAATGTTTTTTTTGTTTGTTTTTTAAAGATTTTTTGGGGGGCTTATTATGCCTTTGTTGATTGTGAAGTAGACAGGAAACAGAGAGAGAGAGAGACTGACACGCAGCAAAGGCCGTCGGGATCGGGACTCGAACCCGCGATGAGTTGGCAGGCTGGCATTGTAGTCTAGGTGTCAGGACTGCTGGGCCATTCCTTTTGCAGAATGTTTGCTGAATGTCTCTTTTCGCTGAATGTCGCCTATTAACGACAAGCCCAAAAGTGTGAACACTACCATCGAGTCTTAATCCTGAACGTTGAACATGGCCATAATAAAATATTTATGAACTGTCATCTGTATTAATTCAATTCAGATCCGAAGAAGGCGACTGGCTAGATTGGCAGGAGGTCAGACATCCCAGCCCAGCACACCTCTAAGTACCCCGCTGACGTCCCCACAGAGAGAAACCCCACCTGGACCCCTCCCGGGACCCTCGGTGGCCGTATCCCAGCCTCTGCCACCAGCTGCCTCCCAATCATTGGGTCTAAATGTCCACAGTGGTACCCCTGCAACTTCCCCCATGGGCACCTCTGGTATGAATACAATTACAGCCACAACACAAGTACACAGAAAAATCCATAGTGTTAATTTAAGTCGGAGTACAAATTGAACTGGCTTTAAAGGTCTATTTTGTTTCATTGAGTTAAAATGTTCCTAAGTATAATTTGTGATTATTCTGCAGTTTCTGGAAGTTTTCTTCAGTGTGTTCCGTGCTTGGGATTGAAAACAAGTAGAATATGTTGTACTGTATGAAGTCTGCACTCAACATTATGCAGTGCTGTACTTGGCAGACTTCACTTGAAGTCAGCGGATGATGTACATAGACAACTGATGACCGATCCAGCCAGTGGTTCATAGAAGACAACATTAAGTTATTCTGTTTTCCTATAATAATATCATGTCTTAGCATCCCTACTCTAGTCGGCCTTGCTAGCCTTTGGCTTCGAGGCATGGGGTCATTGGGATGTAAACAATTTACAACCTTGGTGACACGAGGTTGAGAGCATTTACATTTCTAGACTGTGGCAACTGGACAGCCAAAGGCAGTCAAGCAACACTGAATACAGTAAACAAAACATGCACCAGTTTATTGTGTCAGTCAGTGTCCCCTTTTGACACTCTGTGGGCCCCACTGCACAGAATAGTAGATGATACTTTCACATGGTATATACACAGCTCTAGAAATCACACGGTGAGTTGTGAAAGTCGATGAATACAATGACAATCACATGGCATTTTTGCCAGCTGTCACCCACAATATGCTGCTTTTTTTACCGATTGCTTTACAATTGGTAGATTCAATACCATGATGCCATTCCTTATTCCTTAAGGGATCTGGCTATGTGCCTTCCTTGAAATTTGTCTGGATTTAAAGTATTGCATGTTTTGCAACTATTAATTGTCATAGTCAGTAATTGATGCATTATTGCTGAAACTGCAGTCCAACCGCATTGAAGTAACAAATGCTACTATACGGTCAGTGTTCATGACCTTTATGTGATGTGTTATTGTAAAGCCTGTTTACTAGATTGCTGAAAGCTGATTACAGCCCACATCTTACTATGGGTGAAAGGTCAGGAATGACATTTACTGTAACGGCTTGTAGGAATTTCTAGGAAAGTAGAATCAAAAGGTTTTCTTTTTCACACACTAATAGGTGCCAAACCAATATTTTACTGGTGCATGACAATTATTTATTCTTGATGTGTTCAGAATGTGAAAACTATGTGAAACTAAAAATGAAACCTCATCCTGTCACTTTGTCACTTGTCACACCTCTTGCTGTTGAGGGGTTGCACATAGCATTAGGTAGCAGGTCATCTAAGGTAGTTTAACATTAAATCAGTCATGCAGTGCGTTATAGTATTATATACTAGTAGTATAGTATTGTGTGTAGTATAGCGTTTTAACTATTAGGTTGCATTTTATGCAGATTTGTCTATTATTACTTTGCCTCTAGCTAATTGTCTGCTTTAAATATATTTATAGCTGAGTTTATGGCTTAGACCAAATTTGGGTGGGAAACACAAACATTAGTGGTTAAAATCTTTTGTAAATGTATGCATTACATAAGCGTGTATATGTTTACATGTGTAAAGTCACCCTAATGAGAAATTGAGAAATGAGTGTATAATTTCACTCTGTTTATGCAATATTTTATCCTAGTCAGTCATGTTGATCTCTTTGTTACTTATCGCATCTGTACGTATTTGTTTCGCTTTGCTTTTCTAGGGGTGGCATTTGGCAGTCAGAGCAGTGAGGGTGTGAGCTCCCTCTCCAGCTCTCCCTCCAACAGCCTTGAGACTCAGTCCCAGAGTTTGTCCCGATCCCAGAGCATGGACATTGACACCGCCTCCTGTGAAAAGAGGTGAGGATCTCCCTACCACAGAGTGGCCCATTGTTTAGCTCTGCAGAGGACTTGTTGCTCAGTACTTTTCAAGAATAATGGTTTTGATGGAACTTGAATCAGATATGTTGTTGAATACGATATGGGGTGTTCACAGTTGTCTCACTTCAGTTTACTGTCTGATGGGGGAGCTTATACAAGTTGCGTACTTAAGCCGAACCACTAGTCAAACTCATACACCATTCAGTATATGCAATCAGAACTCCAATGTACCTCGTTTTAGCCCACTCCACTCATTCACGTGACAGCCTGGTGAACTGCTCCAAACCAGGGACAGAGCTACGGGTTGCTGCCGGGCACAAACAATAAAACATTTGTGCTGATGCCATTTTATTGTGAAAACATAAGAGCAAAGCATCACATTGAAACAAAACACAGCATTGTTCTGAACACGTTTTTTTTTTTTTCTCAAACAGTTCTACTCTCTGAGTATACTGACGCCTTACTTCAGACAGAGTTTGTGTTTGGGGGGAAATAATTTTAATTGGTATGCCTTTGAAAGTTAATCTGATCTTCCTCAGAATATACTTGGGGCTTAGATCAACATGTGTGGTGACCTCTCATTTAATATCCAGTTTCGCTGACAAAATCTAATTATAATGTTGTTTACATTTTTAATGAATAAATAATTTATAATAGCAGTGAATAATCAGTACTTGGGATTCACATTGATTTATCTTGGATAATGTTGCTCCACGTAAATTTTTCTAGCACATGAGATGTGGTGACGAAAGGGTAACTGTGATCCCACATCCGGTCTCCCACACTGTGTGTGTTGGTTTGTGGAAGAAGTAGTTGAATGAGCAGAACTGTGTTTATCCCAGTATGTCCCAGGTGGACGTGGACTCAGGGATAGAGAACATGGAGGTGGAGGACAGCGACCGCAGGGAGAAGAGGAACTTGGCTGAAAAGGTAAACAGACTCAGGCAGGGATCTTAAAACGGTGAGAGAATCAATTCCCACCAGGGTAAAACGCACAATCACTCATATACACTGCGTGATGCGTGAACATGTAACGATACTACATTGTGAAGATGAACCCCCTGTTAGACTTAGAAAAGCATCTTGGCTCAAAGGAATAAAAATAATAAAGATAATAAAAATAGAATATATCACAAGAAGAGACAACTTTGATAATCTGATAAGTGTCTACCCATGGCCTACCCATGTGATCAAACTGTTTTTGAGATCAAGTAAGTCTGGGATTGAATATGGGAAAGACTTGTGCTTTTTTGTTTAATTGATAATCCTGGAAGCTAAGTGGGTACTTTCCACACTTAGCTATTCTTGTCTTCTTAAATTGAACCGTGTGCTTTCTCTTGAGAAATGTTGTAGATCCACACCACATTGAGTTTGGTTTCACTACACATGTAAACATTCTTACTTAGTTTGTCAAGTTTAATTGCTGCAGATTGGTTTAAGGTTCGAAATTGAAATCAAGCTCACACGGAAGTGGTGGAAATCCCCACCCTGAGTATAAAGCAAGAGCAAAATTGTTGCTGTTTGAATAAATATGGTCTATGCCGTTCACCTTCCATTTGTATTTGCACTTCAGGAATCCTCTGCCAACTCAGATGTCTCTGAAGAGCAGGCTCTACAGCTCATCTGTAAGATCCTCCGTGTCTCCTGGAAAGAGCAGGACAGAGATGTTATTTATCTCCCTTCACTTGCCTCTGAGTTCCAGCAGAACCCTAAAGATGGTAGGTCACTGCTACACCGGAGTTCACAGAGAAGCATCCTAATGATTAGAATAAAATATTTTAGTAACCTTTGAAATGACCAAGTGTTGGTCTCCTCTCACTAGACACATTAGAACAACATATTCTGTTTGTGGTTTATACAGTGTTTCATTTTCTGTTTTTCTTTTAGTGTACTCTGACTTCAAAGACCTGATTGGCCAGATCCTGATGGAGGTTCTCATGATGTCCACCCAGTCTCGTGTCCACAACCCATTTGCCAGCCTGACTGCCACCTCACAGCCAATCGCAGCTGCCAAATCTCCCGATCACCGTCTGACGCTGATTCAACCCTCCAGTCAGGGAAGCAGTCCTATGGCCCCCTGTGCAGGTTCTTTTGGAGCCAGCTCTCTATCCAGGCAAGTACCAAGGAACTACAACTAATTTCAGACAATCAATAGTAGAAGAGTCATTGAAGACACAGATTTTTGACGTCTTTTAAAAAATGTTTATTTTTGTTGATATGCTTTGAGGGAGGGATCATCCTGTGTTTCATGATTTTTGCCAACCCGTGTCTCACAATGTTGTCCACAGTCTTTATGGGTCTAGCCCACACCCGATGATTCTGAATCCAGCCAGGATGACCTCCCCGTCTCTCCCCACCCCAACGTCCCCCACTGTGCCATCGACTCCATCTACCCCTCAATTTGTTGTGCCCCCAAGTCCACCCACAGCCACTGTTCCTCCAAGGCTTTCCCTTTCCCTCAACCCCCCATCTGCCCCCATGCCCATCTCCCAGCGCTACCGCCCTTACTCTGTCACCTCTCCCTGGGGAGCTCTCACCCCACCTAGCCCAGGCCACAGAGGAGGTAGTGTTGCAATGCAGTCCCCGAGCTCTGCTGGGCTTCCTGTGCCCCCCAATACCCCAGCCCTTCCACCTCCACCTCCACCCAACCCCCAGCCCACCTCTCTGAGTTCACCCAGACCTCATCCCCACCATACTTCCATGCCCTTGCCCATGATGCCCCCTTCGCCAAGGTCAAGAGCCAGACGAGCTGCCTTTGCTTCCCGGATCCCACCGTCTAGGTACCTCATCGGCCATCTCTGACAATGTGTGATGCACCTGCCAGCTGTCCTACTAAAAGCTTTAACCTTAAAGCCAAACCCTCTTGGTGATGTGATTAGGGTGTGAATTCATTAACTGGCTATGCAACATCCTTAGACTGGCTATATTCTAATTTAAAGCTGCTTGCACGTGTTTTACAAATGCTTGTGGTTACAGTGGATGGAGTGTGACAGGTGGTTTTGTACATTCTACTTTCCAGTGAGACAACGCTCTACAAATGAGGAGGAAAGGGCTTATGGCTAAAACACATTGGCTGAGAGTGGCGCACATCAAATCAGCCGCCCAAGTATTGTCTTTGTGCAATCCACACACCAGCTGTGCTAGACGTTCGCTAGCGCGTGTTGACGTCCCGCTTGTTTTACACCATAGTTCTATTTCTAGTTGGCACTGTCTGGTGAAAATCATTTCTTCATGCATTCGGGTACTCTTGGGCATGAAACACTTCTGACCCTGTAGCAGATTCCCATTGGAGACTAGTCCCAACCTGTTGTTGACAAAGGCACAATGGAGGAGTGTTTGTTAAAAGAGAGAAATATCTAGAGTTGTGGCATACAATTGGGTCATTATTAGGATAAAAAGAAAATGCCTGGTGAGGTATAGTTCTGGAGATTTGCTATTCAAATGAGGAATCAAATTGCCTGGACTAGCCTACTCGGACACAACAAAGGTCCTCAATGGTGTTCTACCTGCAGCGTGTGGCAGCGTGACGCTTCCTGTTGTGCAGTCAGTGTGTTTTCTGCTTTAGGACCACCTTATATTTCCTTTCTGAGTGCATAACATAATGTCATGATGACTGTGTGATCGCACTGGCATTTATTGAGAAACAAAGTGCTTTGACGTGTGTCAAATATCAAACCACTAATGGTACAGTTTAATCTAGTTAACAAGCAAACCCTTCAAACAAACTAGCATCACTTCTACATTCTTTTCTTCATTTTCCTTTCTTCATCTATTCCTCTCGTTTGATCTCTTTGTCCGTTTTTATTTGTTTTCCAAATTCCAACTTTTCTTCTGATTTTTACATCCTCATACTGTACATCATTTTCCTCCAACCCTTTTCTCTTTCTCTTTCTATCTTTGTTTTACCCTTCACACCAGTCCCCTCTCCTTCCTATTCTTTGCCCTCTCTGACGTGTCTCAGGATAGCAGTGATGAAGAGTCTGATGAGGAGGAGGATTTTGCAAAGGTTCAGTTTGAGTCAAGGTACACCGTTGCACGGTGTTTGTGTGTGTGTGTGCGCGCGCACTTGTTTTCACTTGCGGCCTACTGCATGCTTCAGCATTCCCAGGTTATCTACCCTCTAACAGTCCACAAATGATGCAGCACCAGGATTTCCAAAAAGGAAAAATAGCTTGCAGCAATGTTTAATACAAAAGATGCATAAATTGTACAAGAAACACAGGAACTGTGCATTTCATACATAGTGAATTCACAGCACATCAGCAGTATGGGGAAGCCTATGGTGTAGTTTTAGATATGCAATTCCTTCCGTCTGTTATTTAGGCCCATAGCAGTAGCCAAAATAGCCAGCTGTTTCACAGTCCTCATAAGAGTCTCACAAGTAAAATATTCCTACAGCTCCTGGGATCGGTTCTGGTTGATTGAGTTACATGATTTTAGCAAGAACATCCTATACCTAAATGTCAAATTTGCACCTTGAAGGTCCGTTGTGATATATCAGATCATCCTCTGCATTAAGAAAATGGACCCACTACTACAGTGAAAGACTAGATAATAAATGTATGACCTGCATTTCATTAATTCATCACTGTCGTAATGGGTATAACAATGGGTATAGCAAGCATTCTGACAACAGGTACAACAGGGATTGCATAACCGAGTGGGGCATTAATTCTCAACTTGCATTGTTCCCGACTTTGTTCTGACGTTTTTTTTTTTTTCTTTTTTTCTTTTTAATTAATTGAATATATTTGTACAATGCACCAGAGGGTTATAGAGAGCAGTTAGAACGGTAAATCTGAAATCTATAAGCAAATGAAACTAAACCAATACAATGGTCAACTGTATTGAATGCTTTTTGACAAGTTAAAAACAACATCACTATGCTTCTTTGTATCCATACTACAATACATAATGTATAATAATTTATATTGAAATTTGACCAGCTCAGTGGCCTTGTGGTTAGTGTCTTCCCTGAGATTGGGAGGCCAGGGTTCAATTCCCCGACCGGGTCATACCAAAGTAGACTAGAAAGAAAAGTGGGACCCAATGCCTCCCTGCTTGGCATTCAGCATCAAGGACTTGATTGGGATTGGGGTTAAGTCTCTGTGACATACTAGCGTCATGTCCAGGGGGTGTGCTTGAACATCATGTCTGTTGGATGTACTTGTACATCAAGCCACCTCATGCTACAGAAACGGAGATGGGCTCCTGACCTACAGTATGGGCCACATAGTTTGGGAACGGTTGGTTCCAAAGGCTTAACTTACTATGCATAGGTCTGAAGCCAGACTGATAAGGGCTCAACATTTTGAAATGAATCATACAAGTCAAGTCAGTAATTCCAGAGTTTTCTTTTTTTCTTTATACAAATAGCAAGTCTGGATATTGGCTGATTTAATTATGGGGACTGTTGTTGTTGTCTCCCCTGTACAATGGAATTATACAAACAGACTTCCAGATACTGGGTGGTATTTGGTGTATACCAGTTGAGATGGAAACTTTATTCAAAAACTGTTCCCCAATTAAGCCCCAGAGGGTTGAAGCTGGGTTGAATGGAAGGCTGCTGTATGCAGCCTTCCATTGTTGATGTAGCATTGGTTATAACATACTATACAAGTATGTTATAATGCACTGAACCTAGATTGTGTTGTGTTGCTACAATGCCATTGTTGAACTTTCTCTCTTCAGACTGGCACTAGGCACCTCCCCGCAGATGTGGGGTGGTCAATGCTGTTAATTGTGGTTCAATCCGTAGTTATTTCTTTTCAATTGATCTGTGTATTATTATAGTGATTTAAGAAGTAATGCCAATAATGAAAATGACAGTCAAGACTGATTTGGAATTTCTGTTTCTAAGAACTTGACCTAATTTCTCTTTCAACCTCAAGGAAGGAAACCGCAGTCGGGGCAGAGCACACCACAATGCCGTGTATTGTGACTAGATAACAAGACTAACAGCATTATGGCCTGAGTGTTAAACTAGTGTGAAACGGCTCACATGCTACAGATCTGGCATTTCAAAGCAGGTCACTAACAGTGGGTGAAACTCTAGCCAACACACTATTTCTAGTTTAATGATGTTAAGATAATTCCATTATCTGCTTCAAACAGCAATGGCAGATTAATGGCAGAAGACCTGTAAGGTTTCTCTTTTTAAAGCCCAACATTGAAATGCTGGCTCGGTTGCAATTTAATGCCTTTATTTTTTATTTTTAGGACCACTGGAACAAATCTGTCTGTTAATCCCCATTATATTTTATTGGCCCAGATGTACTTCTCGTTTTCTATTGTTTTTAATGACTCTCCTTTACCTTTCTCTTTCTCCTTGTCTCTTGTTTCCACCGCTTTCTCTCTTTAGTCTGGGTGCATCTGGTGGGGGGATGTCCTGCGATTCAGCCAGCGACCGCTTCACCATCGAAACGTGCAAAGAGACAGAGATGCTTAACTACCTCATTGAGCGCTTTGACAGTGTTGGCATGGAGGAGAGAAAAGCTCCCAAGGTAGCCATCTGGATCACTGTTGGAATGGGACAAACAAACAAACATAAAAAGAGAGCTACCTTTTTATGCAGATGGATACTGGGGACTTTTTTTGTTTTGTTCTTTTCAATAAAGTAGAGAAACTTAAAAGCAAAAGCTTAGCAAAATGTATGTTTTGGTAATGTCACCACAATGATGGAAATGATGGTTATTTAACTGGTTTGAAATCATGCTCTGTTTGCTTATTAATTTAATGGTTTGAAAAGCTGCTCTGAGAACGGGCACAGCCCGTCCCTGTCTCATATTCTGGTTTCCAAGGAGACTGTCCATATAACCTGATAGATGTGGAAATGAGAGTAGGCTGTGTACCCCACAGGCCACAGTGATTCAGCAGAATATGAAGAAGGTTGCCCTGACATTGACAGCCGTAATGCTTATCACACCTGTGTTTCTTCTCCCTCTCTCAGATGTGCAGCCACCCCAGTGTCAGCCAACTCCTCAGCAACATACGCTCTCAATGTATTTCTCACGCTGCGCTGGTCTTGCAAGGCACTCTCACCCAGCCCAGGTCGGTCAGCCAGACATATCTCTCCATTTTGACATTTCACTGTTCTGTGTTAATTTGTTCTCCCTTTGGCTTGTGTCATTTTATGTGGGGACATTGTTCCTTTTATCTTCTCTGAGAATGAGTCTCCATAGCAACTACTCTTTCACCTTGCCTCCACACACATTCATGCTGGGTTTTATTTATTTATTTTTATAACTCAATATGTCTTTCTACACACAGGAGTTCTCTTCAGCCATCTCTGCTGGTACCTTATATGCTGTGCCGGAACCTCCCTTACGGCTTCATCCAAGAACTGGTCCGCATCACCCATCAGGAGGATGAGGTGTTCAGACAGGTGGGAGACACAGTATGCCACAAAAAAGAAAAGAAAAAAAAACATTTCAAATCTGAAGAAATATTATTTTGAATTATAAGTATACAGAGCTCTGTTTCAGCACAAAGCTTTGTGATTTGAAAGGCAGAGTTTGTACACCACCAGGTTTCTTATTTGACTGAAAGTGATCATCAAGGTTATGGGAATAAGATAATGTGTCATTCTAAACTGTCGGATTAGGGAAACATTTTAGAATCCCATGATGAATGTAGGCTCCTCACTCAACTTGCACAGTATGACAAGGTGGATAATCACGATGTTTGACATATTAAGCAAAAAAAATTAAAACGTTTTTCCCCCCACAAAGACCTTTCTTGGTCAATTAACCATATACCTAGTGTCCAGTCCCTATTTTATTCATGTCCATTGAAAAAGGCAGATCTACAAGCTCATTCTGAGGAATTACAAATAAGATTCACATTCACATATATTTTGCATATGCATGATATTTTAACAAACTATACTTTGTTTTTGTCTGTATTTTACAGATCTTCATTCCCATCCTTCAAGGACTGGCTTGGGCAGTTAAAGAATGTTCCTTTGACGGTGACAACTTTAAATATCCCCTCATGGTAAGGTTATCTATATTCCAGTCCTTCCCAAAGTACCACACTGGGGGAGAGCAGATGTAAAGTTTATTTTTCTTCTAAAATATATAACGCATCTGTAGTGATTGGAGGTGGTCTCCCTACTGTTCTACTCTGAAACATTTAGACCCTGGTTTTGGGTAGGACACCTACTGGCTGACAACTAGTATTGCCTGAAGCTCATAATCGTTGTATATCCACTGACTTAGCGGCGCTGACTTATTGGTATAGTTCTAAAAATGTTGTCTCTTGTTTGAGACCCGGTACAAATCGCTGCAAAGAATATATATAAATGTTGTTTCATATCTCATGTGTTCCATGCTGGAAAAAGCAAATCTACAACCTCACATTGTGAGCTTTTATATTTGCTATTCTCCAGTTATTACTAGTACAAATTTGGCAACCCAAGGATATGTTGGTGAAAGCAAATACAGTTGTTCAATGTCAAATTGACTTGGGAGACAACATTTAGACCTTTCTGTTTTAGAGAGAAGTTTGCATTGAAGATTTGTTTGTAACATGTTGTTCTGCTTCCTCAGGCATTAGCTGAGCTCTGTGAAATCAAGTTTGGAAAGACTCATCCGATATGCTATTTGGTGAGTGTTGCTGCAGGATGGTTCCGCCAGTCTAAATGGTGATTACTATGTTCTGGAAACGTCACTGCATTGAGTACACACTACCACTTCCAAAACAAGTTGTTCGGGTCATTCCTTCCTCTGGATAAACTGTTAAAATGGGCAACAGTGCAGTCTGCTCAAATTACATTGGACACTTCAGATTAAGCTCATGTTTGGTAGACCTTGCAGAATAATTTCTGCAATGCCTTATCTGAATCATTGTACTAGATACCAGCTGTCCCACTTGACCAAACCACAGAGGAATGCACTCTGTTTGGTTTATTTATGGCACTTTCTCGTGGCTGGTGTTTAGAAGAATTACAAGACAGAGTTCATTTTGTGGAAGAATAATGACTGGGCTTTTGTTTAGCCTGCAATTTTACAAATCAAATATATTATCACTGTTTTGAAGTTTTATTTAAGCTCACTTAGTTTGGAAAGAATTGTCAATCACTGGGTCAAAATCCATGATGTCTGAACTGTTTATTTACATTTTAGAAGACACTTTCTGAGACCAGGTTTCATTGAACTATGGCTTTTGATGAACAATATTGCCTGCTCCAGATGATGTTTTAGTTGAGCAAAAAGTGTCAACCAATGTAGTAGAAAAGTAGCAACTAAATTGTCTCTCTGTCTTTGTTGTGTATAGATGACATCGCTGCCCCTGTGGTGTCCCAAGTCTTTGAGCCCTGGTTGTGGTAGAGAGATCCAGAGACTGTCTTACCTTGGAGCCTACTTCAGCCTGTCTGTCTTTGCAGAGGATGATGTGAGTCACACAGTGATGGGACAGATTGGCTAGTCCATAACATAATAGAGAGAATCTAAAAAATATGATAACTGCAAAAAAAACCTATATTACGTTGAACACAAGTATTGCCTAGCCTCGTGGAGCTAGTGGAGTAGAAAATGAATGCCCGAATTGGGCCGTCAAGTACAATTACCTTTTTAATTTTAGGCCAGAGAACGGCCAGATAGTCGAAAACCAGTTAATGCCAGAAATGTCTAGGTGTGCTGGCTCAATTCACAGTACTGGTAACGGGATGAGAGAGTTGGTGTCACATGATGCATACTGCAATGCGAGAAAGAAAAAGAGAGCAAGAGATAAAGAGACATGACATGGTCACATCTAATCAACTTCTAGTAGGTGAGGTGAATGCTTTATTGGTGAGAACTGCCGTGACTCCATGTAGTGGACACACGCACAAATGCGTGTGCACATACACGCATAAAAAAATGTAAGACTCATCAGTCATCACAGACTAGGCTAAGCAAACGAATAATCGAAAAAGGTCTTTACTTATAGCATAGTTATCATGTTGTAACATTTTGAATTTGAGAGCATGACCACAACTCTAATCCATTGCCCGGATAGAAGTATCCCCTTAAGGCTTTTTGACAGAAAAATCTGTCCCCTTTCACTTTCATTCATCGGTTCATCAACACTGCTTCAACTAGATTCCTGGAGCTGAGAGCAGAACTTCAGATTAAAAGTGATGACTTTTCAACTGTAGATTTTATTTTGGAGTTCATATACTTCCTATTCTTACTGACAGTCTGCCCAGAACAAAACATATACACAAACATTCCACCCTCCATTCCATTCTTTCTATCTATTATTCTATGTGCTATGCATGCACATTTTCTTTGTCTCTTCTCTAATTTGCTGTTCTGAACTTGTTCAAGTATTTTGTTCTAATGCTATTTGCAGTATGCGATTACAGTATAAATGTGTTACGTTTCTGTGGTTTTTGTTTTGTTTTACGTTTTCAGACCAAAGTGGGAGATAAGTACTTCTCAGGCCCAGCCATCACTATTGAGAACACTCGAGTTGTTAGTCAATCCCTGCAACACTACCTGGAGGCAGCAAGGGTAGGTTCTTACTGTTTGCATCCTTTTTTTAAAGGCTTTCACTTAAACCAGTAATCTAAATCTAATATGTCTTCATCAGGGTGACCTGTTTAAAATCCTCCACAACATTTTGCTCAATGGAGAAACACGTGAAATGGCTCTTAATTACATGGCAGCTCTAGTCAACTGTAATGTGAAGAAAGCCCAGTTGCAGGTAAGAAGCAAAAAGTCTGAAATACTCTGCTTCCTTTATCATATTTTGATAGATGCCTTTGCAATTGTACCGCTTGGGTGTAATATATTCTAATAGATTATTGAGCATAATTGGTACTCACTGGTGGTTAGTATTAACATTTCTATAGAATTTAACTCATTTAGTGCTCCTGAAATTAACGGATTATAAAGTCCACGATGCCACCCTCAGGCTGCATTCACTCCCGTCATCTTATTTTGAAGGCCAGAAGTCCACAGCGTAAACACTTCCGGTCTGACGGCATCGCGTCATTCACAGGAAGCGATCGTAGTCCACGTGGAGTTGTGTAATGGCGGACCGGAGCTTTTATACATGTGTAACATAAGCGAGCATCTGCCTCCATCTTCGCTTCTAAAGTGTAGTTTTGAGATAATGGACATTAAAGATGAGATCCCCCGTCCACCTCAATGTTATGGGATGACTATTTTGTGCTCGTGGAGCCGTGATGATGAGAAATCAGCGACGGATTTCGGCTCCGGACCTTCCGCCATTGTACTCGGTAATATAACCGCCGTTACAGTAATATATTACTTTTCACGAGTATACTCGGGATTGGCACTCCGGGTACTCGAGTACTTTTCACGAGTCTTCTCGGGATTGGCACTACAATTAGGGGTTTGATGAGTAGGGACCCATTTTATAGTTTAGGTCAGTGTTTCTCAACCACTGTGCCCGGGGACCTTTGGTGTGCCCCTGAGAAGGGTCAAGTGTGCCCCTTGAAACTGCTTGAAAGCGAGTATTGTATTTATCATTTTAAAAATGATTTAAACGAGTGAAAACAGCCGATCTACAAGCATGCTTATATATCTGCTGTTTTCACTACTGTTGTGCGACTTCCTTGTATGATGAAGCAGGGCTTTACTTTGCGAAGAAACGTACAAATTTGAAACTTGGAGATACAAGGTTTCTTCCCGACAGTGACGATATTTACACCCCCGTATTATGTTGGTGTGACCATGGATTCTTGGGACATGAAAAGTGTGCCCATGCAGAAAAAAGGTTGAGAAACACTGGTTTAGGTTCTCCCCTGTCCCTTTGTTTCCAACACAAAGTTACACTGCATTATAGCTATCCTCTTCTTTATTCCTCCTCCTTCCCCCCAGACCGACGATAAGCTAGTATCGACAGATGGCTTTATGCTCAACTTCCTGTCAGTGCTGCAACAGCTGAGCATGAAGATCAAACTGGAGACCGTGGACCCATACTACATATTCCACCCGCGCTGTCGTCTTCAGGTCAGCTCTGAGGAGACCCGCCTAAAGGCCACCATGGAGGAACTCAAGGGCTGGCTAGCTGAGCTACGTAAGATCATGGACATTGTAAAATTATTACATCCAATGCAATTTAATGTTGTCATTTGAGCCCAATAGAGGATTTTCATTGTTTACGGCACTATAACTCAGGGGTTTTCAAAGTGGGTGACGGGGGATGACCTCAAATGATCTTACGGCACCCCAGGGGAAATTTTGGAATTTATTTGGACACTTAAAGAAATATTTAGTATCATTTAAAACTTGAAGTAAAAGTGGAAACCCCTGCTATAAGTGCCATAAACAGACTTGCCAGGTTGCAAGTTACTATGAAAAGCTCCACCGACAGTCAGTCAGTCTGTCTGCCCTCATTTCTCACATGGCCCTATTCTAGTGCCACCATGAGGCCGATTCTTGCAAAACACATTTTTGGACAATGCTCCAACAGATTTTGCCCTAAAATCACACAAAGCGTATCTCTAAAGTCATGTCATCAACATGGATCTGCCCCATTTGCCATATTCCCTCCTGATTGGCTACCATTGCCTTCTAAAGTTTGTGTATGCGACCTGACGGTCGTTTATCTCCCGATTAGGGAATCTTACTGGTCCAAGTTTGTTTGTGTAATGTTGTTTCTGAAATGTAGTTTGTTTTGATGCACTGGAGCCATTTTGATTGCTGATCACTTAGGAATATGATTCATTAACATACTGGATCTGAGCATGATTTAGTAGTGATCCAAATGGTCCCATTGTGATGATCTCAATCAGTCATCAAACATATAATTTTCCGAATGTCTGTCTGAGTGAGTGTCTGTCTGTCTGTCTGTCTGTCTGTCTGTCTGTCTGTCTGAGTGTCTGTCACAGCGTTTCTCCTCAGTGGCTAGAGCAATTGGGCTTGCAAAGCTGGTGTCATACTGGGATGCCCCTCCCCCGGCAGCCATTTTGAGAGGGTCGGGGGATATATACTAGCTATACTAGCAGGGCTTGACATTAACTTTTTGAGGCACAGTGTCATCTGGACAAGTACATTTCCCATTCACTTGTCCAGGCACAAAGGTAACTGGTCAATTTGCCATTTCAGTCACTTTTTCCCCCTTTTTTTTGGGACAAATAAATAAGACCTCCTTGGCCCCCTCCACTCCACAGTCCTGCTAGGAGCATCACAGAAAAAGTGAAACCAAAAGCCACAAGTATATTTAATTACTCTTAAATCTTTATCCCACGATTTTGTAACCCATTTTTCACCCAGGGTCAAGTACATGTTTAATTAACTTGTTCATAAGGATTTATAGTTGTCCCGGACAACAGGCCAAGCCTAATGTCTATGAGCCTTTCTGCAGCGCAAAAAAATCAAATAAAAAATAAAGTTGAGCCTCAATGCAAGCGTAGTAGCTATAAGGAACATTTTTAAATGTACTTGTGGCTTTTGGTTTCACTTTTTCTGTGACGCTCCTAGCAGCTTTGTGCTGTATAGACTATGGACTGTGGAGTGGAGGGGGCCAATTTATTTGTAAAAAAAAAAAAAAAAAAGAATAAAAAAAGACTGTCCAGATGACACTGTGCCTCAAAAAGTTAACTTCAAGCCCTGCTACTATAGCCAGTATATATCCCCCGACCCTCTCAAAATGGCTGCCGGGGGAGGGGCATCCCAGTATGACACCAGCTTTGCAAGCCCGATCTGAAATCGCATCACCATTAGCATATGAACACACCTGACATAACTGTGAAGCCCGTTTGTCACTTTCACAAATCATATGCTGTATATTAGCATTTTTATGGTGTATCTATATCTATTCTGCATCTAGCTTGAGGCATGTCTATTCTGCATCTAGCATGAGGCAACATGTTTAACCAGCTGTGTGTGGGTGTGTGGGGCTGGGGGTCGGTTGTCTGGCCCCGTTACAGATTTTGTCCAAAAATCATGCAGATCGGTACACAGTATCTCTGTAGCCATTAAACGAAACGGGTATTTCTTACATTGATGCTCCTACATATTATCATGCAAGCACCAGTTAAAGTTACTTTCCATCCCTCATATACTGTGTGCACAGTGCACAGTGCACATCCCATAACCCACACACTGCACATCATTTCGGAGCTCATATCTTTGAACGGGTAAGGGCTAGTTCTTCTTAATCTGGAAGCTTGTTGGTTGTCTTTAAAATGATAAAACATGCACATATTTAATAGTGTTGTAGCAGTAAAAAGAAAAGAAAAAACGTGCAATACAGTTCACACACGTTGCAGAAACGGGTAGCAGTAAAAAGAAAAGAAAAAATCACACCCGTGTGAACTGAGCGGTGGTTTACCCACCAACCCCTAGAGCTTCGAATTAATTTATATTTAATTAAAACAACAAATCTGCAGCACTTCTCGCGTGTAACGTTAAAATGTGGCTGGTCTCGCGAGGCAGAAGTCTCCATTCGCCGCTGCAAAAGTGGGCTGATCTACAAGTCCACAATGCGTCACTGATCCAATAGGTTGTGGGCTTGTAGATTAATTAAAAGGGTGCTTGTTTAGCGACACCGACATACAGCGAAGAATAAACCTCCAGCTACTGAACTTTCCCTACACTGACCGTCCTCCGCCTAGCAGACAGTGCTTTGCCTCTTGAGTTAAACGTGCCAACGTTTCACACAATGTAACTTTAATTGATTCAGAATGATAACGAGTCAAGCTGAAACGGGCGACTCATTTGGTAGGGACGGGAAGGCAGACTGTTTACGAGACTTCTCCACCGAAAACACTGTGTAAAGCATGGATTTCTTCTCTCACGAGTCTGCCTGCACGCAGCCACGTTCACGGTAAAACTCCCTCCGTCCCTCTGTAGACTACCTAATTTGGTTCAAACGAAAACATAATCCATTGGTGTGATTATAATTGCTCGTTTCACATCGTGGTTGTTCCACGCTTCGCATAGACGATGCGATGATACTGCTCTTGCTTTTACCAACGCCAGTCGTCAGGCACGTGCACACAGACATCAAACGGGGCTTGAGCCCCTGCCCTTTTAAGAGAGAATTGTCCACCAAAGGGCCCTTTTAGAAATGTCAGCCCCTGCCTCTCAACATTCTCTGCACGTCCCTGACCAACGCGGTCCCTGACCAACGCGTGAGAGAGAGAGAGAGAGAGTGTGTTGTCTGCCTCAGTGGTGCGTGTTCCCCACACTCAAGCCCCCACCGTTGCGCTGTGTGTGTGTGTGAGAGAGAGAGAGAGAGAGAGAGAGAGGGAGAGAGAGAGAGAGTGTGTTGTCTGCCTGCCCTGCTCAATAGCGCCCCTCCTTTAACGTGTGTGTGTGTGTGTGTGTGGTCAGGAGAGGTATGGCCGGCGACAGACATACACGGCAGGCGACAGACATACACGGCCAGTAACATCTTGAAAGCGAATCACAGGAGCGGCTACCACCGCTCAAAAACATGCAATACAGTTCACACGCGTTGCAGAAACGGATACCAACTTAACACTTCAGAGAGAGCAGCATCACAACATTTTTTGTAGTTGCTCTTTATTTAAGAAATCTATTGGTCTACTTCTGTTTGGTGTACTCGTCTGTTATTCATGTTGAGTACACAATTACATTGTGTATTGCCTCATGTAATTGTGTTTGTGTTTTTTTTGAACAGATGAAGACCCTAACAAGTTCTCAGAACCCAAGTTCCCAACAGAGTGTTTCTTTCTTACGCTACACGCACACCATCTGTCCATCCTGCCCGGCTGCAGGCGCTATATCCGCAGGCTGCGGGCTATCCGTGAACTCAACAGGTACACGGACATACTTTCAGATTGTCATAATCGTACAGATTATCATAACATGCCAACATGGTGTAGGCGAGTATTAACACTGTTGTTTTTCTTATGTTAGAACTGTGGAGGAGCTTAAGAATAGCGAGAGCCAATGGAAAGACTCACCGCTTGCCAGTCGACACAGAGAAATGCTCAAGAGATGCAAAACTCAGCTCAAGGTTGGTCTCACCTGGTGTTCTCTCTTTTCTTTGGATACATTCACACTAGGCACCTAAAATTAAACCCATGAGAAATTACCAAAAAGTGAGTGCGTAGTGGCTGCTTTTAGAAGATGCTGGTCAGAGCGCTTTTTCTACAGTAGGCAAGCAGAGCTCTTGGGACGTGCAGAGCTACTCATCCAAGCTGATGGTCTTGCTATGCCGTGATATCGGGAGTCTTCGGGACGTTCAACATCGCTCAATAAGCTTACCAGCAGTTTACCTGTAGCCTACTTCAATTTGGAAGCTGAAGGAGAGAATACACTATATTCTCTGATTAAGCTTCCAATAAATAAATATTATTTATTTGTATTGTGTTATTTCCATTTACTTAAAATGCTGAGATGGAGCATTTTTCTTTATTTCTTCAGCGAAGTGCTGTGCTAATGACGCGTGACTTTGTCCTTTCAGAAACTGGTGCGGGCCAAAGCCTGTGCTGACGCCGGCCTTCTGGACGAGAACCTGCTCCGCAGATGTCTGCAGTTCTACAGCACGGTTATTCAGCTCATTCTACGCATGGTGGACCCTGCCTATCCACTGTGAGTCACACTGACAGACCATGTCACTGTTGCCGCAATGTTATGAGAAAGCGATATGGTCTTTTCACAAGGGGGAAATGATTCAACAAATTTGAACATTTTCCTTTTTAATGTGTTTGTGCGGTAATATTGTTTCGCTTTCATTGCAGATCAAATTTCTTTTGTGTGTCTTTCTTGCTTTTATTGATAGTTTTAATTGTAGAGAGGGAGGAAACAGGTAGAGAGTCACGTGACATGCAGCAAAAGGTCCACCGGGACCGGGAATCAACTTGTTTGTATTCTCTTATCTTTTGCACAGCATGACCCTGCCACTGAACCCTGAGATTCCTAAAAGCTTTGCTGCTCTGCCCGAGTTCTACATTGAAGACGTAGCTGAATTTCTGCTTTTTGTTGTCCAGTGAGTTTATGGTTCTCATTATCTCAAACACATTTCTGATTTAAGCTTTTCATAGGCTATGTTGACGGCAAGAAAAAAAAATCCGCTGGCCTTAACCCCAGCATCTATATTTTGGGGTGGAAATTTGTAAAAAATGTTATCTAGAGATTTGATGTAGACCGAAAAAAAAGATGTACAATTGTAACTTGTAACTTAATTTTGTTAAGAATCAAAGATTTAAGTGGTTAACCTTCAAGAAGTGCGGTATGTCAGAAATTACATCCCCTGACATTTTAATAATTAGGTAACCTAACCTCAATCAAAACGGTGAATAATTTGACCGAAGCTGTTCTCACATCCTTTGTCCTTCCTCTTCCGCTCCTCCAGGTATTCCCCACAGGTCCTTTATGAGCCATGCGTGCAGGACATTGTGACCTTCCTGGTGGTGTTCATCTGCAGCCAGAACTATATCAGGAACCCCTACCTTATTGCCAAGCTGGTGGAGGTGTTGTTTGTCACAAATCCAGCTGTACAGCCGCGGACCCAGCGGTTCTCTGAGATGATGGAGAACCACCCGCTATCTGTCAAGCAACTGGTACCCGCTCTTATGAAGTTCTACACTGGTGAGGTTCTAACGAATTAAAGACAGTTCTTCATTTTGTGTATGTAAGACATTATAGTTAATGTTAATTTGCTTAGTAGTTTGCTTAGTAGTTGTCTCACAAAACTGAATCTGTCTGCTCCATTCAGATGTGGAACATACTGGCGCCACCAGTGAGTTTTATGACAAGTTCACCATTCGCTACCACATCAGCACCATCTTCAAGAGTCTCTGGCAGAACATCGGCCACCACGGCACTTTCTTGGAAGAGTTCAAGTGAGTTTGTTACATTATCATTTGTGTGTAGAGAAATTACTGTGTTGGAGTCAGCCAGCCACACTTCCATAAATCACTGACATTTGCACAAAATGTTCACACCGGACACTGAACCAAGCTGATGGAGAAGATTGATTTGTTACCAACTTTTAATTAAATATTTAATTATTTTCTCATCCTTGCAACTCTTGGACAACAATTGTGGACAAATAAATTGTATTTATTCCATAGGATAGAATGAAGTACTGTGACCAAATCCTGACAATTTAGTGATCTCTTTATTGTTCTCTCCCCCTCTCATAGTTCTGGGAAGCAGTTTGTCCGCTACATCAACATGTTGATCAATGACACCACTTTCCTGTTAGACGAGAGCTTGGAGTCCTTGAAACGCATCCATGAGATCCAGGAGGAAATGAAGAACAAGGAGCAGTGGGATCAGCTGCCCAGGGTTAGAATGTTATCTATGAATTCACAAAACCTGTGTGTCTGTCTCCCTGGGTATAACTTGGGCACCGTCCGACCAAGCGGCATCAAATTCGTCGCGCATGTCCCATAGGACCCGGGTGCCGAGATTCGATCAGACCAACGTTTTCCGAGAACTGGAACACAACAAATACCTTGATCTGTCTGTTGGGGTCTGCGGAGGAAGCACCGAATGTGTGTTTGGGAGGGGTGTCTTCCCTGATAGGCCAACCTGAGCATCTCAAAGCTAACTAAGGAAGAAAGTGGATAGTGAAGGTTACCCTATTTCACATAATGTAGGTCATTATTTCCATGTATTTATTAACTCATTTGCTGCTATGGCCGAGGAGCCCGAAAAAATCCCGATGTACGGCCCTGCCATGCCCGAGGAACCCGAGAATTTCCAGTTTTTGAAAAAAAAGAAAAAATCTTTTTTCAAAAAAAAAGTTTTTACCCCAAAAAACTTAATAGGCATGATAGCAATCGCGAAATTGCATGTTTAGCAACCCCATCTTTCAAACATGGCAGCCATCTTTGTTTACATTTTAGGAAAACATAATAGCTGCTATCTCATAAATGCCTGAACGGATTTCCATTCGGATTTTTTTGTTTGAAAGCTGTGAGCAATGTGGACACACGTGGTGCATTATCTAGGCATGGGCGTGCATGATCCGTGCACTATGAATTACATGGAAGTCTATGGAGACAGGGGCATATGAGAGTACGAAGGTATTGTTAAATGGCAGCAAATGAGTTAATAACCTCATTCATCCTTTTTTTTTTTATTTATTTTTTATTTTTTGTAATAAAAATAACCTCATTCAAGCTTACCGGCTGTCCGTCAGTCCCTCCGTCTGTTCGTCACGTCACGCTTTTGGCCCTACTCTTATCTCCTGCACTATCCCTATCCATGCCAAACTTTGCACACACACTCCTTGGCTGGAAAACCACAACCTCCGCCCCTGATTTCTCACATGCCCCTCTTCTAGCGCCACCATCAGGTTGCTTTTTGCAGACAACATACATGCGACCTGACGGTCGCTTATCTCCCGATTAGGGAGTCTTACTGGTTAATTATTGTTATTTTTTGACATTTTCATAAAAAACAACAATACGGTTGTTGCTTCATTTAGATTGGAGGATTTAGAGAGCCCAGAAGCTTGGCGTAAAGAGTTGGAACTGGGAACAACTTTCACCACAACCAGAGACATTACAGTTAATGTGGTTAGCTACTGTACTTGGCATGCCTAACCTCAGTCAAGCTTTGAATGGATTTATGAATTTAGGACATACACATCGTTGTCTTCATCCCTTCCCCAGGAGCAGCAGCAGAGTCGTCAGTCGCAGCTAACTCAGGACGAGCGGGTGTCTCGCTCCTACCTGGCCCTGGCCACAGAGACGGTAGACATGTTCCACATCCTCACCAAGCAGGTCCAGAAACCCTTCCTCAGGCCCGTAAGTATTGGTATTAGTGGTAGTACACACAGACATGCATGTTGGACACACTAGGGAATACTCTGTTTATACTAGAAAGAAATTTAGAAATCCTGTTGAATGCAAGAGCTTTTTTATCCATTTGTTAAACGAAATGTGCCAATGCTGTGTTGAAAGCACCTTGTAAATAAATTTTACTATCTTTACTAATGTGCATGCACACTTGTAGGACAATGATCTGTACGAAATGTGCCAATGCTGTGTTGAAAGCACCTTGTAAATAAATGTTACTATCTTTACTAATGTGCATGCACACTTGTAGGACAATGATCTGTACGAAATGTGCCAATGCTGTGTTGAAAGCACCTTGTAAATAAATGTTACTATCTTTACTAATGTGCATGCACACTTGTAGGACAATGATCTGTATTTATGTAAAACAGGGCTTGTTATTTTTCACTTTATACTGTACTTCTGTATTTCTAGGAGCTGGGTCCACGTTTAGCAGCCATGCTGAACTTTAACTTGCAACAGCTGTGTGGGCCCAAGTGTCGAGACCTGAAGGTGGAGAACCCTGAAAAATACGGTTTTGAGCCCAAAAAGCTTCTGGACCAGCTGACTGACATCTACCTACAGCTTGACTGTGCCCGCTTTGCCAAGGCCATCGCAGATGACCAGGTGGGCATTGATGACAAACTTAAAGATTTAAATGTATTTGTGTGGGTAGCCTGGTGTTCTTGAATCCTTTTTTTCTTATTATTAAAACAAAAAAGAGGAAAGTTGATTATCACGTTTTGTGGATGGACATGTTAACCAACTTGGCTTGCTTCAGACAACATTATTTTCCCTCTTATTCTCCAGCGGTCCTACAGCCGAGAGCTCTTTGAGGAGGTAATCTCCAAAATGAGGAAAGCTGGCATCAAGTCCACCATTGCCATCGAAAAATTCAAGCTGCTATCGGATAAGGTGGAAGAGATTGTTGCCAAGAATTCTCAGTCTGAAATGGACTACAGTGATGCTCCTGATGAGTTCAAAGGTGAACACAGTAACACACTGAGAACAGCTCTTCTTGGATATTTTGATATGCAAAAGTCAAGAAACATTATATATTGTGGTATTTAACGATAGAGGGCCACAGGCCTCTTTCCTCCTAAATGATCCATTGGGTATTTGTCAGTTATATATTTCCTTCAGCTCATTAGAAATACTGGATTGCAACTTTTCACCGCCCACTTCTGTAGTCTGACTCAACAAAGCACTTGCCCATCTGTCTCCTCAATCAAATGGAAATAGCTTTGTACATGCATCGATATATGTTAGGGTGACATTGGGTGCAACACTTTTTCACTTTTTTTTTTATATAATGTGATTCAATATTAAGCCAATGTGATGGAAAGTACATGGTCCTCGAGATAGTCCGGAGTCAAGTCTGTTCTTATTTACCTGTTTGTCACCTTAGAATGGGAAAGCTAAAATGACTCTGGCAAGACATCCTCGCACATTTTAACCTAATTGGGTGGTCTAGGAGTAAAATGCTTCCACGTTCTGAGAAAGCGGCATGGTTTCATCCATTGTCAATGAGTAACCTCTGCTCTGGCAAAAGACTAAACCAGCAAAAAGCAGTGCAAAGCTGCAACAAACCAGCTTTTTGTTTTTCCACCATCAGTTTCCACCATCACAGGCTAATCAGACTAAAAATGAATATTTTATAATGCTGTGTGCGTTCGTTGACGTCATAAAAAAATCAGTGTACCCCCCCCCCCAGCTAAAATCGCCACTGGCAAGCTGATAACACTGAGCTTTGCACTGCACAATCATTCTGCTTGTGATTACTACATGGGCTTAAGAAAGTAAAAGGAACTGACAACCTGTTTGACCTTGTGATTTTCAAGTCAGTTACTTGACATCTGCTCTGATCTCAAATCAATTGCAGACGGAAAGTAACAAGAGCAACCTCTACTGTGGTAGAATTCCAGCCATTTTGCCATGGCTTTGTGGCTAATGGAGGTCATATAGACAGCTTAGAGCGAGGCTATCCTATAACCACAGACTTAATATAATCTAGGGTGGGAACGTGGCCCACATACCGCCTTTGATTGCTAGACATGCTAGCATGCCCACCACACTCGAATGGAGTGTGCCCGTACAAGACACGTGAGTGTCAACTTTCTACAGAGTTAAAAGTTCCCCCATGGCAGGTCTTATTTTTAAACGTAACACACAAGTCCCACCACAGCAACCTTGTGACATTTCAGTACAGGGCATGTTTTAATCTCATCATCCTAATGAGATTTTTATTGGCTATTTCCTTTGCTGGGGTTTTGGGAGGTTCACTAGTTAAACTGTCACATAAAATACTTGGCATATCTGAGCTGCATTTTTGCAGGCTGGAGATGGATTTCTTGGGCTGTCATACAGTAAGCATATACTGTATATGATGACGGTTTGAAGCTCTCTGTGCCTCACATCTGAGCTATTGGGGTTGTCCATCAACCAGACAAAATAAACTTGGTTGTTCAAATTATTCACTTTTATAGGAGGCTATAAAAGTATGTGATGTGACAGTGAAGTGTAGCTGAGATGGTTAAAACTAATGGTCAAACTAATCGATTGAATTGATTATAAAATATGACCAATTTCTTACCCCGTTGATTCATTGATATAAAATAAACTATTTCTTTTTTCACCCCACATGAAAGTTCAGGAGTGCATATGGTGTGCAATATGAAATGCAAGCTTATCATAAACACATAATGGTGTCTTAGTTATAATTGCTAAATCGATAGTAGCAGCTCTACAGTGAAGTGCATAAGATCTCTCTTGAACCCTGATGGTTGGGGAAAACACCTAGAAACGTTTTGTGCCCGTCTTTGCTGTCCCCATCCCAGCTTTCCTACCATCTGTCTTAATGAAACAAATGTGTTTCGGGAGGTAGACTGTTAACTTGGCCTTTAAAACAATGTGTGTGTGTGTGTGTGTGTGTGTGTGTGTGTGTGTGTGTGTGTGTGTGTGTGTGTGTGTGTGTGTGTGTGTGTGTGTGTGTGTGTGTGTGTGTGTGTGTGTGTGTGTGTGTGTGTGTGTGTGTGTGTGTGTGTGTGTGTGTGTGTGTGTGTGTGTGTGTGTGTGTGTGTGTGTGACTGACCGTTCCAATAGACCCTCTAATGGACACCCTGATGACTGACCCTGTGATACTGCCCTCTGGGAACATTATGGACCGCTCCATCATCCTGCGCCACCTGCTCAACTCCCCCACTGACCCCTTCAACAGACAGCCACTCACTGAGAGCATGCTGGAATCAGGTAATACTCTCTCACTGTCAAATACAAGATGGTTCATGCAACATTGGGTTTCACAATTGTTTTTGCTTGTTTGAGATAGATGTTATGAAGGGCAAGTTGCAAAATAAAAAATAAAAAATCTTGCAGAGGTGACGAGCTTTTGTGGCTGCTGTCCCCAGGCTCTGGAATATCTTAAATTACAGTTGAGCCTGACTTTTCCCCCCAATATGGACCCCTCTATCACCCTGCATTACCTGCTCAACATGCCTCCATGTAGTTTCCCCAATTCCCATCTACAGCCGCAATTTGCAATGTTTTGTTTCAAAATGCGCTCCTGTCCGGTCAGTTTGTTCACCAAGCAGGCACACACGCTGATACTTGAGTGACAGCTGTGACCCATAACCTCGAGTACGCCTTGTTATTGCTTCTAGCATAGTCTAGCTTTATTGTTTCTTGCTTTGCACGATGTTCCAATGTGAACACCACCTGGGACTTGAGTCACAAATTAGACTTGGCTAAAAACCCCATATACAATGCAACGGTTTCATGTTTTTATAGCTTGATGCATTGTTTTTTGTATTGTCCCTGTCAAATAAACATATATGAAAAATACAAAGACAGCACAGATATCAATATCAATATATTATCAATATATTTTCCTTTCTATCCTTTTACTAACCTTTTTAACCATATATTTTGCTTTCAGTTCCTGAGCTGAAGGAGAGGATCCAGGTGTGGATGAGAGAGAAGCAGGGAGGAGGACGACTAGTGTAGATGGTCTGTCTCAACTTCTGCCCCGTTAACCATCAACTAAGGGATGTTACCAACTTGCCTGAATTCAATATCACCACCACCAAGAAAAGAAATTATTCAGGACAAAAAAAGGAAACCTTTTTTGATTTTTACCCACCTTTTATCCTTTTTTTTTCTTTTTGGTCTCAGACCATCATCAAAAAAACTAAACATAATAAAGTTAAGACTTTTAAATGGGTTTTTGTTTTGCTCATGACTTTGTGTATATATCTGAATATATACATATATTTAATGAGAGGTAGTCGATGCATTACAATGCTGCAAGGATGTTTCCAACACCTAACAGTTTTAGCAGCAAGGTGCATTAATTTGCTTCACTGATAATATCCTTTTTTCTCTGTTTTGTAAGACTGTATGTTGTCTTCGTTAGAGACATCCAGTTATGTGAAGGGGGGGAGTGGAATACATTTAGGGAAGGGGTGCGGATGGGGTTCTGATAAAATGGCTTGTGTCTCGCCATCGAGACGGTGACGATGACAAGCTTAAAGGACTTCACATAATGCTGCTCCTAGTCATACAGCCAACAAATGTACGGTATGTGTTAAAACTCATGAGGCTCTGAAATGAGAATGATACCCTAAAAGGATGTAGCTCAACATGAACTCTAGCTAAAGGTTAATTTATACTTTATCATATGACTGCATCGCTTTTGGAAGACAGAAAAAAAACTGTGAGCAACATGGTTGTTTGACAAAGTATAAATTAGGCTTAAAATGTCTACTTTTTGAGTACAGTGGGAAGTCAAGCAGCTGTATGGCAGATACCTGTACGGTTGGTCATTTCTTGTTTGTTGTTTTTTGGTTTGTTTTCTTCTCCCTAATGACAGAGTGAATTTACTTTGTGTGTGTGCATGGCCTAAAGTCCAGAACCTCCTAAAGCACGAGTTATACTTGGTTGTGCATTGTGTCTCGCACTGCAAATAACAGATCTACAAGCTCACAATGTGTTGTGTTGGGAACTTAAAGAGCTGATATTTTAGGTGCACGAAATGGTGCGCAACCAAGTGTAAGTCAGGCATAAGCGCCTCGTGGACTCCTCTTTTTAGGCAAAAAAGGCCGAACGAGAGAATGTAGCATGAACACACTGGTGACACAAGTTGTACCATAGGAGCACACCATTGGAAAAAGAGGAGAAAAGAAAAGGCTGGTCTTAGGAATGACCCAACGTCTCTCAACTGATGGGCTCTCTTTCGTAAAGCGCACTGTACCTAACTTGACCTTGCTGACCTTAACTGTACAGGAATCTTAATTTCCTTTAACCACATACCTGTTTTGGAAGCTAGGATTTTGAACTGAAATAAATGATGATGCACACATGTTCAGAAGGAGTCTTTTGTGGATTATTATCAGTAGTTTATTAGTTTTTGATTACCAGAATCGTCTTTGTTGTCACACATCACAGGTTTACAGCTGTAAAGAATTGGGTGAAAGTGGGTGAAATTCTGCTTTAGGTGAATCACAGTAAATTGATTATTCCCAAACTGAAACGTATTAAGTTTGGGAATTTAACACGATATCAAAATATACATACAGTCGGGCTGTGATTGAATGAATGAACGTTAGCTTTGTGGACTCGATGCAAAATGTAGTTACAATATCCTCACAGCTAGACGGCGCCCTTTCTTTCCAGTGACCCTGGATGTGGGCTGTGGTATGAGAGGCCTTGTGCTGGTGGTAGTGCGGTGACAGCGCTGGGGAGCGGTGAGGAGAAATCCTGCAGTATCGCGTCACGAAAGAAAAAAACTCATCCCATGGCTCGGAGGGATTATACAGCTGTGATTGGTTTCTTGGTTGACATGAAACTTCTAACTAGAATAGATATTAGATCGCATCCTCATCTTAAAATGTATAATTGGATGTATAACTAAAAATAAAAACACGCCTGACATAGGCTGCTACACAAGAGAAGTAGCATGTTTAAGCCAGATAGTACTGTTATGACACATTCTAGAAGACTAGAACTGGCTCTAAATAGAAAATCAGTTAGATGTAACGTTCCATGAATCCACGTTCCTCTTTTAAACGTGGCAATGATAACTCGTCTTAAACAAACATGGTACCATTATTGCTACTGGCTACTGTCCCACGCAGGCCTTCTTTTTTGTCCCACGCAGGCCTACAAAGGAGCAATGGTTGTCTCCTCGCGTCAGCGGTTGCCTGACAACCAAACTGCCTATCACAGCGCGACCGTCCTTTCAGACTATGGGATACAGACTACCGTGTCGAAACGACACCCTTCTCACCGCGGCTCACCATTGGCTCCTCGAGCCATTAGTCACGGACGGCTCCCGTTCCATTGGTCCATCGGGCTGTCAGTCAGAGCAGGGAGAGGGAGTTGACGTAATCTCTTCGGTAAATCAAGGCAGTCTATCAATTCCCGTTTCGCTCGTGTGCAGAATATACCGCCGCCTTTCTATCTACATCTATAACAAACCGGGGAAATAAACTCGTCCAAGAAACCCATCTGCTGGTGGACAATATGCTGCTATGATGGGTGTTTTTCATCAAAGTGGACTTCATAATATTTTTTCCGCTCGCACATTCTGATAAACCACATTTGACGCCCACTAGTTTTCGCCTGCTCTCCCAGTCATATGGTGTTCCTGTTTTCCATCGTGAGAATCTGCTGAAAGTGAGTAAACGTTTTAACGGTATTCTATTTTAAAGCGTCGGCAGTTTCTTGCGGTTGGTATTATTATTACCTACCCTGTGTTGGGTCTTGTCTTGAGGGCTGTTGATGGGACTGCGTGGCTGTCCCGTCCCGTTGCCCGATGCCTTTAGCTAAAATGACAGCTGCTCATCTTGCTCATCATAACATGGAAGAATATTTACATAATTGTTTACTTGTACAGCAACGATGTCTGCTGTCCCCGTAGATACACACTGCGTGCGGCGTTGCCTTATATGTAGCCTCTGAATACTGTACATGTTGAGGCCAAGGCTTTCTGATAAAGGGATAAACCTTTGATGACAAAAATCACGGTCCCCAAAAAGACACCCTTCCCCTATCCCCACCCCAGTCACTGATGATGAGTGACTGTGACATGTTTGTTTCCCCTCTGGTCAGAATAGTTACATTGTTTCATTTCTGATTGTCAAGGCCTGAATGGAAACAATCTATCAAGACCATTTAAAGGGATGGGGGGGGGGGGGGGTTACTGTTCTGGAAACAGCTAACGGGCCCCCATAATACTTGGAAGGGGGGGGGGGATTACAACAATATTACATTTGCCTTTATGCTTCGGACAATACTATAGGTATTATTGCAAGCAGGCCATGTCTAGCTCTCCCTCTCTCTGACTTTTGCCTAGTACCAAATAGGGTAGATAGAATTTCATGGGCGTATGCTTTAGCAAGTATGGCTGACTCCACGGACATGGTGAACAATATATTTCTGTGGTAATGGGACCCAAGAAGTAGCCTACAGCTTTACTATTCATTGTAAAGAAGACATACTGACCTACTGTTGTAGTATGATGAGTAGTTGCATCATGGCCATGGCTGTGCTGCTCATGGACATAACTGGCAGGCCATTTTCTTTTGAACACAAGGCAGATTTAAATGCATTTTACAGTTGATAAATATATCATTATTATTATTTGAATGGCAAAAAAAGGGGAAAAAAATAGAAAAATATATGTTTACCAAAAGAAAAATAGCCTTAGTGCTTTTGGTCGGCCATATTTGTTGTAGGCTGTTATAAAAATGGAATTTAGGAAGCTATGGAGTGGGACTATAAGGGAGCAGTTTCAGTTTTAATGTACCCTGGAGTCTGGACAGGATGTTTCAAGTTGTAGATGCAAGCTGTGATGTTTTTACTAGGCTCCATTAAAACAATATTGCATTCTGTTTGTTGTGTGTGAGTGTGTTATGTTATTCATGCATAATAAAACACATTTGTGTTTATACTTCTTTGCAGGAGGGACATATTTGGAATCTTAAGTGAAAGTCCTTAACTGCAACCATGTCTGGGGCGTCTGTAAAAGTTGCGGTTCGAGTTCGCCCCTTCAACTCCAGGGAGACGGGCAAGGACTCAAAATGCATCATTCAGATGCAAGGGAACTCCACCAGTGAGTCACACACACACACACACACACACACACACACACACACACACACACACACACACACACACACACACACACACACAACATAGTTACCCTATTCTCCAAGTTCATACTCTGCAGTGTAGCACCAATTCACTTCCGTACGTCGTACGATCTCCTGCCTGCTTTTACTTCGGGGGTCTTATTTGCGAACAGCAGAATGAGCAAACTGAATGGTGGACGGTTGAGGAGCAAACAGCCTGAAAGGGAATAAAAGGCATACTGAGTGAAATTCCTCCTCCTTTGAAAGGAGGTGCATGCCTGAGGAGTCTCAGTGTGAGAAACGCTGAGTTAGTCCATTGTGGGCGACACAGAGGTCACCAAACAGTCTGCGCTTTGGGCCCCTCCCCCATGCAGTGTTGTAGAATGCAAATAATAATAGTTATTGTAGTTTTATATGGTTATATGGTTTTCTCATTTCTGTAGTTTAGTCTGGGAACACACACTCCATTCTAATTTAAGGACAGTATGCTGTTCTAGGTAATAAGGTGATCATGGGGAAGTTGCAGACTTTTGGTCAAAAGTTGTCCATTTAAAATAAATAATATTATTCAATTCAATTTTCCCAAAACCTTAGGAGATTGGGATCCAGTCAGAAAAATATGGAGTTTAACTTTTGATGTATTTTGTTTGATGTAGAGGTGGAGGGAGCATGTAAAGAAAATGACCTTACTTTATATTCAGTTGCAGTGTCAGCCAATGCAATTTGTCTCTCCTCTGACAGAATATAATCTGGATCGATGATTAAGATGGACGCTCAATAGATACACTTAATGTTATGCTGCCCAGAGCTTGGGCTCCCTCTGATAACTCGGTGATCATGTTTCAGTTAGAATGTTGGATTTTACATATCTGTATGTGTGATATGGCTCCCCCCACAAAAAAACAAACTAAGACTTATGCCTGTGACATAAGATAAACCAATATATCACTGTATAATCATGAGAGAGAAAAAATCCTCACTTTATTACTCAATCATCCTACTCATTTGAACATTTGTGTTGTTTGTGTTGGCTAAATGTGCCATGTGCTTTCGTGGTAATAATTGTATTTATGTGAAAGGCCAGGTGATATCTGGGGCAAAACTACAGGGCTTGGCTTGCACATGTTTTGTACGTATTCAGCCTATATTAACCTGTTACTCTGAGTCACTTGCCACTTCAAATGGCAAGCCTAGCTTACCCCAAACACATTGTTGCGTGTCTCATTAAAAGCATTGAATCAATACCATCTCCCTGACGTTGGGTTACCCTAGAGACGTCAAATGACCCACTAACAAGACAGGGTCTTATTACAGTGTAGCCCCCATGTGGATCTCTGACGTCATGTGGCCACTCTGACGTGAGTCAACCATGATGTATCTATGACAGGGTTCTTCAACGTTTTCAGGCCAAGGACCCCTTTAGTTGAGAGAGCGATGAAGCAGGGACCCCCACTACATATTGTATAAAATCGCGTTGCAGATTTTCATAGATTTCATAGATAGATTCATAGACTTGTTTGACAGCACTGTCATCAGTCTCTGTTGGATGCCTGTTAATGTGTTTTTTTTTCCTCCAGACATTTAACCACTTAAATCGTCGATACTTAGTCAATTTGATCTGCTCTTTTTTTAAACCTCTTCACACCAAACCTATTTGCCAAAAATAGCATGAGGCGTTGAGAGCTTGTAGTTCTGCTATTTTTGGCTAAAGTTCTCCTCAGAATAGGGATGTGAGGGTTAATAGTTTTAAAATAATTATCCTATCACAAAGATTTGGCGGACCCCCTGTAGTAACTCTGGGGACCCTAAGGGTCCCAGACCCCCTGTTTATGACCCCTGATCTATGACATACTGTATGTTTGGGCTAGGTTTCAACTCGATCTGATCACCGTTAAAAATATAATGAAACAAACAATGTGTGGAGGTAATTCCTTGGTCAAGGCCTGCTGGCAGCATGCACAAGAAATGATGACATTTGATCGGTCCAGTTGTTTGTGAGATTAGTCCCGGACAAACGGAGACAAACTCACAGACAGACAGACAGACCCATTTCTATACGGCTAGACTCCTACAGAGCCACGCAGTAAAAGAATTACTTAGCCAGAGATCTTGTGAGAAACCTGTTCTATTAAAACAGGATCCTATGTATGTTTGCCTAGGGCTTGTTCTTTCTGTCACTGGAATCATATCAGCCTCATTAGACTAAGCCCATATGAATCTAACATAAGATCAGGCCTCTCCTACCAGATAGGCCTCACTTGTCCTTTATCTCTCAAACTCTGCGGAAGAGAAGCTTTCTGTCAAATCCCTTGTACTTTCGGGTTCATATAGCATCAGATCCCTGGGTTTTCATCATGCCAATGACACCCTGAGGTGCTGGAGGGTGACTTGAAGTTTGTAGCAGAGCTGCAGTAGAATATGCAGTGTGTTCTTTTTGGTGGGGGTAGTGTGTAAGTGAGGGAGAGAGAGGAGGCTGCAGTAGTGTCTACTCTACAGTACCTCCTATCACATGGGCAGATTGCAGAGCAGAATGGGAGGCTGGCAGGCAGCCATACTCTTTCCTTCATCAGGACTCCATTGCAGATGGTATGCTGAGAATGCTGTCTTATTAGCGTGATGAGAGATTGTGGCTCGCTTGTGTCGCAAACACACACACACACACACACACCTATGAACACCCACACACACACACACACAGCCCACATGTGTTGTGAAAATATGCTCTTTCTCTAGGTCAGTTGCTTGGTTTACCTGTGTTCCTCATGCACTGTTTACATGGGTCATATACTACTGTACAAGAGGGTGGCTTCAGAGTTCACACCGACTATAAAAAGAAATACAATGGTGAACGATATACAGTAGTTATAGTTATCTTTATAGAGTGCTCAGTTATCTTAGTGATCAGTCTGAATGGCACTTTATGAAGGCTTGCATAACAAGGGACTGAGAGCTGTTCTGGTAGATCTGGGATGTTAAGTGTAGTTGCTTGGTCAGGTTGTACTGTAGATGCTTGGTGGCTGTGTGGATGAGGCCTTAACATTCCCCTAATTGTTGCCATGTGCTCAAGCCAAGGGCATAATATGTTTGTGTGTGTGTGTGTGTGTGTGTGTGTGTGTGTGTGTGTGTGTGTGTGTGTGTGTGTGTGTGTGTGTGTGTGTGTGTGTGTGTGTGTGTGTGTGTGTGTGTGTGTGTGTGTGTGTGTGTGTGTGTGTGTGTGTGTGTGTGTGTGTGTGTGTGTGTGTGTGTGTGTGTGTACTGTGTGTGCATCTCCGCAGAACAAAGACTGTGTGTGCAAGGGAAGGATAGGATATGCTTCTCTCACTGTGTCCAGTGTCCACAGTGCATGGAGGACTGTGAAAGATAGTGAGCAGGCTCAGACGCGGTAAATTGATTATCCAGTGCAGTAGAGGTGTCCAAGGCCTCCAAGAACAGGCTTGGAAAATAACTAAAGGCCTCTTTCAGCAGACACCCTCAGACATACCACAGCAAATGCAATTAAAGCTGGGCTGTTGCGTTAGCAGTACTGCTCCTCCAAATGTGAGAGAACCCCACGACTTCAAAAGCCAGCCTTCATTAGGACCCTGATGTGTGTGTGCACAGGCTGGTTATGTAACTAACCCATGTGTTGTGTTCTGAGCAGTTACTCATGTATGTACAGCCCGATGAGGCTGATGACTACCGTAAAGAGAAGATTTAGTTGGTCCTCTGATGTATGTCCTGTTGTGTCATTTTGCACAACCTGGTCTGGCGGAGATCTGAGGAGCGCACCTTTCTAGTTAATCATGTTTTATTTGACCTTTTTGATGACGGTATGGGCACACACACGCAGCCAACTTGTCCCAATTTTGAACCTTTAGACCTGAGGTCGATTCAAATTAAGATTTGAATTCAAAAACTTTAATCATATTCAATCACATTTCTTTCCCTTTCTTCGTACTCTTTTTTTTCCCCCAAGATTGTAATCGTGGGTCTAGGACACTCAAAAAACGGGATCGCAATCGAACCCCACAAAATGGGGCATTGGTTGGGCTCTAGTATTGATATAAAAAATGGCATTTAACCATATTAAAATATATTTTTATTTCAATTTCACTTTAGAAGGCCTGAGCATGTATGCAAAAGTGAAGGGAAGTTTGTTCCCCCCAAGTCATCATGACCAATAATGAACCTTAACACAATAGGTGCCTCCCTGAGCCAAGCTCGTCCACAGACGAGTTAAGGGTTACCATGGTAACCAGGTAAACAGATGCTTGCTATGGGTGCTGGTGAAAGAAAAAAATGCATACGTCATGACGCAACGCGCCCAGAAGCAACGTGGAGCGTCTATTCTCCATTGACTCCTATTATATGCTGTAACAAAAACGTCTGTATCTCTGAATAAGGTGCAAATAACGCCGAAAAGGCAGAGAGCCGCTCTTTTTCACGGTGATGGTCGGCCCCGGTTAGGATTTTAGTTTTGCGACTGTTTCTGTAAACAAACAGACCTCCTTCCTATAATCGTCAGATTGCACAACATGCACACACCTGGCTACCTCATAGGTATAGTCATCCTGATGTTCCCCGCTTACCTAAGGGTTATTGTGGGGAACATAGAACCTGGGGAACATAAATTAGATACGCTCCCCCCTCCATGATTGTATGTGTGGGGTAATGGTTGAGGGTCTCAATGAAGAGTGAACTGACAGGGTAAGACCAAGGCAGATTGTGAGCAGGGGTTTTGCACATGGAAGGTCATCTTCTTACCATTGAACTCTGTGCAGACAGACAGGGCTGATTGACCTGATTAAGACCAGTAATCCTCCTGCATGCCTCAGGTTGCCACGCCCTGTCCGCTGTAATCCCGCTGACCCGTAGTTACGCCAAGCCATACACACTCAGGGTGTCGCATTCCTCACCGACTAATCATCATGCTTGTGATTGTTTTGGAGCCTGACATGCACACGCTAGTTGATCATCAAAGAGTTGGATTCCTCACTGACCGACATGATGTCAAGCTTTGGTCTCGGCGTTGCATGGGAGGCTTATTTTATTTATTTATTATTACTTAACTGGGATGGTCAGGATAGTTGTTAGGATGGGATGAATTAGATCTTGTGAATTTAGGTCAAGACACAATTCGGTCCATGTGCTGTTGTTTACTTATTTGTCTGCAAACTATTTATAACATGAGGTGGTCTGCTGATACTATCAGCTGTTCTATCACCTGAATTTCAAAGTGTTATTCTGTGTATGTTGACGAGAAGCACATGATTTGGGATAATTTCTGCGGTACAGGAGTGAGGTGATGCGCACATGGTCTCATGATCCCATTTGCACTCTGTTTCAATGAAACACTGTACACAGTCAACCGTTTATCCAACTGAAGTCGGATGCAGAAGCTTAACAAAGATGTGTGTGTGTGTGTCTGTCTGTCTGTGTGTACACAGTATGTGTATGTATATTATCTACGGTATCTTCTGACTGTCTGTCTGTGGGCAACTGGGGCAACCTTTTCCCCTCCTGTAAAGAGATTTGGTGTACCGTAAAAAAAGGAGTGGACCAAGTATAGAGCTCTGGGGACCTCAGTCTTAATTGAGCAGCCCTACTCTGCATACTGTAACACCATGAGTGTTACGGCCGGGCTACACCAAGCCTTTTTACGCGCGTCAGTGCGTACGCGGGGCGTGCGCGTGTATGCACGTTTTGGAAAGATCCAATATATATCAATTCAGCCGGCTACACCAGGCACACGGATAGCGCGAACCACGGATACGCATTTCCTAAAAATAGGTTTGGTTCTATTTTGTGCGTGCCGCGTATGCGTTTTGTACACAAACTCCCATGGTCTCCCGCACATACTCCCTCCTTGGTGTAGCCAGGGGCTTTTCGCACACGCACAGACAGCGCACTTATACGTGCACATTTTCTGGTGTAGTCCAGCCGTTATTTTAACTATGAGAGTGTACAAATGTTGGTTCTACTTGTCCACATTTGGATTCTATTTTACTGTACCAGTAATCGAGTATGTCCTGGAATTCACTTGCCCAGGCGGAGGTCAGAAGGGTAAAGTGATAAATGCTCTCGTACATTGCTGTTTTTGCTCTCTAGCTGACCACACACCCCTTGTGGCTTTCACACTCCTCACTTGTGTTGACCTTTCACCACCCTCTCCATTTAGTTTCAGTTTACACATATGCGGGAAGCCAATACTCAAGATATGCAGAGTTTTGTTATGACATTGCTTCACTTTGGATTGCTTTCACAACAGCATCAATCCAGTGATAGGCATGCTTGGTATGTGAAAGATTTGAGATCGCATAGGTCTAGCTTAATTTAAAATGAGCTCATAGAATCCAAAGTTGACCAATTACCCTAGTATCTGCACTCGCATACTTCAAACGTAGTAGGTAACTGTTGACACAACAATCACAAGGTAGACAGTGTGCCTGGCCTGCCTGGCGAAGCGCTTGGCAGGTAATTCACCACAGTGCTCAGGGATTGGCAAGACATGAGACGGAAATAATGAAAATATGTAGAGTTCTGCGAAACAGGTGGATTTCATTACCTTTAAGGATTGTACCGTCCGTGTGTGCACCTGGTGAACAAAACCTACACAAATCCCTGTGAAACTATGCCAAGCTTACAGTTTACACAAATATGAAATGTATTCTGCAGCCTTGATTAATGATGCACCTCCTTGAGATTTACATAGTATTATATTGCCTTTGTCTGTAGTCTTTTTGATATTTTGACAGTTGTGATGAAGCTCTTAGTTTGCATCTTAAAAACATGCATCACCCCACATTATAGTGAGATATTCTCCTATATTTTACATGGGCCCTCTGTATTTTTAGCTCACTATCAGTTCCTTCAGGTAATAGAGTTAGTTTGCATATATGTGTGTATATACACAAGACTGTGTGCACCTCTCTGCCAAAGATGAGGGATACGAGGGGAGAGGAGAGTAGATATGATAATAGGAGAGGGAGGGTGAATAATGTAGCGTCAGAGACGTGTAAGTCGTGCACAAGCATAAGTCACGTGCAGGAGAGCGTGATTGGGGGGGCATCGCACTGCACAGTGCACACAGCCGCGCGGCCAGCCAGGAGTGATGGGATTTCAGTCACACCGTTCAAGGCTTAGAAATCCGTGAAATATATACACAGCTTTGCTAAAGGGGGAAAAAGATGAAACTGTTGTATCTTTTTCATTGTCCTCTTGTGTGTGTATTGGAAGCACTGTCCAGTGTCCCTTACAGCAGATGGATGCACATTGGGATCTGATCCTAGAGACATGTATTTAGATTACAGTATCTGCCTCCTGGCAGACAACACTATCCATTTGGGTTATTAATATTACTCAAGTGAAAGGCCAGTGTTGAGCCCACAACTCCTTTATTAACTGTTCCCGGCCCCACCTAAGAAGGTACAACAATACAACGTTAACTAGAAAGGTAGCCTCGTTCCCAGCCTTACTCATCTGCGAAGTGAAAAGCCTGGTCACAACCTAATGCAGAGAGTGTCTATAGGGTCGGGAACTTCCATTGTATTGTAACTTCCAAGTATTTCCACAGAAACTATATTTTTTGACCAATGACAACACTTGTTTCATTCACGGAGAATGTCAATAGGTTTGTAAAGCGTCAACACAATTTCCTTGGGCGGTACTTCCGCCTAATCCCGGCACTTTCGTTTAGACACTTATCCAGCTAGGTCTGGCCCAGCGTGAGAGAAGGGTGCTCCTTGGACCACAGGTCTCCACCAGGCCGGGTTGCCTACCCAGGGACTGCAAAACTTTGGAAGGCAGTCATAGCCTTGTACATCTTGATCACATGACACCAGAGATAATGTGTACCAATTTAGGAGAGTTTTGGACAAAATCTTGGAGTAGTAGAAAAAAGTGTTTTACAAAGAAATGGCGGAAAAATCTCGAGAGGCGGAAATGGGCGTGGTAGTGTCATGTTGTTATCACCCAAGGAATCCAGGGGAAAATTATTTTGATTGGATGACCGATGGTTCAAGAGTTAAAGAACAAAATGTGAATCAGCCTGTTATAGAGCCATCATGAGGCTGATTTGAAAACTTTATGGTGGCATTTCTTTCTTGACATAGTGGGACTGTTTCACGGCAATCAGACGCTGACGTTCATGATTTGAGCCCTTGTGGTCCAATGGTGTCTGAGATTAGCTGTTCACAGAAAAACGGGCCGACAGACACACACACACACACACACACACACACACACACACACACACACACACACACACACACACACGGACAGAGGGGAGTGACAACATAGCCTTCAGCCATCTCCACCAAACGTTTAAGATATTAATCATATTCATAACTCATAATTTTTAGATGGAAGAATCCCAGTAAATGGAGTTTCTGTTAGTGTGTGTGTCTCCACATCTGTTCATTTGTGGCTGCGTTAACCTCGCTTTGTTGCCTGTGTAATTTGAATGATAGGAAATGCATGGCTTAGCCATGTGGTTGCTCCAAAACTGAATTTCAGCAGTGAGATTGAAAATGCTACAGAATGAATCCACATTTAGGCACCTACTGTATATAGGAACATTGTGGTATGACTTCCTTTTGAGTGTCAGGATCCTATGCAACTTATGGAAGGGGAAGACATGCAATATTGATAAGGTGTCTGACTGTACATCTTGCTCATTGAGGTCATACGTTATATTGTGTTGTCTAGTAGGTACCAATGGATGTACAGTAAGATGTGATATATACTCTTGTTTATGGGTGCAACAGTTACTCAAACTGATCGATTGAAGGAATTATAACAATTCCAATAAAATGATCGGGCGAAAATGTGAAATTCTTTATTCCTTATTATTTTTAAACATTTTCAAAAATACTGCAGTTACAGTAGCCATTCTACTAGTCTCGCGTGGCCAGACTGTTGACTCCTGCAATTTGCAAATGCTAGTCCTGTTATACATTCTGGGGCAACGGAAGACTGATGATGTGTATGGGATAAAGCGGAAGTGAAGCCTCCTTTCATTTTTAGCATTGCGCATATTTATCCCAATATCAATAAAGATCATCTAAGCATATTTAGCTTGCTGCTAAATTACATTTTAAAATATATTTTCGTGAATGTACAGTAAATGACAAGTTCCATTACTCGGATTTTGGGAGGTGTAGTTCCAGACTACACGCTACAAGCTTACCTAGCTTGTACATTGGCTATTTTTGTGCGACACTGTTTTACAATAAAGGACATTTCATAGATTATAACATTTTATTTGGAATACTTAGAAAAGTAAAACCACAAACAAATAACGGGCTTCTCGGTTATTCATTTAATTTGAGAAATAATTGAATATTCTGCTGAGAAAATAATCAATAGTTGCAAACCTACTCTTGTTTCCAACACAGAGACCAATATGGGTCCAGTGTATATTTCCTCTGTTGCTTTAAATCAGGCTGTGCTCACAGCAGCAGGCTGCAGCCCACATCCATCTCCACGCATCTCTGACTTGATGATGCAAGCAGCGACTAAAGGAAGATAATGGTGCGCTTGTTCTGAGGTCATCGCGTTCCTGGCTTCCTTCTTCCTTCTCTGCACTTTGGCTCGTTACCCTCAGTGGGCTAAAATGGCTGGACTTTCCCATTGAAAATAAAGTGAATGCAGTTTTTTTTTTTTTTTCGTTTTGTGTCCGTTTTTGTTTTCACTCAGACCAACACAGCTCTCCTTCCAGACCTTGTTTCATTTCCTCTCACAGGCTGAATTCAGTAGTTAGCTGCTAGCCCTCTGTAGTCCAGGCACGAGCTGCATGGTGTTGGGCACTGTGCTCACTTTGTATTATTCATGAAGCATGGTGGGGAAAAGGGACTATTATTTTTGAATCCTTAATTAATAAGTTGGATGAGTGTTCCCTCCCTCTGGTTGGCTCCTTGAAACCTCTGTCTCATGCTGCTGTGCTGTGTTAATACCCTGCAGCTAATTGAGAGGAGACACAGACACACCTGCACACGCACGCACGCACGCACGCTCAGCAAGCATGCATGTGTAACTCACTGACACACACACTCACACATACACACGAACACACACAGTTTCACTTTACTGCAGAGAAGATGCTCGATTAAAGGTGTTAGTCATTTTTGGTTAATAGAATAATCAAGAACCAGCAATTATAGCAAAGATAGCCGATCTACAAGCTCACAAATGTGTTGTGAGTTTGTAGATTGGATATCTTTTTTGATGTTTTACCTATTACGGCATGCCCAAAATAGGGTTTGATTATTGTATTAAATTAACTGTAATATCTCTCTCTATCTATATCTATATCTCTATCTCTATCTCTATCTATATCTATATATATATATAGTAAGACGCCTCAGGGAGACATGTCTTGGCCATCTGGCCAGTGATGTATATCGGACCAGTTACCCATATGGAGATCCATGTACTGTATATGGAGATGCTGTGAGAGCCCAAACATGCTTACTCAGTTATTCTTTATGTGAAAGTCCTGTGATGTCTCTGACATCTGACATCATACGCTTTTATGCCCATACATGTCTGTAGAACCAGCCACACAGATATGGGTTGTCTTGGCCATCTGTGGATTCTGTTAGTGTGGTATGTGGCTGATGTGGCCTCCAGATATGGGCATTGATTCCTATATGATGTCCTGTTAGATATGGGCTTAATATTGATGACATCAGGGATTCTGTTAGTGTGACATCACAGTGAAGCCAGAGCGTGATGTCAGAGCAGCAAACCCATTCTGTTAGAGTGGTTCCCCTGACATCACAGTGATGTCAGAGCATGATGTCAGAGGGGCAAACCCATAGACCGTCAAAAAGGTGTAGACGTCCAGACGGAGTCAGCATGTGCCGTTTCACATACTAAACTGCAACCTTCAGTCGCAATAATCAATCAATGAAATAAATGAATTTGATCAAACTAAATTAGTTTTATTTAACGGTTATACCCCTAGTTGTCTCTATCACAACATTCATATTAAATGTCCAAGTATTAGTATGGGTTTGTCTCATGTCTACAAGGCTTACTAGTGTTTACATAAAGCAAGTGGGCACTTAAAGAGAGGCTATGGTTTCTGAACGTAGGTTAGTTGAGGAAATCCAGGTCACTACTCAGTAAAATGGGTGCCTATTGTGAGAAGTGAATGTTGGGGGCTGTTTCCTCCCTTGTTGTCTCCACTGTTGCCCACGTCCAGCCATTCTGCCGAGGTCATATGGATTTATACTATGCTGTGTGGAGGGTGGGTTTTGGATGGGTTTTTATCTTATGTTTTCCAAGTTTAAACTTGAATTATTTAAATGGCAGTTATTCCCAAGACTGGCCTACTGTATGTAGAATCTGTGTCGTTCCACTTAGATTTTATTGAATTTCTTTCTTTATTGTAGTTTTCTTTTCTTTTTTATTTAGAGAGCCAAACTTTAACATCATATTCCCTTTCATGGCTTTTACTTGAATACAAACTGTGATCTACTGTACTGAAGATACCACACAGTTCTATGGCACTGGGCTCCTGCCCAACTTCATTTTAGGAATGGGATCTCTTGCCTCAGCCTGGCACTTGTGTTGATGGACAATTTATCCTGCATTGGCTTTTGGCTCATGCCTGGAAAAGCTTTCCAGGACAAGGATCTAGTTTTAAGTGCTGGCTATAGTGGAGTTAAACAGCTGCTGAAGTTCACATCTCTCCAGTGGCTGCGTAGTGTTAAATTGTTGTGTTTTTCTCTGTTTAGCTTTTCTGAAAGATTATACATACCTTTTTAATAGTATTCGGCTCAAACACACTATGACATATTCCTTCCATTTCATTCATTTAAAATCTCTTGCATAGTGCTTTTGTGAACAGCTTCTGCATGTCATGGCAACTTTGAGTTCAGATAACACAGTGTTATTTTAAAGCTGGGAATTGCCCTGTGATGCTATGGAAGCACAACTAGCTCTCAGGCTCCCTTTTGTCACATTGGATGTGTTTTGAATGATCTGTGACATTTTGATGCGCAGAGTGAAGAAGAAGGAGTTCTGCCTCTTCCATGGCTGTGAAGCTGAAATCTCTGCCATGTTAGACCGACTTAAAGGATCTTTTATCATTTTGTGAATGTTCTGTTATCATTTTGTGAATGTTTTGTTGATGTGAAAATGACAAACAAGTTCATAGGACACACACACACACACACACACACACACACACACACACACACACACACACACACACACACACACACACACACACACACACACACATACATACAGTAAAACATACTACATACATACAGTAAAACATACTACATACATACAGTAAAGGCCCCCGGATTTGATCAAATTGTCATTCAGAGTTTTGTTATCATTTCACTTTCAGCTCTAATTTCCTTTCAGTCTTGTGCCATGCAGGCTTTTAACTCTCCGTGTCAACACCTGAGAGACAGCCTAATATCCCCCTCTCTTTGTTGTAGTGCTGTGTTTGTTTAGCTTGTGAATGGAGCCCTGCTGGCTTAGCATGTTCTCTCTCTCTGTCTGGTATAGCTTCTAGAAGCCTCTCTGTGGCCCCCGTTGTCCTGGCCAGCGGCGAGGCTGCGTAAACGGCTAATATCAGGGGTCACTCGGTTTGCTAGCTAGCTATCAAAATGTCCCAAAGCCCGGGAGCAGCGCTCGGCCAGGCAAGGAGTGTGGCGGAAAGGTTGTGCGGCTGAAATCTGCCCATTCCTTCCTGTCACTGACAGTCTGTCGGCATGTGAAGCGCCAGCTGCCATCTGCTGCGGCTGTATAAATAGACAGTGTACAACACGGATGGAGCAGCTGGCCAGCAGGCCAGGCCGCTGCAACCTTTCCCAGTGGTTTGGAGCCAACTATTGACAGACAACTCCACCTAGCCTTGTGTCCTCTCCTCTGTGATAGCTAGGGACATATCTCTGAAAGGAAGTGTTGTTATATAGGGCTGATAATATTAGGGCTAATCATAGGCCAGTGGTTCCCAAACCCTTTTAGCTCGAGACCCAAAAGAGAAATTAGACATTTACCTGGACCCAAAACTATTGAAAATAGCAGATCTACAAGCTCACAACACGTCGCTTTGTGCAGCGTTGTGATCTTGTAGATCGTCTATTTATTTATTTTGGTAGGACCCTAACCCATCAAAATTGGTCCGTGACCCACGCAGGGAAATCTTGCTCTTTCGAACGACCGTCATTTCGACAAAGGAGCGTTGGGAGGGTTAGCGACTCACCCCACGGAGGTTAGGGTAAGGGTTTGGGTTGGGTGTCGAAAAGATGACACGTAGTAACAGCGAAGCGCTCCCACCCACGTGACCCACTGTTTGGGAAACAGTGGTGTAGGCCATTATGGGCATGAATTGTTGGCTCAGAAAAAAATAAAAGCTTCCTTCTTTGGAGATTGCATTATCCTCTTTGGCATCCCTATTTTGGGCCTGTCGTAGGCAAGAAATAAGAAAAAAGGTTCTGTTTTTGAACATGTGCAACTCATGACCTTGTATCATTGGCTTTGCTGTTTTTTAAATGGGGCTTCTGGTGCTTAAAGCTCTATTGTTTTTTTAAATTGGGCTTCTGGAGCTTAAAGCTCTATTATGTAATTTTATTTAGTGAATCAAATCTTTTTTTATCCAATGTGCATGGTAGAGTAGTGGTTGTATTCTGGTCTCCCTGCTCTTCTATTGAACACAACCTTTGACACAATCCTGTTTCTAGTTTTACTAGGGATGTTAATCGACGCATTATTGGCGATTCGACGCGTTGCGGCCGAAAATCGACGCGTCGATCGACTTTTTTCACTTTTTTTTTTCGCTAAGCAGCAGCTGAGAGGAGAGCACAACGGCGCATTACTTAAAGCAACACAACGTATGCAGCTGCACCCATCAGAACTTGCATCAAAGCCCTATATAATAGCATGGAGTCTGTTCTTTAGAGACTAGAAGCGGAGTTACAACGTCCATGGAACGTAGTGGGGGCGCTCAGGCTAGCGCACCCCAGGCTAGTGTATCAAATGTGGAGCAGTGTCTGACTCACTCTCTCCCCGACCGAGTCAACGGGTGTGTCGCATTAACGTGTATTTTGCGATCATCGCACACGACGGCGATGCTGCCATTAACAAGCAAGCTTTCGTGTCAAGCAAAGAAGCATGCATGCGGAGGCAGGAGGTAAACAAAAGCATCCAGTCCATAGAGTTGATACAGTCAGGCAAGTCAGCGCGCACTGCTATGACGCGCACAGCAGCCCCGGTCCAGCAGTGTTTCTCAACCAGTAGTCCGCGGACCTGACTAGCGCCGCATGCATGCGAATGCACAACACATGCAGGCATGCACTCGTCTCCGACACAGACACAGACACACACACACACACACACACACACACACACACACACACACACACACACGGTCCTCTCACATATGGAAAACATTAACGCTTATAACGTTTTTGAACGATTAAAACCTTTTTTGGGGGAAAAACTTTTGAAAAATAAAAAAATATATATATTTTTCGATTTTTCGACTCGTACTTTTTGAGTCGCGGTGAGCGTGCGTCGATCGACGCGTCGATTTCCGATTTTTTTTTCACATCCCTAAGTTTTACACAACATTTGACCTGAATGTAAAATAATTCTCCCAAGAGCAGCCAAACAGGCTCTGTTAGCTCAGCGGTAAACATTTCAGCACTTGCACAGGAGACCTGGGTTCAAGTCTGGGGTAGGACACAACGTAGTGCAGCTTTAAGTGGTGGACTTTTTATGGGGCTAGTCCCAGTTGTCCTACGCCCAGTTGTCCAACGTCCCAGTTGTCCTACTGTGTCCCAGTTGTCCTACTGTAGCCTGGCTGTATGGGCTAGTCCGCGAACAGACTGTGAAGCAAGCGATCTTCATCCCATTCATGCGTTTATCGTGCGCTTGCCCAGGCCTTACGGCCTGGGCATAAATATAATGATTGCATTCACCACGGCTTCGTAACTCGCGCGGCGCTCCGCCGGCCGCGCGGCCCTGGCCCGCTCTTCGCGGGCACTCGCGCCGCTGGCCTTCGCGCCGCTTGCAATGTTGTGGACAATAATTACAGTCGGACGTTGGACGCGCACACACATTTCGCCCAATTTCGAACTGCCAGGCTACAGTAGGACAACTGGGACCCAGTAGGACAACTGGGACGTTGGACAACTGGGCGTAGGACAACTGGGATTTTCCCCTTTTTATGACACAGTGCAGAGGTTTATCTTAAGGTGGGGGGTTGTGCTGCCGACTTCACCGTCTTGCTCCTTCATACAAAGTTTTGATTTTAACTTGTCTTTTTAAAGAATGTTTTTTCCATAATGTAGATTTAACCTATAATATCCAATCCAGTTTTCTTTGGTTGTGCCTGGTAGCGTGATCGCTTTACCAGGTTTATATATTTAATTGTATTTAAATTATTTGATCAAATAATCAAATGGGTTAGGGATACATCCATGTGAAAGGGGGTCATTGTCCTTGATGGAGGGGAACGGGCCACATAAAGGCTTGTCATAACAGATTACCTAATGTGTTTTGCAGGCTCTGTAGTCAACTGCACTACCCTGCATTCAATGCATTGTTCTGGTGTCTTCCTGTGCCTTTACCCCCTCCCTCCCTCTCTCCTCTCTCCTGTTAGAAAGGGCAAAATGACGTGATCAGCTTTCTGAGTAGAAATGGACAATTCGTGTAGGGTTGGGAATTCGGCGCCTCCCCCTAGACTCTAGAGTTACAGTAATTACTCTGAAGTAATGGCACAACTAATGAAATAGGTATGTACTGCTGTTAACATTAATAGGATTAAACTTTGTCATAGTCTGACGTCTGGTCCTCCCTCCCTGTGGGCACTGTCCCCGGTCTGAGTCAACACCTGTGAGCTTAGGAGTATTAGTTTCTGCTGTCACAATACCGCTCCCCAAGCTTAGTAAACTCTTAACCCTACCTTTTGGCAGAAGTGGCCCCCATTCTTTTAGATTTTTTTTTCTCACCCCCTGGCTCCAGCTATTGTTTTTTGTTGTGCTCTCGAATCCAGGGCTGTGCAGGGTTTACTGCACTTGGTGCATGTGTGTGCTGTATCCAAAGGAGGTAATCCATATTACCACATGCCACGGTTTCTGTTTTGGAGATGTCGGGTTTGCTGTGTTTTGGCTGCAGCGGTCTCAGCTGTTTGACGAGATGCACAGCAGTGCTCAGACGCTACTTTTAGCACTTAGCGTTGAGCGCGGCCAGCGAGAACTCTCCGACACCTGTGCTGCATGGCCCTGACAACCCAGCCTTCATGCAGGCTCTTGCCAGACATACTGGATGTAACATGTGGAGAGTGTCTGTTCAGAATGTGCCCCGTAAACTCTTTCTGTTTCCTCTTTGAGATGGAGGAGCGGTATTAATGTTGCTTGGGTGAAGCTAAACTCATCTGTTCATGTTAAAGGAGTAACATGAAATGAAAAATGTTCTACTGATTACTAACGCCATGGAGACTTGAGTTCAATAATATTTTGTAGTTTTTGTCGCATTCCTAAGACAATAATTTGATTACAATAAATGTACCCCCATTGATTCCGGATGTGTTCCCAAATGCATGTGGGTCCCCATTCGGAATCAATGGGGGTAAATTTACTATAATATATATTTTTTTGTCTTAGGAATGCGACAAATACAAAAAGATATTATTGAACTCAAATCTCCATGGCGTTAGTAATCAGCAGAAAAAAAAGTCATTTTGGGGGTGAACTACTCCTTTAAGCTCCTGTTCTGCTGTACCAGTCATGCATAAACTGTGACGTAGGTGTGTGCAGTTATCATGGCATGGCAAAATAGATCTGTAGTGGGACCGAGAGAATTCACCGAAATTAATATATGGTGCCTACAGTGAACTGTTACATCACACCGCTGCACATATGCACACAGACCCCAGGGAAGCAATTAAAATTCCTCAGCCTAGCAGAAAGGGGCACATATGGTAATGACAATGCTGCAAAGATATTATTTCAATGAATGTCTGGGTCCTTGCAGCATTTCAAGCATTTACTACGCTTTCTTTTGTTCTTAAATATGCAATTTATTTAATGAATCTTTGCACAGTCTCTGACGTAGACCAGTGCTCTCAGTTGTAGCTATTGATCGACTCAAGCTAGACAGCAAGCACTTTAGAGGGTCATTGGAGAAGAGAGGCAGACATTTTCAGCCATTTTAGGCCCCACTTGCCTGTTAGTCTCAGGTGAATGGGGGTAGCTTTTTAGTCCCCATCTGGTGCTCCCAGACATTCTAACAAGCCAATTACTATGGGCATAGTTTTCCATTTTCACATGAAGGCCTGGACACAAAATGTCTGTCAGTCACATCCAGCTGTGCGTTGTTCTTGAGATTGCAGGATGTGGTTAGTTAACTGGTATCCACCCAGCCTTGAAATGGAGAGCTCCTGGGGAGTCCTGGCACCTTATTGGCTGGGAAAGAGGAGCTGATCTGATCATCCAGACCGCTGAGGATGGGGAAGGATAGACATTTGACATCCCCCCTCCCTCATAACCTGCCATCCCACAAAGGACGCTAGAACAGCAGCTTGCATCTCTCTGTTTAGCAGTGAATGAAACTACTGATTTTGAAATGAGCTCCCCCCCCCCCCCTCCATTCGAGTGAAAGGTAGATAGGAGTTGTAACATAATGACCTTATCTCCATAAGGTCAGTCGTTGATAGCTCTATTCTGTTCTCATGGCTGAATGAGGTTTATGCTAGAGAACCTGGTATAGGACCAACCAACTAAGAATAAATGTTCTCTAGAATAAATAAACAAAAGTAACTCATGTACACACTCATGTACAGATATTTGGGTGTTTTATACAAATTCTACTCTTGCGTTTATCACAAAGAAACAACGCTTTGATTCAGTGGTGTGCTTTTTTTCAGGTTTTGAGGATTTGGAATTGAATTATCAATTAATAAATAATATATATTTTTAAATTATTATTTCCTGTAATTCATGGACATTAGTGCAGTAGGTACTGAGGCGGGAGACAACAGAATGCAATGTGCTGCATCTCCCCCCCTCCCCCCCCTTGTGTCACGTTGAGGTTGTTATGGCAACCAGAATCTGGTCCCATACCTGTTGCCATGGTTGAGAAGGGCAGAGTGACGACGTTGCTCATTAGGCAGAAGGATGCTTTTGCCATTTTAACACATAATAAATATATTCCACATAGAATCATATCTTAACTGTAAACAGAAAGCAGTGTGCCACCTTGAGGCTGATTTTGAAAAGGTCAGCTCTTCCTTGGCCTAGTGGGAATGGGCGTGTAGCAACATGTGTGTCAATTGAACATTCTTTTGTGCTATTTACTTGCGCCAGCAGAGCGCGCGCCAGCAGAGCGCGCAAGTACTGCATTCGGCTGCGTATGTATGTCGGTGTCTGTGTGTGTTTAAGCCTGTAGCCCAAATGGGGACCAGCATTTCTGGCAACGTCATCTTAACAGTCAATTAGGGACCAGCATTCCTGGTGATGCCGCGTTCTGCTGGCGCACAAATAGGCCATACATTTCCTACCTGTGCACAAGGAGCAAGTTGGCACCTCGACAGAGTGCAGTTCTAGTTTGTCCTGCAAACTTGGGACAAATCATAGGCAATCGGAATGGAATATTATTATCATGATTCGTACAGTAAGCAATCATTTTGTAATTTCACGTTACTTTTAAAGTCCTTGTTCCATATTTAATAGACTTATAAAAGACCTGTTCCTATGACGCACAAGCAGATGGACAAGGAGGCAGCTATCTGGGGTGGAGTGGGCAGATGCGTTCATGCCACGTCGTGAGCATGAATCACCACAGAGCGGATGGAAGGAAGTGTGCACATTCACCGATGCAGCCTGCGCAGCAACCATCCATCCTTTTATGCCTATGATTGCTAGTATATAGCGAAGCCGCAGGGTCCCATTTCACACTACATTGACATTTAGTTGACACTCTTATCAAGATTGACATATAACAAGGGCCGTCAAATAATAAACCTCCGTTCCTACATAACGACGGGCAGCCAACAGGTGTGTACTTTGAGCCGTAATGCTCCGACATTATTCCTTAATCCTGAGAATGACCATGTAAAGGGATGTACTGTAGTAGGACAAGAAGTGGAGGACGTTAAGAAGATGGCTTTTTTGTCGCCATCCTGTCCCACATTATCCCCATAAAGATTAAACCCCCAGTTCCTTCGTCTTCGAGTAGAGATGGGACAATATGAAAATTTCATATCACGATTATTGTGACAATTTACAATACTATCGCGATAATCAAAATATCCCCAACATCCATTATCCTGGGGCGGAACATTTGCACCAAAATAGCAGATCTACAAGCTTTGCGACACATTGTGAGCTTGTAGATCGGCTATTCTTTGGCAAAGACATTTGATAGAGAAGTATGAATGTTATAAGTACCTTTTACCAATTTTAGAGGGTTTTGGTGGTACCGGATATGCAGCTCGGCAAATAAAAGGTGAATTGATCCCATGTGCATGACAGAGGACGATATCACGATAAATTAAATCTCCACAATAGGATTATCAATCGTTATCACGATAAACGATAACCTCACGTATCGCCCCATCCCCAGTTCCGAGATATTGAAGGTTGAAGCCCTCGTCATGCTGTATTGGCGTGTAGCCCTGTTTCCTATTGTTAGTTGAGCTTGTCATGGGCATGCTGTACAGTAAGTGCCAACTGGCCCTGTCATGGTCAAACCAGTGTCCTTCATGCCCCTCATCTATGCTGCTGGCACAGGGAACCTGTCTGATCATCAGCCAGGTTCTACTGCTGAGCGTTCCTCGTGGCAGTGGAAACAGAGCCTGGACAGCCCTGCTCTCTCATTAATAACCACTGTGGATTGTTCCAGGAAAGGGGAATAAGGGCGTTAGTAACATAAGTACTACATTTCTACCTCTGTCACCCCCTGGCTCCAGTTTCCCGTTTAGAGGCAGGTCAAAGGGGAAATAGGACTTTATATAGCCCCCCCCTTCCCCTTCCCCCCAACCCCTTCTCTCGTTGTGTCTGTCTCCTCTTCCAGTGCCCAAAATGGAGTTGCTGCACCACTTGGATGAGTGGGGTGGGGGTGGGGGGCATGTAAATACAGTTTTTTACCTGCGCTAGGTTGTGTTATAGCTCCCTACCAAGATTAGAATTTCGTCGCAGCAGCAGCTGCCATGTTCATCACATATTCAGACTGGAGCAGTTGGCATTCAGGTTTCTGAGGACACGCTGTGCTTCTCTGTCAGCATGTGAACCATGGAGGGCGATATGCAATCCCCTGCTCTCCGCATCCGCTGCATTATTGATCAGTGCGTTGAAATCCTCTGAACACACACACACACACACACACACACACACACACACACACACACACACACACACACACACACACACACACACACACACACACACACACTCACTCTACAAGGAGACATCTCTTTGCAAAATGCTCTTAAGCCCCCCCTTTAGCTCAAGGAGGGAGCCACACAGACCTGCTCTTAATTGGCCCTTTGACGACGCAGGACATTTGCATATGTAAGAGCTAATTATTGCTTTGAGGATGTGATTCAGAGATTACGGTATGTTGGAAAGCGCTGAAAAGGCTGCTAAATGCCCTCACAGAGTCGCCATTGCCGCTATTTGATTCCTGAATGTAAATTGGGATGTGGGGTTTTTCCCTCGGTTTCTATTGCTGGTCTGTTTGGATGGTTGCTATGTCCTGGGCACGCCCGTTACTCTAGCCATGTCTGTTACTTTTTTTCCACTCACCCTTCCTCTCCTCCTCCTTCTGCCCCACCCCCTTCTGCTCTGATGGTGGAGGTATGCATTTGTCTGGCTGGCCCCAGCCAGCTCTTTGAGTTGGCCCGAGTGCAAGGCAGCTTTAGCCAACTCGGGCACAGTCTGTCAAGGGATATGGGTGTTGAGTGTACTGTATACTGTATGTGGGGGGGACAACTAAAGTCTAGAAAGACCTTACAGTACATTCATTCCTTTGGCTGCGTGTGTCTCCCCTTTCCTTTCCCCTTTCCCCCCCCCACCCCTTGCCAATACAACCGCAAAGGCTTAGCCTGCTCTTGGTGTGGAAAGCTCGGACATCTGTGTCGGAGGGACCAGCAAGCATGTTTGAAAGGGATGACATGCCAGACATGGCTGCAGATTGTTGTTCATTAAGAAATGTCTGTGTGGCCATAGGGAACGGCTGGGCAGAGCAGGAATGTTGTGGTGTCATCGTCACCATGTCATGTGCATGGACAGAACAGGTGATGGCTGGCTGGCCAGGGAGGGAAGGCTACATGCTTTCCCATTAACTATCACTGTTCTATTGTCTATGATTTGGTGTAGAGGGAAACTAGGAGTGGAGGAGTAGTTTGTGTAGAGCCTTGGGGGTCTCCAGTCTTAAGGTTTAAGTGGTAAATAAGCAGTGCTGCCGTAGTACCCAGATCAAGGATGAAGATAGTGATCACACACATGCATCCTTAGTTGGCTTTCAGTTCATGGAAAAAAAGTAGCTTGCATTCGGTCAATGGTCTGTGTGACTTTTCATTCCAAATATATCTGTGTTAGTGCTGTGATTCATTGCACAGGAAGTTGAAAGACAATATTTATCAGCCATGTTTGAATGACATGTTGTGATTTGTCCATGACGTAGAACTATATTAGGTTTTTTAGGGCTCATTTACAAATCCAGTGGTTACATAACCTTTTCTAAAATATATTTGGTATCTTCGAATTAGTACCCAGAACTAAATGTATTGATGCATGGGCTGTCATATCCTGGCAACGTATGTCAATCCGGCACCGTTGCCCCTGTCCATGCCAAACTTTGCACACACACTCCTTGGATGGCAACTCACAACCTCCACCCCTCATTTCTCACAGCGCCACCATCTCACTAGCGCCACCATCAGGCCGATTTTTGCAAAACACATTTTTGGACACTGCTACTACAGATTTTGGCCTAAAATCACACAAAGCTACACAGTATCTCTAAAGTCATGTCATCAACATGGATCTGTCCCATTTCCCATATTCCCTCCTGATTGGCTACGACTGCCTTCTAAAGTTTGTGTATGCGACCTGACGGTTGCTTATCTCCCGATTAGCGAGTCTTTTACTGGTAATTCAAACTGAAGTAATCAAACCAAGAAAAGCCTATGATGGCACAAAATCACTGTACTGTGCTTGAGGTTAAACTGGAAATAAAAGGAAGTGGCCAAATGTTAGTGGTAACGTGTATCTGTTTTTTCTCCCAACAGTCATTCAAAACCCCAAACAACCAAAGGAACCACCAAAGTCCTTCAGCTTCGACTACTCCTACTGGTCACACACTACGGTGAGTGAGCCTGCACATTCTGATTCTGTTGACACCGGGAAAGCATCTGTGTCATTTTAGATTCATACATACATACACATATACACATATACACACACACACACACACACACACACACACACACACACACACACACACACACACACACACACACACACACACACACACACACAGAGACACAGTATATAAAGCAACATACGTTTTTTAGAAAACATAGGTTGAACAGTGGTTCTCAAAAATAGCAGATATACAAGCTCACAGCGCGTCACTTGGTGCAGCGCTGTGAGCTTGTACATCTTCTATTTGTGAATGTGTTTGAAAAGGATTGACACAAATATTCTCTTCTGGGTGTCCCTGGCACACAACATTTTCAGATGGGGGGGTCCATGGCCAAATACATAGAATATTAGGGGTCCTTAGTATGAAAAAGCTTGAGAACCATTGATTTTAGAAGGCATTATGTGGAATCAGCCTCGCGTCTTAATGGGTTAACAGCGTCTCACACATCTGACAACACCGTGCAGTTATAATTATATACTGACCGAGTTTCAAACAGCCTGAGTAGATTAAATAAATATATATATTTCATTATGTATTTATGTCTTTCCCACAGCCGGAGGACCCGTGCTTTGCATCGCAGAACCGTGTGTTCAATGACATCGGCAAAGAAATGCTGCAGCATGCCTTTGAAGGCTACAATGTCTGCATCTTCGCTTACGGACAGACAGGATCTGGCAAATCTTACACAATGATGGGCAAGCAGGAGGAGGGACAAGAAGGAATCATTCCCATGGTAAGTATAGGTCCCTGCTCTCAACGTAGTATAGTTTTGGAACTATCGGGATGGAGCTAGAAGCATTGAACATCAATAATAATAATAATAGCTATATATCATATCCCACGGGGGAACTTCAGTCAGAGGAGCAGGGGGGGAGGGGGGTCTTGCTCAGAGACACTTGGGACACATTGCTGAGAGCTGGAATCATACCTGGGACCTCCGGGACATCCGGAGTCCTATGCGGGCTCACTAACCATTCAGCTATGGCCGTGGCCGCCCATCACTTGTTGGTCAAGCGCTAGGTCTTGGTTGGTGATAAATGTTACACATGTGCCATGTTTGTAAAATGGATAAACAGAATATCAAAAAGGTATAATCACAATGTCCCATTCAGATCCCATGTTGAAAATTGTGTTGAATACCCAGGACTGTAGATATCACAGGACTCGGCTTCCTGTCAACGGCTTTCCTGTGCAATCTACACTGTCCAATTTGGTCGTTTAAGACATGCTGCCGTATCAAATGAACACAAGCGATGGGGTACTGAGACTGAAGTATTTCAATGCATATGTTGCATGTGCGTTTAGTCATCTACAATTATTGGTTGCCACTTAAAACTGAGCAACTCAGCATTCTTCTCTGAGAGCATACTGCATTAAAGTTATACTGTGTAAGTTGCTAAACTAGTGGTCAGTAGCGCTATTGCTTTTTTCGTCCGTTTTTCGCCCGGAGTCGTCGCGGACCACCGCCGCGGACCACCGGAGCGGCGCCGCAAACCACCGCGACCGATACAAATCCGTGGAGAGGTAGAACGTAATTTTCTGGCCAGGATTTGGGGATTAAGAGGTTAAGAATCCTTCACCATGGTAAACACTGTAGCTGAGCGAGGCTACTTTCTGAAGACCATGGCAGATAAGCTGTGATTGGCCGGTAGTGTATCGTGTGTATGATCAGCGACGTGATTGGCCAACGTATACAGATGATGCAGATGACGCTATTTTTCCGCGAAAACCGGACCCCGGTAAGGATCATAGAAAACATATAAAGAGAAGGCTTTAGAAGCTGAAAATAACGGAGTGGGTGTTCTAAAACTTTAGCGATTTAACAGTTAGGACACTTTTAAGATTTGTTTTATAAAAAAAGGGGCACGGTGGCGCAGTCAGTAGTGCTGTCGCCTCACAGCTAGAATGTCCTGGGTTCGATTCCCGCCGGGGGACACTGTGGGTGCTGGGGGCGTGTTCCCTCCTCCGCGTCATCAGTGCCCACACCCTAGGTGGGGTTGGCAAAAGGGCCTTTCTGTGTGGAGTTTGCATGTTCTCCCCGTGTCTCCTAGGGTAGATACCCTCACAAAAACATGCAGTAATCCTGGTCTCTATAAAGCCTCCCCCTGGCCAGCCGGGGCGCCTGATGGAGGGGAATGGAACTGGTTGGAATAACGTGTTCCTTCCACGCGCTACGTCCAACCGGGGAAGCTCCCCCTGTCAGGTGATAAGAAGCGGCCTGCTCACTCCTCATGCATTGAAGGAAGCATGAGCTCAGTTCGGGGCCCTCCCCAGGATGGCAGAGGGAGAGTAGAGCCCAGGATCACAGCTTAGGCAATTGGCACCGGGTGAAAAAATGGGTTACAAAAATCGTGGGATAAAAATTTAAAGAAAAAAAAAAGAAAAAAAGTTACATGGTATAACTTTAAGAAATTAGGTTCCTAACATTAGCACATCACAATTGAGTTACAGTGTTGATGTTCAGTGGCCTGGATGTTGAGGATACTGGAATGTTACTGGAATGTTCTTGGCTGCCACTTCCTTGATGAATTTAGGCACATTACATTTCTGTTTATTTAATGTCGTCTTACCTTCATCTAAGGCATATTGGATCATTGCATGTCCAATTTCATCAACCCTGTGTTCTCGTGAACCTGGCCTTATTTTCAGTTGAAAAATGTACCTCCCGACCTTGTAGTGATCTTTCTAAATCAGACTCAACCCATTTTTACAAACCTTCTTGATCCAGATCTAGTAAAACCATCCAAACACACTTGAAAATGTATTTTCCATTTCTAATATGCCTCTCCCATTAGACACTGAACACTGGATCCCACTTTGTTTTGTTTTGCTTAGTTATTTAATGTTTTGTTTATTTAGACTTGTATTTAGTGTTACTGTTATGTTTACAGGTCCTTTACTTCATATTTACTTCTGGTTTTACTCTCCTGTATGTCTCGTTATTTTTATGTCTGCATTCTGTTTTATTAATATAGTATGGAGAGACTATGGAGAGAATATCCCAACAAGTCATATAAAATATTATTCCCCTTGTTATATATCCATAACTTATCCATTTATCACATGTCTTACATCTCCCTGTGTGTTTTCCTTCCTGAATGCAATTAATTGACATAAAAATGTCTCTCTCTCTGTCCCTCAGCTCTGTGAAGACCTGTTTGATAAAATCAATGCAGACAACAACAAAGGGGAGCTCTCCTACTCAGTAGAGGTGAGTTTCACACTGCCTGGGGGGGGGGGGGGGCTATTACTCTATGTCCAACCTGTCGCTCGATAGCGGCTGTGCGTGCGTGTGTGTGTATGTGCGTGTGTGTGTTTGTGTGTGCGCGAGCGTGCGTGCATGCATGCGTACATTTCAAGGCTGCTCAACAGCACCTCTCTGGTCACTCAACGGTATTGCAGGCCTGGCTCAGGCTACAGACTGACACACACGGGCGGATACACGCATACACACACGGCCACGCTATGGAGACGGTGTGACCACCGCTCAAAAAAGAAAAAAAATCCCCCTTTGTTTTTGCCTCTGGGGGCACCACCTCCTTTTTGGAGCTGTGTGAAGCACAGGCTCCCTATACGTGGCCGTGTGGGTCTGTCTGTCTGTGTGTCTGTCTGTCTGTCTGTGTGTGTGTGTGTCTGTATGTAGCCTGAACTTCCTAAACTTCGGCACGCCACTAGTCCCACAGTTTTGCCACCACACACTCGCGCCATATGTCAAATCGACCGGCTTACTCGGGAATCGTGGGCTATTACTTTTCTAAGAGAAAGGTTCTATAGTTTAATTGATATTAATTTATTAGTGAATTAATTTTCCCCATTGACTTATAATGGGAATCGCAAAAACTCACATTCAATTATTTGTCTCTCGCAAACCATAGGGGCTAGAGTTTCAAGACTTGGAGAGGAGGTTCATAATGATTTCAAGGATTAAATAAAAAATAATTGTGTCATTTGGCCGCATGGTGGCGCCATAACACCCCACTTTACGTTTTGGCCTGTAACTCTTGAACCGTAGGTCGGAAAATTAAAAATATTTTTTCCCTGGATTCCTTGGGTCATGACGCATCTCCCCATATAGGCCACGCCCATTTGCGCCATGATAGATTTTCCGCCATCTTGAATTTTCTCCAAAACACACTTTTTGCTCCTTTTCCTACATATTTTCTTCAAATGTCACAAAAATCGGTACACATGATCCACACACACACACACACACACACACACACACACACACACACACACACACACACACAGCTCCACTTCACACGGGTGTGATTTTTTGAGTAGAAACAGGAACGTTGGCTCCTCCACTTTCTTAGTCCACTTCCTCCCGGGTGGATCTGTGTATATTCCTACTAACAAAACAACGCTACATGTTTAAGGCAGTGGTTCTGACAGATTCAGCTGTCGGCAGAGTCTGTTTTGAAAGATTATGGAAGCATAAACTCTGAGTTATACTCAGTTACGTGCAGCAGCCGCGCGCAGAAAAACACAGCATTGTGGGCTTGTAGAGGGCGCATCACTGGCGTGTAACTCAGGCTTAGGGTACAGCCACTTCCCACACTCTCCTTGTTTTCTCCCTCTCTCTCTGTCTCTCATGAACCCTCTCTCACCCATTCTCTCTCTCTCTCTCTCTCTCTCTCTCTCTCTCTCTCTCTCTCTCTCTCCATGTCTCTCTCTCTCTCCCTCGAACCCTCCCAAGTCTTGGTGCTCTGTTGACTCTGATAATACATCAATCTCACATTGACTGCAACGTCTGAGCTCTGGGGTTTCCTTAGCAACGGCGCTATTAGGACATTATTAGCTGTGAAAAATAAATGTCTTGTTTGCACAAAGCTCAAAAGTAAATTTGAGTATGAAAATGAAATGCTAGTTGACGCAAGATGATGTATTTTTGAGCGCTGGCAATTCTTTTTCATGCTGTATGGTAATTAGACCCAGGCGATGATTTGGATCATTAGGTCACCAGAATGGATCCACATAATGACATACATTTTTATAATGCTGTCAGTAATAAATAAAAGTATATTTTATGCACTTTGTTTGAATAATGCCTATACAATGCATATGCAAGTATATTTCAAAGTTTCAATTGAATTGAATTCAAAGTTGTCTCACGATACTTTTCATATCGAACAGAGACCCATTGTCTCCCTACTGAGCAAGCATTTGGCAGCAAAACGTCCCTTTAACAGCAAGAAACCTCGAGCCAACAACAATAATAACATCAACAACAACTATAAAAAACAGTCTGCAGCCGTTTCCATGGAAACCATGGAAACCCTTGATCCACAGCCGGCTTCTATTCTATCCTACTTTTAACCCTAGCGAAGGAGTCTGCCTCCTGGACCAAAACATTGAGGAGCCTGATAGTTACAGTACACTATGCTACTATTACAGATTCTAGGAATCACAAATACACCTACACACATTGTTGTAAAAAGTTATCCCGGATAAAAAAATATCATAATATTGCTTCATTGTTGTATAGTTCCTAAGGTTTCTCTAGACGGCAAAGAAGACCTACTTTCACCCCCTTAGCATAACTCTGCACAGCAGCAGACCTACATGATTTAAAACCACATAAATTTAGTTTGCGTACTGTTCCAAGGCGATGCCTTCGCAGCATAGCTCTGGGGGCTCCAACTGATGCTCTATTCTTCATGCTGTGCTTTCTAGGTCAGTTATATGGAGATCTACTGCGAGAGAGTTCGGGATTTACTTAACCCCAAGAACAAAGGGAACTTGCGTGTGCGAGAGCACCCCTTGCTGGGCCCCTACGTGGAGGACCTGTCCAAGCTTGCCGTCACCTCCTACACAGACATCGCTGACCTCATGGATGCAGGCAACAAGGCCAGGTAAGCCCCGCCCCAGGATGGCTCGGAGATCTGTGTAGAGAGGATGGGGTAGTGGTCATTCTAGAGCCAGACCAATAGACATTGTTTGTTTAACTTTTCTGACAACATCTTCATCTGCAGTTATGCGACCCGATTTTTAACAACTTTCAACCATTTTGTCTTGAACATTTTCAAAAGTTTGATTCAAAAGAATTGTAGATTGCTTGAATAAAAATCTAAAAACATTGGTAATCTGTGACCTAGGTCTCAAAATTGGTATCATCAGCAGACCCAAAAATATGGCATTGGGTGGGCTATAGCTAGCTGTGTGAATTGATTAAGAGCCCATTTCCTGTAATCCACAATCCTGTTGGCCTAGAACTGAAACCTGGCAGAATTTAATCTCTAGTACTGCTTCCCCTGTGCAAAGCGGAGTGGACTGCCCAGTGCCCACCCTTCGTTTGAGGGGAAAATGGGGCTAATGATGTGGGAAGTTAATACAGTGCAACACCTAAATCCTGTAGATATGGTCTAATACCATATAGTATAATGATGAATCTCATGTGTTTATAGCAAGCTGCAGATGGGTTTGGCATCAGGAAATGTTCATTTCTAACCTGCATTTTTGACAGGTTGATGGTGACGGTTGACAGAGTGATTGGTGATTGGTTGTTTTTAGAACAGTGTGTACGCACATGTCTGTGTTTGGGTTACAAGACATGAGTGTTTCTTCTATTTTTACCGTGGCTTTCCAGAGTTTTAAGGTCACATAACATAAATAAAAGGACTAAAAGAGAGCACAAATAAGTAGGTCAGATCAGATAGGCTTATTGTCGGTTATCAGCCAAGAAAGCGAGAGTTCATCCCTGTTTCAATGCGCTAGACCCCTGGGAGATGGATTGCTGACGTGGAGCACAACATAATCTCCCAGTACATCAGGTCCCAGCACTTACCGGAGTTACCGCACGACTTGCCGCACACAAGACGCGGTTCCCGCGCTGGGATCAAACCCATGACCTTGTGTTCGACTGAGCTACCCGGACATATACCTCACATATAAATGACTTGTTAAACCAGGGTAGAACTAGAGAAAGTGTGTATGTGTGTGTGTGTGTGTGTGTGTGTGTGCGTGTGCGTGTGCGTGTGCGTGTGCGTGCGCGTGCGTGTGCGTGCGTGCGTGTGTCAACCCAGTCATAATCTTCCCATGCTGACTCAGAAAGCTTATTTCTAGAACATGTTGTTTAAATCCCATATCTCCCATGTGGTGATCCCTGTGAAATGTACTGTGCGTATTTATGTTTGGTGTCCTCACAATATTATCCACCTCCGCTGTATGATGTAATTCCCTGGGCATACAGATATTAAAGCCACGTGAAATTGTAATAGAAGCGATGATTCAAATGCGTCCTGAGATTCATCGTACCTAATCTTGGGGTATCCAATGTATCCAATGTAGTTTCTTGTTCTTGTTAATACTTGTCACTGGTTAAATATACAGCATATAAAACCCAGAGAGAGCTTGACATCCTTATTTTTGGCATGTTATTATAGATCAGAGAAAAAATATCTGATCTACAAACTCGCAGCACGTGGCAACACAACGGGTTGTCAGCTCGTAGGTTGGCTGTTTTCAATACATTTGCGTGACACTGTCATACGACTAAGTAGAAAACAGGGCATGTATTTATGAAAAAGCATAGTAATATGGAACGTGTTTTATGTTTTGACTTGCAGAACTGTGGCCGCCACCAACATGAATGAGACCAGCAGCAGGTCCCATGCGGTCTTCACCATTGTTTTCACACAGAAGAGACACGACAGCGAGTCAGACCTCTCCACAGAAAAGGTCAGAGGGAGAAGGAAAGGCAACCTTCTGTTGAGACTTGGCGTGATCTTCTGAAACTTTTCTTGGAAGTTCTCCATATGTCTTGACTCCAGCTTCTGAAACTATCTTGGAAGTTTTCACCATGTTTTACTTTAACTTCTGAAGCTATATTTAAAAATGCAGATAAAACAAGAAATGCACTCAATATAACATAGATAAGGGGATAGGTGTATATCATGTATAACATGTGTACTACCATATAGGAACATGAAATATGAACTAAATAAGAAATTAAGAAAACATAAAATGTGCCCATACTGAAAATGTGGAAAAGGTTACATAACTAATATCACAAAATGTCACACTCATTACATCATGACCCCATGAACAATCATTATGCTCTGACATAATAAGGGAGGATACTTTCTTACTGGAATTTGACCCACTGCCTACACTTCTTTTAACTCTGAGCTTAGGTTTTAGACAATAGTGAGACTTAGTCAGTGGTGATCTGAGGAAAAGAAATGTCCCTTTGGGATTTTGCTTCCCACATTTCCTCTGATTGTAGTGATAACAAAAGCCACTGTGTTATTCTAAACACAATGCCTATTGTAGTGAGATACAGATTTTATCGCAGGGTCACGTCTCATTTTCCCAGTAGCGTTCACATACCGTTGGTGCCTGTTAAGATTGGCACATTTTCTGGGGCAACTTGCAAAGTGTGTGTGTGTGTGTGTGTGTGTGTGTGTGTGTGTGTGTGTGTGTGTGTGTGTGTGTGTGTGTGTGTGTGTGTGTGTGTGTGTGTGTGTGTGTGTGTGTGTGTGTGTGTGTGTGTGTGTGTGTGTGTGTGTGTTGAATTTGTTCAAAAGATTGAAATAATTCTTAACAGGTTTAAGCAAACAATAAAGCCTCATTCACTGCTGTAACAGTTAATTGCTATAGATCATATTTACGCTGTGGCCATTCTGCTTTTATGTCACACTCTGGGTTGGTTTGATGGAAGAGCAAAATCGCCACAGTGTGAATAAGGTCTAGCAACTGTTGGTGCATCCTACTTATTGGCTTTAGTTTGGTGCATGTTAGAAATCAACGTATTGTATTTTCAGGTCAGTAAAATCAGTCTGGTAGACTTGGCTGGAAGTGAACGAGCAGATTCCACAGGAGCCAAAGGCACCAGGCTAAAGGTAGATCTCCCTTAAGGCTCATTTATATTTATTTCCAACTGAATTATTGCATAAATCAAACCGATGCTTCGGGAATAACACATATTTTTGCTTTATTATGTGTGTTTGTAGGAAGGAGCAAACATCAACAAATCTCTGACCACATTAGGAAAGGTTATCTCTGCCTTGGCTGAAGTGGTGAGTTGTGCATCTTGTCTCTCCGTTTCTCTCCCTCTGTCTTCCTTCTCTTTGACTCTCTCCTCCAGTATTGTCAGGGATTTTGTATGTCACTGGCATGCTGTAAAATTGTCTGCCCTTCTGTTCTCTCTCTCCCTTGTTCTGATAATGCATACCTAAAGGATAACTCTATCAGCAAGGTAAACCCTCTGACAGCTCAACTATTAACATGACAATTATCCTAAACAAAAATCTTAAAGGCAGAGTTGATAATCCTTGTGAAATGTTGATCATGCCACTGTGCCACTGTGTCATTTCCACATTAAACAACTTAAACCCTTTAAACTTAAGTAAACTAATACTTAGTTGATCTTTACTTTTTCTTTTTCGTGACTTTTCTTCTCTCTTCACCATATCTCCGATCTACAAGCTCACAACACATTGCGTTGCAACATTTTGTGAACTTATAGCTTGTTTATTTTCTCCGATATGCTCCCTCCAGAATAGGGATTGTAGGTTAATATGCATTTTTATCACCAGTTCTACTGAAAGCTAAATTCAACACATGAGAATCTAGTTTGGTTTGACCACACAATGATAAAACGAACCAAAGCAAAACAAGGGAAACCATATTTAAACCATATTATTTAGGGATGTCACCGAATAATCGATTTTCGAATATTCGTTAGATTAATCAATATTCGATTTTAATATTTCATAATCGATTTTTTTTTTTTTTTTCGTTTTTTTTTTTTTTTTTTTTTTTTAATACTATTTTTTGGCTTAGTTAGTTAGTTTCAACCAAAATATAGAATATAGGCTAACAATAGTATTAATGATAATAGTAAATGGCCATTGATTTATTATTCACACCAGCACCAACTGTAAACTGTGTAGAGTGAAGGAGCACAGCAGAGTGGCTGCCTGCTACACACTCCCCTCCCCCCCTGACTCAGACACAGGTGTGATTGATTCAGGCTTGATTGTTTGGTACTTGGTGGCCATCATCAAAGAAAAGGGAAAACAGCGTCCTCTGTATTGTAAAGCATCACAGAATCTGTTCTTGAGAGATTAGGTGAACAACAGTACACTGGCACACTAAAAAGAAAGATGAAGAGTAGTAGTTAGGCTACCAATTACCTGAAGAGCCATGTTGTACATATGTAAATGTGCATTGAAATCCAGTAAAAAAAAAAAACCTTTTTTTTTTTTTTTTTTTTTATAAAAAAATAATAACAATTAATTATCGATTTTCGAATAATATTCGAATATTGCTATAGAATAATCGATTTTGATAAAGGTCCATTTTTGACATCCCTAATATTATTAAGTTGTGCAATGGAGAGAAAAAAGAAGAAAATAAAGGGGGTTTGTCAAAACAATTGCATTTCATGATTTGTGGGACCTTCAGGGTAAGCAAAAGGCACAATCTTTGCTCTCTGAATAATCAAATCGGTTATATGACCTTGTTTCTGCTAGAAGTGAGACATTTGTCAGCACACATCTCATCATCTAGTCTCATTGTCTGTGATCATTTGTAATAGTCAGTGCTAACACAGAGAACATTGAATGAATAATGTTAATGGTGCTGTCTTTCCAGACAGCAAAGATAACATGTTATTTTGTTTATCGCAGAGCAAGAAGAAGAAGAAGAGTGACTTCATCCCATACAGAGACTCTGTTTTGACATGGCTGCTGAGAGAGAACCTTGGTATGATATTTATCATAGAAAATTACCTATCTCACTTTTCAGCAGGAAATCCGTTATATCTGATAATAACGCACATGAAATGTTTAGCAAAATGATTCCTGGTAATATGAGGTCTAAAATGACAGACAAAATAGACTGTCTTGTCTACACACTATAGCATTACCGTTCACGTTTTGATTCCGAATCGCATGGTAGACAGGTGTGAGTCTTAGATCATTAGTACCACATGAACATATCAGTTCAGTCTGAGAATAGGTGTATAAACTGAAAATGCCCAATTAAGTACAACATTATTTTTCTTTTTTTTATGCTTGTCCTGGTTTGGTGTAAATCTGATGTTGTGCCCCTCTGTCACAAGGGTAGATTTGCAGAGACACAGAACTGACCCTTTATGGATGCTGTGTTTTCAGGTGGAAACTCCAGAACGGCTATGGTAGCTGCCCTCAGTCCTGCAGACATCAACTATGACGAAACGCTCAGTACGCTTCGGTACGTTTTCCTGTTTAAGACACAACAGTGATTGAAATAAAGTAGTTGTCTTCCACCAGGCCGAAGGCACACATTACGTATCTCTGGGGTGATGTGATCAAGATCTTTCAGATCCCCTTCTAATTGGCTATGACTGCCTTCCAAAGTTTGCGGGCCCTGTGTAGGCAACCCAGATGGCCGAGACCTGCAACACATTTCTAGTCTTCATCCACTGAAGTTATCCTGTGGTTGTCGTTTCTCCACCTTCCTTCGACAGCTATGCCGACCGTGCCAAGAACATCAAGTGCAATGCTGTCATCAACGAGGACCCCAACAACAAACTGGTTCGCGATCTGAAGGACGAGGTGAATCGACTGAAGGACCTGCTCCGGGCCCAGGGCCTGGGAGACATCCTGGACGGTAAGGCTCAATAAGGCACACTGCACAGCTGCAAGGCGTGCAACAATGGGTTTTTCTCTCAGGGTCTACAGTACCACAAGCTGGCATCATCTCCTCTCTGACATTTCATCCGTTGTTGCTCATCCATCTAACTCTGTGTCTGAGGCCCTGCCCTTTCTAGTGGCCACATACTAGCGCCTAAAACTTGATCAAAGCTGCAACTACGACACAGTAAAGAAACTGTGTTAATTTAACTCTAAGAGAGTTCAAATGTGTACTCTCTTTCAAAAGTGAGTGAAATTGGCAAATTCTGTAGTGTTTGTGGACTTAGGATTCAGTATTTACACTAAGGTTCAACTATGGGATTGTATAGATTCCACGTTAATAAAACAATTGACTATATGTTGTGTACCACGAATGGCAGGTGCAGGCTACATTAGAGCACAACACTTAATTTACTGCATATACTCTAAGCTCATAGCCTAGTGAAATGGTGCCTATTAACCATTTCTAATATCTGATTAATTATTAATGAATTCATAATTGCATGCTTAACCTAGCACTTGACAAAAAGCCATCCCATCTTGTCTAATCCTCGTTCTCCTGTTCATTCTCATCCTACTCGGTGAGAAAATGTGTGTAAACGTTTACTTCCATTCTACTGGTCCTGAACTCTTATCCTTTTCATCTTCTCCTGCTTACCCCTCAGTCGAGCCTATGGGGGATGATTACCCAGGAAGTGGAAGCAAATGTGTGTATACTGTATATGAGCAGTGGTAGTCGTGCATCGTATATTGACTGCTTTTTGCACTACTACTGCTAGCTAAACTAACATTGCTTAATATATGCCAACCCATTTCCCCTTGTGATAATATACCCCCCAGCTTTTTGCATGTCAGTGCTGAAGATGCTAAAGCTAAACATAAGGAAATGCAGAATTGCAAGGCTTCCACTGGCCCGCTGATGTGGCTACAACTAGCATACCACTAGATAAGCATGCTTTGCACTCGCATTGGTTTGATAAATCTAAATTATGGGGCTGAGGCAGAGCTACATTATTTGCTGGTTAATAGACAACAAAAACCCACGATGTACAGATTGAAGTCTTAACTTCATTAACCCCTGATTCCATCTGAATATGTTGTCTGTCTCCTCCCCCACCCCAACCCTCATTTTTACCATTATAATCTCACTCTCTCCAACTCTTCTTCTTGCCAGTGAGCTTGTGGTCTGCACTTTTATTTGATTTTCTTCTTTCATTTTGACTAATTATCCACTGCAGGTGACAATGTTCAAGGCATTAGAATGCAGCTACTCAGTCAAATTGAGGCTCAGAACAACAGGCGGAAAGGTGCATGATTTTACTTTACTGGCTAGCCAGACTAGAGGTATTTGTATCCAGTTGGTGCTCATTTGAAGTGTTTTGCAGTAGTATTGAGTCAATAGTTAGACTTGTAAATATAGTACAAGCTAGTGTGCTTTCTTTTTTTGCTTTATTCTCCAAAATCCCCAACCTTTCCTCTCTTGCTCTGTCTTTTGTTCTATAATGTCCTTGTACTGTAAATTCTCACAAACTGCAAAGTGTGTGTATGTTCACCTAATAATTATACATAGAGAAGAGCATACTTCTGGCTTATTTTCCCCTAAATACAAACATACATTTGGCTCATGTTCTCCCTTTATGTTCTTCAATAGGTAATGAACTAGGTCTTGATTCCTAATTCACTCCATTAGGAAAGGCATAACCTGCCTGCCCTTCTACAAATTTTAACTATAAATGTCAGCACCCAAATAATTCAATGACTATTATCAGTTTACCCATTGATTATCAATGGGGTGAACATTAGGCAAAAATAGCAAATCTACAAGTTCACAACGCATCACATTGTGAGCTTGTAGATCGTAAAGATATTTTTGTATAGAACGAAAACAAAAGGGGGCCTAGTATAGGGCCCTGAGGGACTTTTAACTTAACTTAAGTGGTTTTAACTTACGTTGAGAGGACAATGTTTCTGAAATGTTCTCCTCGAGAATTAGAGAGAAAAGTCTCTTGTCACTTGAGACACCCTTCAGGCCATTTCTTTGAGATGATGAGCAAGCTGACCTTTATACGTAGAGGCTGCTCTGGCTGTGTGACTGTGTGTGTGTGTGTGTGTGTGTGTGTGTGTGTGTGTGTGTGTGTGTGTGTGTGTGTGTGTGTGTGTGTGTGTGTGTGTGTGTGTGTGTGTGTGTGTGTGTGTGTGTGTGTGTGTGTGTGTGTGTGTGTGTGTGTGTGTGTGTGTGTGTGCGTGCGCAAATCGAACGACTGACCTACAGGCTGAACTTTGGCAGCATGTGCCTATATGTATCACTGTCATGTCTCCTCCTTGCATCCTAAGTCTCCCTCCCATAGTCCAGTTGATGCAATGCCAGCAGTTTTCACACAGGGCATGCATTTCAAGACAATAGACAACTCTGTATCTGTGAACCAATTTAACACAGTAGAAATAATGTCATACATTTTAATAGTTGGATGACTGATAATCTCTAATTATGGCCTGTGGTAAAGGCAGGGTGCCTGGTTAATTGTGGCCTTCGGAGACTCTTTAATTGAATTAAAGCAACAAGCTTTTTCCCAGGAAGTGGAATTGAGTGGCACTCGTTTAGGATTTGATAACTTGCCGAGCTCCTAGCCTTGAGGCATTACAGTACCTGGTGTGAAAACTGCTGCTCTGTGTAGCTGACCATTTTGCTGGGTGTTTGTCTTAACCCTTTGGTGTGTGATATCTGTGTCTTACACTGCTGTTTCCTCCTCTTTGTCCTCTCTCTCCCTCTTTCCCCAACTCCCCGTCCTTTTTCTTATTATTTGTTTTATATTTGGTTCCTCAATTTTGTGTGCCGTCTACTCCTACCCTGTGTCTGTCTCTCTGTGTCTTTCTCCCCCTCTGCCATCTCTCTCTCTCCTGGTGTTGGCTCAGACCTGAAAGACATAACCAACAATAAGCATAGATACTTGCTAGCCTCAGAGAATCAACGCCCTGGCCATTTCTCCACAGCCCCTATTGGTTCCCTGACAGCCTCCCCATCTTCTGGCTCGCTCTGCAGCCAGGTGGGCCTGCTGCAGTCGGTCACCAGCATCCAGGAGCGCATCATGTCCACCCCAGGAGGAGAGGAGGCCATTGAGAGGCTCAAGGTAAATCATAGGCCCCGCTATGGTCTCGAATCAAGATACATGGGCAGTACCTACAGTAGGAGGGGACACAATCTTGTGTGTAGTTTTGTGTTGCTCGGACATTGAGGCTTAAATTATATTCCATTGCAGAACCCTTTTGACAAGAGTTTTTAACCAAAATATGCCTACTTACTGTAGAGCATGCACAAGAAATGTGATGCTGATCAATCCATATTCCAGCCGTTTTTGGAGCTGTGTGAAGCACAGGCTCCCTATACGTGGCCGTGTGGGTCTGTCTGTGTGTCTGTCTGTGTGTCTGTATTAGAGTTCTCAACGGGCCTGAAAATTAAGGCCCGGCCCTAACTGGGCCCGAGTGGGCTGACCCGAAGCCCGGCCCGACCCTAACAATTATCATCATTTTCGGCCCGAAAACCCGAAAGCCCGAGAGAGAGAGAGAGAAAAAAAGAAACGTCGCCAGTAGGCAGCTGGCAGCACGAGAACAGACATATAACAGTTGGCGAAATGGCAACTTCACATGTTAAATTGTTCATGAAACATGCAAGGTTCTGCACAAAATGTGCTAACGTTAAATCCCTGTTGTTGTCAACAGTCAATCTCAATCATACAGCTCTCATCCTCTCTCCCCCTGCCGTCGCTGCCTGCGTGATTTATGTTTCGTCCTTTCAACGGTCACGCAGGCAGCTGGTTCGGCAGATCTATAAACCCAAAACGTGTTCATCTGGCTTGCATTCTGGGCTTGCAGATCTGTTGTTTAGTGCGCGACACCACCTGACCACCATGCTTAAACATATACAACTCAGGCATGTAATAAGCGGCGCGCTGCGGCTGTAAAACCCTTTAATATAAATGCACACAGCAGCAGCAAAGGACACTTGATTAACCAGAAAGCATAATGGAATTAATAATATCTTACCAGCCGAGATGATCGTCTCTATAAGGTAAGAGGATGTCAACGTATGGTGCTTTTAGGTTGGTCATGTTGATGTTGTTGTTAATACAATCCTCTTAAGTCCTTGTCAATAATATCCAGGTTGGTTCTGCTTTGAATGTACTTTTCTTGGATTTATAACTTATTACAAACTTGTGAAACTGCCTGCTGCCTTTTAATTTAACATGCAGCTCCAAACTTTCATCGTAGCCGCTCCACACGGAGCTAACGGTGACTCGCTGCCTGTCACAGACTTCCGTATATCCAAAGGTTTCGATTGTGACGTCATCACAACAACCAGACTGCTCTATGAGACTGATAGACTATACTTCCGTATGCGTCACCGATTATCCTTGGTCCATTGGTTAGGAACTTAGGCAGGTTTCAGTGCTGCGCTGAAGACAGGCAGACAGCGATATGCGCCTGTTCTCTGTTGCTTGAGTGACGGAGCCCGGAGCCCGGCCCGGCCCGACTAATTATTATAATTGTTGGGCCCGGCTCGGCCCGATAACGTCGGGTCGGGCCGGGTAGGGTCGGGTTCGGGCCGAATTTGAGAACTCTAGTCTGTATGTAGCCTGAACTTCCTAAACTTCGGCACGCTACTAGTCCCACAGTTTTGCCACCACACACTCGCGCCATATGTCAAATCGACCGGCTTACTCGGGAATCGTGGGCTAGTAACTTGCTAAGAGAAAGGTTCAATAGTTTAATTGATATTAATTTATTAGTGAATTAATTTTCCCCATTGACTTATAATGGGAATCGCAAAAACTCACATTCAATTATTTGTCTCTCGCAAACCATAGGGGCTAGAGTTTCAAGACTTGGAGAGTAGGTTCATAATGATTTCAAGGATTAAATAAAAAATAATTGTGTCATTTGGCCGCATGGTGGCGCCATAACACCCCACTTTACGTTTTGGCCTGTAACTCTTGAACCGTAGGTCGGAAAATTAAAAATATTTTTTCCCTGGATTCCTTGGGTCATGACGCATCTCCCCATATAGGCCACGCCCATTTGCGCCATGATAGATTTTCCGCCATCTTGAATTTTCTCCAAAACACACTTTTTGCTCCTTTTCCTACATATTTTCTTCAAATGTCACAAAAATCGGTACACATGATCCACACACACACACACACACACACACACACACACACACACACACACACACACAGCTCCACTTCACACGGGTGTGATTTTTGGAGCTGTGTGAAGCACAGGCTCCCTATACGTGGCCGTGTGGGTCTGTCTGTGTGTCTGTCTGTGTGTCTGTATGTAGCCTGAACTTCCTAAACTTCGGCACGCTACTAGTCCCACAGTTTTGCCACCACACACTCGCGCCATATGTCAAATCGACCGGCTTACTCGGGAATCGTGGGCTAGTAACTTGCTAAGAGAAAGGTTCACTAGTTTAATTGATATTAATTTATTAGTGAATTAATTTTCCCCATTGACTTATAATGGGAATCGCAAAAACTCACATTCAATTATTTGTCTCTCGCAAACCATAGGGGCTAGAGTTTCAAGACTTGGAGAGGAGGTTCATAATGATTTCAAGGATTAAATAAAAAATCACACCCGTGTGAAGTGGAGCTGTGTGTGTGTGTGTGTGTGTGTGTGTGTGTGTGTGTGTGTGTGTGTGTGTGTGTATTGCAGTTGATGCTCAGGGCAGGCTAGACTCAACGGCACCTCTCTGGTCACCCAGGATCATGTGTACCGATTTTTGTGACATTTGACGAAAATATGTAGGAAAAGGAGCAAAAAGTGTGTTTTGGAGAAAATTCAAGATGGCGGAAAATCTATCCTGACGCAAATGGGCGTGGCCTATATGGGGAGATGCGTCTTGACCCAAGGAATCCAGGGAAAAAATAATTTTAATTTTTCGACCTACGGTTCAAGAGTTACGAGACAAGTAGGCCGTTATAGCGCCACCATGAGGCAGAGTGGAAATGCTTTTGGGGATTCGTTGAGTATGCCACCCCCAACCTGTGGTTGAAATTCAGTGTTGACTGGACCTTTTGTTTGTGATTTATGGCTATTGTTTGCAAAACGGGCCCCTCCCGCTAACTTTGGAAGCCCGTTACGAACGAACGGAATGGACTATCGCAATATCCCTTGAGTATGTTCATTGCATAGGTTCATAGATCATGTGTACCGGTTTTTAAGACATTTGAAGAAAATATGTAGGAAAAGGAACAAAAAGTGTGTTTTGGAGAAAATTCAAAATGGCGGAAAATCTATCCTGGCGCAAATGGGCGTGGCCTATATCGGGAGATGCGTCTTGACCCAGGGAATCCAGGGTAAAAATAATTTTAATTTTCCGACCTACGGTTCAACAGTTATAGGCCAAAACGTAAACTGGGCTGTTATAGCGCCACCATGAGGCCAAATGACACAATTATTTTTTATTTAATCCTTGAAATCATTATGAACCTCCTCTCCAAGTCTTGAAACTGTAGCCCCTATGGTTTGCGAGAGACAAATAATTGAATGTGAGTTTTTGCGATTCCCATTATAAGTCAATGGGAAAAATTAATTCACTAATAAATTAATATCAATTAAACTATTGAACCTTTCTCTTAGCAAGTTACTAGCCCACCATTCCCGAGTAAGCCGGTCGATTTGACATATGGCGCGAGTGTGTGGTGGCAAAACTGTGGGACTAGTAGCGTGCCGAAGTTTAGGAAGTTCAGGCTACATACACACAGACACACAGACAGACCCACACGGCCACGTATAGGGAGCCTGTGCTTCACACAGCTCCAAAAATATTTGTGTCATTTGGCCGCATGGTGGCGCCATAACACCCCACTTTACGTTTTGGCCTGTAACTCTTGAACCGTAGGTCGGAAAATTAAAAATCTTTTTTCCCTGGATTCCTTGGGTCATGACGCATCTCCCCATATAGGCCACGCCCATTTGCGCCATGATAGATTTTCCGCCATCTTGAATTTTCTCCAAAACACACTTTTTGCTCCTTTTCCTACATATTTTCTTCAAATGTCACAAAAATCGGTACACATGATCCACACACACACACACACACACACACACACACACACACACACACACACACACACACACACACACACAGCTCCACTTCACACGGGTGTGATTTTTGGAGCTGTGTGAAGCACAGGCTCCCTATACGTGGCCGTGTGGGTCTGTCTGTGTGTCTGTCTGTGTGTGTGTCTGTATGTAGCCTGAACTTCCTAAACTTCGGCACGCTACTAGTCCCACAGTTTTGCCACCACACACTCGCGCCATATGTCAAATCGAACGGCTTACTCGGGAATCGTGGGCTAGTAACTTGCTAAGAGAAAGGTTCAATAGTTTAATTGATATTAATTTATTAGTGAATTAATTTTTCCCATTGACTTATAATGGGAATCGCAAAAACTCACATTCAATTATTTGTCTCTCGCAAACCATAGGGGCTACAGTTTCAAGACTTGGAGAGGAGGTTCATAATGATTTCAAGGATTAAATAAAAAATAATTGTGTCATTTGGCCTCATGGTGGCGCTATAACAGCCCAGTTTACGTTTTGGCCTATAACTGTTGAACCGTAGGTCGGAAAATTAAAATTATTTTTACCCTGGATTCCCTGGGTCAAGACGCATCTCCCGATATAGGCCACGCCCATTTGCGCCAGGATAGATTTTCTGCCATTTTGAATTTTCTCCAAAACACACTTTTTGTTCCTTTTCCTACATATTTTCTTCAAATGTCTTAAAAACCGGTACACATGATCTATGAACCTATGCAATGAACATACTCAAGGGATATTGCGATAGTCCATTCCGTTCGTTCGTAACGGGCTTCCAAAGTTAGCGGGAGGGGCCCGTTTTGCAAACAATAGCCATAAATCACAAACAAAAGGTCCAGTCAACACTGAATTTCAACCACAGGTCGGGGGTGGCATACTCAACGAATCCCCAAAAGCATTTCCACTCTGCCTCATGGTGGCGCTATAACGGCCTACTTGTCTCGTAACTCTTGAACCGTAGGTCGGAAAATTAAAATTATTTTTTCCCTGGATTCCTTGGGTCAAGACGCATCTCCCCATATAGGCCACGCCCATTTGCGTCAGGATAGATTTTCCGCCATCTTGAATTTTCTCCAAAACACACTTTTTGCTCCTTTTCCTACTTATTCTCGTCAAATGTCACAAAAATCGGTACACATGATCCTGGGTGACCAGAGAGGTGCCGTTGAGTCTAGCCTGCCCTGAGCATCAACTGCAATACACACACACACACACACACACACACACACACACACACACACACACACAGCTCCACTTCACACGGGTGTGATTTTTGGAGCTGTGTGAAGCACAGGCTCCCTATACGTGGCCGTGTGGGTCTGTCTGTGTGTCTGTCTGTGTGTCTGTCTGTCTGTGTGTCTGTATGTAGCCTGAACTTCCTAAACTTCGGCACGCTACTAGTCCCACAGTTTTGCCACCACACACTCGCGCCATATGTCAAATCGACCGGCTTACTCGGGAATAGTGGGCTAGTAACTTGCTAAGAGAAAGGTTCAATAGTTTAATTGATATTAATTTATTAGTGAATTAATTTTCCCCATTGACTTATAATGGCAATCGCAAAAACTCACATTCAATTATTTGTCTCTCGCAAACCATAGGGGCTAGAGTTTCAAGACTTGGAGAGGAGGTTCATAATGGTTTCAAGGATTAAATAAAAAATAATTGTGTCATTTGGCCGCATGGTGGCGCCATAACACCCCACTTTACGTTTTGGCCTGTAACTCTTGAACCGTAGGTCGGAAAATTAAAAATCTTTTTTCCCTGGATTCCTTGGGTCATGACGCATCTCCCCATATAGGCCACGCCCATTTGCGCCATGATAGATTTTCCGCCATCTTGAATTTTCTCCAAAACACACTTTTTGCTCCTTTTCCTACATATTTTCTTCAAATGTCACAAAAATCGGTACACATGATCCACACACACACACACACACACACACACACACACACACACACACACACACACACACACAGCTCCACTTCACACGGGTGTGATTTTTTAGGTTAGCTCCCGTCCACACACACACACACACACACACACACACACACACACACACACACACACACACACACACATACACACACAATAGATATGGCTAGCATCTCGCACCGTTATGGGGCGGCAGTGGCTCAGGGGTAGAGAAACCGTCTAGACTCAGAGAAACCGTCATTAGAACACGGAGGGTTCCCAAAGGGTTCCCAGTTCGATCCCAGGCTCCCCCACGGTTAGTGTCGAAGAGTCCTTGAGCAATGTAATGCACAATCTCTGTAAAGCGCCTTGGATAAATGCGCTATATAAATGCACCATTTACCATTTACAGCAACACTGTAAAAAGTTGGAACTCAGATACTCAACTCGACATACTGTAAACACCTTTAAATAGCATTATCGCAGATTTCTAACCTGAATACATCATTCTATTGGGTTGAGTACTTGGAAATGGAAATATCTTTGTAAAGGCTGGACAGAACGCATTGAGAAGTTTTGTCAGATTCTCACATCACGATAGGATTCAGTTTACAAATCTGAAAACCTTGCCTTAGAAGGGAGCAGCAGAATCCCACAGCTATCTGTTCACTGTGCTGAAGTCTCCGTCTCTCACCACCACCACCTCTGTTTCCAAATGACAGCCTGGAAAACGTCTGGCTTCTGTCACTGAGAAATGGGAAATTCTAGAAGTCTCAGTCTGCCCTCTGACCGCCCCTTGTCTATCAATATACGTACAGTATACTATAGTGAGGATAAAGGAGTAGCTAGCCTTTGCAGTGATCTAATGTAAAAATAAAAAGATGGAATTGAGAAGATGTACTTTTTTACGATACTTTGTTGAATATTGACACGATCTATTAATTTGTAAATTTTCATATTATCTTTAGTAGTTATCAAGGAAAGATGACAACCTGATTGAACTAAAATCAAAGGGGCAGGGGAAAATATTATTATAGACAGTGCCATGTTTTCATTTCTTTTTTTTATTGGTTAGTTTTTGTTCATAAAAACCCACAGCTCACTGCTTTATTTCATGTTACGGCCAAACTATTGTTGTTTATATGCAGTTCAGGTGGTGTCTGGAAATCAAAAATCCTCTCTGCCTCCGATCCTCATCTGGTGTCTGTGCATGGCTTCCTCTCGCGCTATTCGTCAGACTGTGTTGATGAGGGAGTACATGGGGTGGCAACGATCAGCCATTAGGAGCAGCAGTTTCCATGGCGACCGTGGTGCCCAGTCTATCTGTCATCCAGTGTGACGTCAGGCGTCGACGCACATACGGAGGATATTGGACCAAAAATAGATCTAGATCTTTACGGTTTTATTAGTTGAAGGTTGAAGCCAATAAAAGATCACAGAACATAGGCGTTCTCAGTGGAGCCTTTTAACTAACACGTCATGGCACAGTCATTCTACCATGATGTATAATGGGGAATTGTTGATAACAAAAATGCATTGCACATAAAAAGAATAGAGAATAAATACATGGTAATAACTCTGGATAATCTGAATGGAGTTTACTAGGTCCCTTTTTACAGCAAACAGTATAGTAATATTTTGAATATATTCAATTGTCATTGTGTTATAATATGAAGGCATTAAACTTGCACACAGGTGATTTTACAGTGCATGCTTAAAAACCTCAAAATTGTAATGTGTGTCTAGTGCTGCGTCATGTCACACAATGAGTTGTAGTGTGACAGGTAGGGTTGCCACCCGTTCCGTATAATACGGAATCGTTCCGTATTGGACAATTAAAAGATGCGTTCCGTATTGAACCAATACGGAACGCGGTTTGTTCCGTATTTAACCAAATGCCCCATAAAGGTCTGTCACACAAACCTCAACACAGAATTTAACAATAATGAATGAAATAAAACACAGGAAAAGACAGCAAAAGGAGGGAGGGAGGGATTTACTGACAATGAAATGTGCTCCGTTACACGTTACTATGTCAAGCGTCCCCAAGCTGTCACGATGGTTGTGAGAGAGAGAGAGAGAGAGAGAGAGAGAGAGGAGGGGGGGGAGAGAGAGAGAGAGAGAGAGAGAGAGAGAGAGAGAGAGAGAGAGAGAGAGAGAGAGAGAGAGAGAGAGAGAGAGAGAGAGAGAGAGAGAGAGAGAGAGAGAGAGAGAGAGAGAGAGAGAGAGAGAGCCCCGTGTGTCGGTCTTAGAAAAATAAATAAATAAAATGACTCACGCCTCACATAGTTGCCTGTGATGATCCGTGAGTGAATCCATCTGATGTTACTCGCCAAAAACAATAGGTCCACAAGCATAGATTGTCTATATTCGGCAGGTGACACCATTTCATTAATAAATTAGCAGATTTCCCTGATTGATTTGGCTCTAACGTTGAAGTGCTGCCGCTGCGCTCTGTCTCCAGTCCAGTCACTAAGAGCTCGTTAAGTTATGTAAGTACTCCGTGAGTGTTGATAACAACTCTGCTTGCAATCATTATAAGCATAGCATCCTTAAATCCTTGTGCAGAGATTAAATGTCGATGTATAATTGCCTAAACCTTTGTTTAGTTTAGTTTTCTTTGGACAGATCTCCCCTCCTCTCTGTGTCCACACGTGAAGCAAAATTGACATGAGGTATTTTTTCCCCCTTGACAATAATAATGGAAGGCATCAAAAAAGCGATATAAGGTATTTTTTCCCCTTGAACAGAATGAAAGGCAGAAAATACTGTAATGTGTCTGAATCGATTTTTTTTAATTTAATTAAAAAAATACTTAGGCCTATATTTGCTTACTTATATAATACAAATATTTTAAGTTAAATAAACTGAAATCTTTGGATTTCTTTTTTTTTTTTTTACTATACCGCAACCGGCTTGTGAAACCTGCTCAAAAAAAAAAAAAAAAAAAAACTATCCAAATTATTTGACATATTACAACTTTTTTACGCAAATAGTTACTTTTCCTAGTAATTAGTTACTTTAACAATAGAGTAATTCAGTTACTAACTCAGTTACTTTTTTGGAGAAGTAACTAGTAACTATAACTAATTACTTTTTTAAAGTAATTTGCCCAACACTGGTTATACCATGTTGTGTGTTATAGTTATAACTATTCTATGCATTTCATGGGTTTGGGACTGCATTTTTTCGCCGGCCGGCGGCTGTGCCACGCGCACGGAACGCACGCACCGCGTGCCCGGAAGAGGTGTTCCTTATTTTACTAGTGACAGGAAGCAATAAACCATGTAGAGAAGAACAGATGGCTAGGGCGTTAACCCTTTACTAAAAGATGTAGCCATAGTTTAGTAGCAACATCCCCCATTTAAGGCCAGTGGGTGGGCTCAAGCAGAACACAGTGTATATTATATACCAGTAAGACGCCTAAGGGCGAAAAGCAACAGGGCGAGGTCATACCATCTGTCTGGTCATCTGTCTTGGCCATATATGGATTCTGTTAGTGTGGTTCCCCTAACTGGGCATCATCTGGGAATACCCATATATTGACTTTTATTTTATTTGATGCTTTATTAAAGTTATACCATGTAACTTTTTTTATAAAACAAATCTTAAAATTGTCCTAACTGTTAAATCGCTAAAGTTTTAGAACACCCACTCCGTTATTTTCAGCTTCTGAAGCCTTCTCTTTATATGTTTTCTATGAGCCGTGAGGGGGGGAGAATTTCGCGGCAAAATGACATAATCTGCATCATCTGTATACGTTGTGTATACGTTGGCCAATCACATCGCAGATCATACACACATGATACACTACCGGCCAATTACAGTGCATCTTGCGTCTTTTCAGGAAATAGCTTGCTTCAACAGCTTTGTTTACTGCTGGTCTAGAAGTCTAGCATGTAGCTCCCCAACCGCTGCTCGTAGAGGGACACGGGAGACCTCATTGAAAGCGTCTCAGCGAGGCGAGGCGGACGCGGTGGTCTGACGGCCCGGTCCGCGGCGAAAAACGGCCGAAAAAAGCAGACACGACCGCGGTTTGCTATACTGCTACAGACCACTAGTTGAGCAACTTACACAGTATAGCTTTAAGATATCGGACCAGTTACCCATATATGGAGATCCCTGAAACCCGAGATCCATGTATACAGTATGGAGATATGGGTATATTGGTTAGACTGACATGTGTGTATATTGGCATTCACAGATATGGGAGTCATCCTGGTGATGTCAGTGTTGGTCAGCTCCATATATGGAGGTCCATGACATCAGGGATTCTCCATACTATATGGGCATATCAGCCTTCATATTTGGGCTGGATGACATCAGGGATCTCTATATATGGGCAGGTCAGCGTCCATATATGGGCAGGTCAGACATAGCCATTGAGGTGTTACGGACAGGATGTGCCGGTTTACATACTTAACTGCGACCTTCGGTCGCAATTATTGTCATACGGGTGTTGAAACTCTTTGAAAAATCAAATGCAACTTCAGCGGGATGCTGTTCTGTATGTTACCAAACTGCTAAACGCAGAAGCCCACAGATCCAGATGCTCCGGGACGCTGTTATTACGTACTGTATATTAGGACGGTGCTCTTACTTAGCAGTTCAGATTCTATCACACAAGCTACCTTTTGTTCACTTCTCTCTCTCTCTCTCTCTCTCTCGCTCTCTCTGATCTGTGCTTAGGAATCAGAGAAGATTATTGCTGAACTCAATGAGACATGGGAGGAGAAATTGCGGAAGACGGAAGCAATCCGTATGGAGAGGTTAGTTTTTCTGTCATATCTCTCTCTCTCCTTCTCTTCACCCATCTGACTGTCTCATGCCCTCTTCACTTTCATTCTCTACTTCCCCTGCTGTCGTCACGCTCTACAAACCTCCCCCCTTCATCCACTAGTCACATCAACCATGTCTGTGCCTGTCCACTTGTTCTCCCAGCGCCTCGCTGGTGCCATTCTGTGCCGGTGGAAGTGATGTCACCCACTCTTCTTGTCATGTTTTTTTACAATAGAAATCCAGGTCCTCCAAGTGCTACCTTATAGCAGTCAGACACACAAACAAAAGCTTCAGACTGACTGATTTTATGATTTATTATTGTGTGTACTGAACACAGTAATGACCATATTTGGAACAGACATATCGAGTTGACCATCACTCTCTCGAAGTCCCTCGAAGCCACCAGTTTCTTTTGTGTCAGGCGGCTTCCTGGATAGTACAGACAAAATCAAGCATGGATGTTTAGCTGTATGCGTGTGTGTGCGTGTGTCTGTTAACGATGCATACCAAGGTATTCGAGTCTGACCTGGATTTATTTTCATCATTTAGGGAGGCCTTGCTTGCAGAGATGGGGGTGGCAATCCGTGAGGATGGAGGCACGTTGGGAGTCTTCTCTCCCAAAAAGGTAAGGGACAGAGACACACATACAGTATACACGTGCTGCTGGCTGCATTATCCTTTTTCCCATGGACAGTGCAATGCAGCCACAGCTATCTAGTCCCTGCCCCATTACATCATTACCACTATTTTCCATGTGATATCATTTCCGACTGGATCCTCCCTGTTTTTTTTCCCCTGCTGGTTTTCCCATCATTTCACCTTTCATTCTCTTGATATGATGCTTCCTCCACACCCTCAGCTTAGCCATGAAAGGCCATTTGATGAACATTTTCCCACCGAGAAGGTTTGTTGAAGCAAACGGATAAAAACATCCCACTCTAGACTACACTTGAACCCTAGCATCCCTATTCCCGGGATTCCATTTGATTTAGAGTGAAATACTAGCATACCTAGTATAGCGCCTTGACCCCGGTCCATATAGGATATAGGACAGTATATAGGGTGTTAATTGACAGAATGTGTGTCTGTTGTGGTGATTTACGACCATAGTCCCTTGTGATTACTGCCATCCCGTGTGTAGACACGTATTTCACCTCTGGCTACAAACGTCTACTACATTGTACAGGGTTCCCACGGTCATGAAATTCCTGGAAATATTCCTGTCTTTGGGCGTTGCGCAATGCGCATAGGAGTAAGCGACCTGTTATTGAGCTGAATTATTGTTATATAGTCCTGGAAATTGGGTTAAATATTCTGGAAAGTTTTGGAAAAGTTTGGGAAATTAATTGGTAAATTTGTGTGGGAACCCTGATTTTAGAACATCTAGGTTTCCAGTTTACTCTCTACTGGCCGACAAGATCAACTTTCCACATGAAATGCTGCATTTTTCCATAATGGCTCCTTGTAGTTAAAAGTTTCAATTCCTTCCCTCCCATCACAACTTGATATCGACTCTGCTTGCCCCTCCGTTATGCTTCCCTAAAGGCAACTTCTCAGTTTTCATGCATCTAGTTCTGTTTGCTGAGACCGTGCAGAGAGGGTATTAAATGATGAATTCAAATTATCCTGGTATTCCCAGAACCCTCCCTGCTTATTTATCTCCCAGCAGAGGCATTTAGTTGATATACTGTAGTACACTGGTTCCCAAAACACTGGGTCGGGAGTCATTTGTAGGTCGCAGACACATTTTATGGGTTTTTTTGGTCTCCTACATTTAGTTTTTATTAATTATTATTATTTTAAAATATTTTCAAAAAACATTCCCAAAAAATAATGAATTAAAAATCTAAGAAATTCCATAAATTAGAAAACAAATGTTTGAGAAGTAGTGAAAATAGCCGATCTACAAGCTCACGATGCAGTGCGAAGCGACACGAAGATCTGCTGTTTTCACTAGTTTGGGTCTCGGGCAAACGTCTTAATTTCTCTTTTGGGTCTCGATCTAAAGAGTTTGGGATCCACTGTCGTAGTATACCAGGAATGTAAAGCTCAGTAAATGTTCCCCATCTCTATCAGAGATACATTTAATAAATAAAGAATATAAAAATGAGTAAAATTAACAACATATTTGTACAGGTTAATTTTTACTTTCTTTTGTTAGGACTTTACTGTGTATTGTTTAATCATTAATTGCTCAAACACGTGTCACTCTCCTTGCTTTAGTATCGGAAAGATCTGCTGTACTACACTTTCAATTCATCCCCCTTTTTTCGTTGTGTGGTTTCACCCCTCCTTTTCTCACTGCTTGGCTTTTTTCTGTCTCTGCTGCTCATTCATTTTCATTTTTTTTCTCTCTTTCGTTTTCACTCTGCTGCCTCTCCGTGGGGTAGCTTTTCACTGAGAAGCCTTGTGATCTGTATGCAGGCTTTAATGGGGTCTTTTCCCCAAAGAAGGTTGGTGCTTCAGTGAAAGTAGCTCCTAGCATCATGTAATCATATACAGTAATACAGATTATATCTGGATATGCACATGGCCATTTTAGTCTATAGAATTCCTTCTATTGCCAGGTATGTTCGCACATACAAGGAATCTGTCTCTATGAAGTTGGTACATTACACTGAAAGCGACATTATTATTTCATTATTTACTCAGAATATAAAAATAAGTTAGTAACAATAGAGTACATAAACTGGTATTGTAGCTTAAGTACTGTAGGTAAATATGAAGTATTGCACATAGTAGTAGGGTACTGGCATATACATTCCACAATGCACTTGTATGAATACATATTTGTGTGAAGTATTAAATATTTGTGTGAAGGTGATGTGTACAGTAAGTCAGAATGCGCAGTAAGCAGAGTATTTACTGTAGGTCTATGGTTAGCCAGATTTTAAACTATGTCCGACAGTTGTCATTTACCAAGGCTTTTACTGGTACATTTACAACGCATATGCTGAAAAGTAAGGCACAGTAAATAATATATTTTTTTTTTCTGGGTACATATAATGCAATAATGGGTCTCACTTCTCATCTCTTTTAGACACCACACCTGGTTAACCTGAATGAGGACCCGCTCATGTCAGAGTGTCTGCTGTACTACATCAAAGACGGAATCACAAGGTAACTAAAAACTCCCGACCCGCGCATGGAATGCTAAAGAAGGTTCTCGAATAATTTTAGAAGTCCTTGGATGTGTGAGTCTCAGAAAAACCACACAGTAATTTTCATTGTTCCCGTGTTTTTGCTCGGCCAGAAGGATTCTTTCAGATCAGACGGATGATGCCGTCTGCCTTTGATCACCAAAGTTTTATGAGCTTAAGTTACCGTCGTCTCCTCTCTTTCCCCGTTTCCCCTCCTTCAGTAAACCTTTTTTCACCAGTGTATTTCGTTACCTCACTGCCTCGGGATGATAATGAATGACAGGATCCAAGATGAAGCACTGTTTAGAGCAGGGGTCTTCAACAGGGGGTCTATAGGGGTCCCCAGAGTTACTACAGGGGGTCCTCCAAATCTTTGAGTGATAGAAAGTTTTTTTTTTTCTTCTTTTTTTCTTTTTTATATTAACCACTTGAACCCTATGGTGTCCATATTCTGAGAACTTTTGCCAATAATAGCAGATCTACAAGCTCACAACGCCTCGCGCTGCGAGGCATTGTGAGCTTGTAGATCGAATATTTTGGCAAAGAGCTTTGGTGTAGGGGGGAAAAAGAGCAGACTAAGTACAGAGTGAAAGGTCAAGTGGTTAAATATCTGAAAACACAAATTTACATGAATCCAAAATACACCGACGATTGTGCTGTCAAACAATGAAACTATACGGAATCTATGAACAGGTTGTGGGGGTCCCTGCTTCATCTCTCTCTCAACTAAGGGGTCCTTGGCCTGAAAACGTTGAAGAGCCCTGGTTTAGAGTGTCACAAGTTAGCACCTGTTTGTCATGCACAATAGTTTTTATAGGTTCAGCCGTATCCTCAGGGAGCGCTTTGTCACCCCGATGGCTGCCGCTGGCTGCAGTGAAACATTCACTCACTCAAAATGGCTACCCTTTGTTTATGGTAGGGTGGGCCAGGCGGATGCAGAAAGACGACAGGACATCGTTCTGAGTGGCGCTCACATCAGAGAAGAACACTGTATCTTCCGTAGCGAGAGGAATGCCAACGGAGATGGTGAGAGTGTAGTTGTGCATTTGTGTGTGTGTGCTCACGCGTGCACATTTGTTTAGGTGTACGTTTGTGTTTGTATGTATGCGTATGCATGTGCTGTGCTGGTATGTTGAAGCAATGGATGCTCCTGAATGAATCCGTTGTCAGTGCGAACGATGACATTCACGCTCTTAGACATGTAAATGTTTCTCATTTCCAGACAAGGACCAATACCATATATCCTAGAACCTGTGGGCCGCAAGGGTATATTGCAAGTGGGCCACCAAATCATTGCCAAAACAATAATAATATGGCATTAATAATTTATAAAAAAAAAAAAGGAATGTTCAATGTTGGGAAAACGATGAATAGGAACTTAAAGTATTCTACAATATGTAGGTTCTGTTGATCCAAGCCTGAACATGTGTTTACCAAAATCTGATTTAATTGATCATTAAATAAAACTTGGTCTGGGAATGCACTGATTGGGTGCCATGTTAAATGTTCAGAATGGTGGGCCACGAATGAGTTTTAAGCATGCCCTGATCCTGAAAAGGTTGATGGGAACCACTGTACCTAGACTGAATGCTGCAAAAGGCAAACCTCATACTCGCTTTAGAATTCATGGGTTGCATTTGTAGTCCTACACCCACCATTTTGAGGACCAACACAGGTGTTTTGATTAACGTAGAACATTGGTTCTATGCTAATCAGACAAATTGAACACCTGTGTTGGTCCTCAACATGGCCAGTTTAGGACTACAAGTGCAACCCATGAATACATTACACATACAGTGTCATCTTTATTTATAAGCTTTGGCCTATGAAAAAAGTAATTCAATAAATGCCATTAGTCAGTACTCATTGGCTCTTTACCAAATTGAAGGTTACGTCACTGAGGCTTTCTGGTAAACGTATGATTATGACTCATTGTTGATTGATTGGTGTCCTGTTCACTGCAGTGGTTGTCATGCTGGTCCCCTGCGAGGCATCAGAAACCTATGTCAACGGCAAGCGTGTTGATGGTGCAGTCCAGCTTCGTTCAGGTGGGTATTATAAAGACATGTTCTCCATTTTAAGTACCGTAATTGCCGGACTATAAGCCGCTGCTTTTGTCCGATGTTTTGAACCCTGCGGCTTATACAGCGGTGCGGCTTATATAAAGATTGTTACAGCTAACGGCCAGTTCGTTCGTTTTACAATGGTCTTTAACAAGGATTTATATATAGATTTATACAGCTAACGGCCACCAGGGGCGCTCTAGTGGGAAGCAGGAAGGACACCTGCGGCTTATAGTCAGGTGCGGCTTATATATGTAAAAAAAGAAAAAACATTTTTCTTCTAAATTTAGCTGGTGCGGCTTATATTCAGGTGCGGCTTATAGTCCAGCAATTACGGGTATACAGTATACGTTCTCACATTCAGTATTACTATACAGTGTGGACAAGCATACAACTCTGGGCATGTTAGACTTGTACTTTGTCCAAAGGTCCAAAGATCAGGATGTGACATTTTGTTAACTTTGTTAAAGGTGGGCCTGTAAAGCCCTTTCATACTTTAATTGTGATTTTAGGTATATGCAGATAAACTTGGCCAAACATGAGACAAATTTAGACAAACTCTTTGCCAATACTTGAAGAACCATGTTACCTTTTATATGGAGGTGAAACATAGAAAATACTCGAATTTGAGTTACATGTACCATTATTCACACTGCTCCACTGGTCCTATACCAGTGTTGCTAAATGCCACTACTTAACTCATTCTGTGCCTATCCCGAACATGTTCGGCTTTATTTCAATCCAATACAATTTTTTTTTTATTAATTGACTTACCCTGAGCTGCTTGTAGAGTCGTGGGTGGTCCTGGCTCGTCCTACGCTAGCCAGCTAGCCATTTTACATGGTCCGACGATATATTCCATTAAAAATGGTTTAAAATACATTTTTGAGCCCCCCAATGTTCACCAAATGTTCAGCGCCGCTTCCGGAACGACGTCCAGTGTGCCTATCCCGAACATGTTCGGCTTTTTTAATGAAATGAATAAAATGATCCGAGGCCTTCTGAAGCCTGAGCCTAAATTTAAAATCCAGTGTTCCAAATCCGGGGGCCGCCATGCCGGCCGTTAGCCGCGAACGGCGCCGCGAATCGCCGCCAAATCCAATGAAAAACCACATCTTTGGAGGCCCATATCTCTGGATTGTGTTTTTAGGGATGTGGCGCGAGGTTTATTTACGGCGAAATCGCCTAAAAATGATCTTTTAAATGACAAAATGCTAATAGCTATTCTGTAGCCATTTTCATCCGGGACCTTTCCATGACGTGCACGAACGTGAGCACGCGCGTCACTGCAACGTGAGTCCCCGGATGCTAATGCGCTCGCCTATGGGACAAACCCTGGCATTCTTTGGTGCCCTCTAGGGGCTGGCACTGGAAGCGTTAACTGAACTTGTCCTCCAATGGAACAGTGTCTTTGTCAACACTTGTGTGTCATCCATCTTGGTCATTTAGGAAACCGCATCATCATGGGAAAGAACCATGTATTCCGGTTCAACCACCCTGAGCAGGCTAGGGCTGAGAGGGAGAAGACCCCCTCGGCAGAGACCCCTGTAGAGCCCGTGGACTGGACGTTTGCCCAGAGAGAGCTGCTGGAGAAGCAGGGCATTGACATGAAGCAGGAGATGGAGAAACGGTAAGGCACCCGGGGAAGAATGCTTTGGAAGATGCATTTAGAGTAGAATCATCAAAAGCGTGTTATAGATCAATTTCCATAGATTTATAATGGTTCATAGATTTACAATGATTGAAATGGAATGTGCATAGATTGAAGCGAGACGCTTTTCGACCTCGTCGGTCTTGGCTGAGGATGACCGACCAGGTCGAAGCGTCACATTTCTCCCGGGTGAGGCAAATCAATCAATAAAAGGACATAACTGAGTGCTGCCTGTTTTCTCGTTTCTTTGTACCTTTGGGACTCTCTTGCAAAGAGTGTTGCGGTCAGTTTTAGGAATATACATACCTATGCCTAGATTTTGGAATATAGAAACTGTAGATGCCTAGATTTTGATATATGCATTCTGAAGATGCCTAGATTTTGGAATATGCATAGATATATTTGTGGAATATGAATGTGATTTTCTTTTTTTCCCCCTTTTTTTCTAGACTCACTGAAATGGAGATTTTGTACAAAAAGGAGAAGGAAGAAGCAGACCAACTTTTGGAACAACAGAGACTGGTAAGTCCTGGCTGGTGTTCAGTCAAACCCTCTTCACGACAATGAAGTGCTGCTTGTAAGCCGTTATCATGCTAGTTCAAATATAGTTCTAAAGTTTGCAGTAACTGTAGCGAAGGTTTAACTGAAGCCAATCCATTGCCAAGATACTCTTTTTGTTGGCTTGTAGCTTAATTCATTTTCTGGGGTGACACAAAATGCTTGCTAATGGTTTGATTGTTTTAAGTGAAATAGGATCCAGGATAGAGGGCTATGATGGGATGGATGCTAAGTTAAAACACGGTTTACCTATGGCTAGTAATAATTGTATGGCTACGTCTGCATTATGGGTAATAGTCTTGCTTGCTCCGTTGAAGTCTGACTAGTACTAATTTTCACTCTGAGATCTTGACACTTTTTGAGGTTCTGTGTGTGTATGAGTGAATCACACTTGTTGCTCTTGGCGCATGACTGTTCTTGCATGGAAGTTGAAATGTACTGTACTTGCTCTGGTTTTCAGATAGTTGACCCCCCTCTCTTTATTTTGGATTGATTTCCTGTTGCAATTTGATTCAGAGATAATTTAATTATAAAGCTTTCCCCTTTCCAAATCCCTGTTTTCACGTTTTCTTGTACAGTACTGTAGATTTGAACAGAATCTTGCAAAACAGCACATTTAAACAGTATCTAAAGCAGAAAATGAATTTGATCTTGATGGAAATGTATTTAAAACTCAACATTGCTTAAAAGATAAACCATCTGTTTCTTATATAAAATGCTGCTGCTTTTGCATGGTTCATGTTAATAGCATGTTTTCTTAACTCGGCACTGGTCTGTGGACCAAGTTGCAGTGTTTGCTGATAAAATGGTCAACCTTGAGGCGGCTATTGATTTGCTTGGTTTAGATTTCTACTCTAGTTTTCTTGCTCTGTTTTTGTCTTGAGTTCTCATCTCTTCAATGCAGTTGCTGATGTGTACAATGCATTGTGATAACCTGTGTTCCTGCTGTAGTATTTCGAAGGCTAGTGACAATGTGGTTTCTCATTGACTTCTTTGGCTACCTCTCTTTGCTAGCCTCACACAGTGTCTTTGTAGCACACTGAGGGTATGGCTCCACAACAAGAGTTATCACTGCTCGCATCAATAAACCAAATAAAGACCTCTTCTGTACTCTGGTGGTTTTATGTGCTAAACTATACACAGGTTTAGGATTCAGGCTCTCCACAACATACAACATGTCCAGTTCACAGATACATTGTCACACAGGAAGATTTCAAGTATCTGTTTCAACTGGTTGTGATCTGTAATGTTCTTTGTCTACAAAAACAAATGAGAAACTGCATTTTCTTTCAACTAACTTCTTTCTTGTAGTGGATTAACACTTAACCTCAATTTCGTCTTTCCTCTCTCTACTGGCTTTTCCAATAAACCTGCAAGAACACTTTCCGTCTTCTAACTCACTGCTAATACTAAAGCCACTCAAATCTTCTGGACTTCAAATGGGGGAAAGCTTCGAAATTCATCTGCCTTTTTGCATGCCTTTGAAGCATGTTTGGAATCCAGCTCTCAAATACCAAAATTTCCAATTGCGAAGAGGAATATGACAAAATGATTCAGAATCACTCCAATCAACATCTGTCCTCTGTTCTGTTGATATTTTTTCTAATCATGATAGCCATGCTTTACCTTTTACTTATACTTAATATCAATATGCAACATTGGGAACAATAATTGCATCCCAAATCTTTTAAGTATGAAAAAGAAAAAACATTTGTATTTGCTAGCATTTTGTTTGCATGTCCGTAAAATATGATGTACCCAAAATAATGAGTAATTGATTCATAACACCATATAAACAATTTACAAAGCAATATATTCAAAATGAAAGAAAGTCAATGGAAGCCACTGTCTATATATTTTTATTTAAGCTCTTCCTGAAATTTTAATTTACAGTGGACATGTTTTTTTTGGAAATGATACTGCATGCTGTCATACATCTTGTAAGATGATGTATGCTAAATATTTAACGTTCTGCTTAAAATAATCACTGGTAAATCTGATACTTGGTACTTACCAAAAACAATCTTGTCCTAGCTCTTGACTCTTGATTATAGCTGATGCAATTTGTCCAAGAGCTTAATTTGTGATGATAAAAGTTCCCATGTTGCATATTCATACCTGTATTCATTCTTTATTTTTAAAAAGCCATCCTTCTTCTCTTTGATTTCCCCATTTTAATTTCTCCATTTTTGTTGGGAACCATTTGGTTTGTTTCCTTTTTTTTGTTTTCTTAAGGACGGCGACTCTGATAGTGGGGATGACTCAGATAAGAGGTCTTGCGAAGAGAGCTGGAGACTGATCACTTCCCTGAGGGAAAAGCTGCCTCCCAGTAAGCTGCAATCCATAGTGAAAAAGTGCGGATTGCCCAGCAGTGGGAAGAGAAGAGAGCCTGTTAAAACGTACCAGATCCCCCAGCGTCGCCGTATCACCAAGGACTCCAAGTGGGTGACCATCTCAGACCTGAAGATCCAGGCAGTCAAGGAAATCTGCTACGAGGTGGCACTGAACGACTTCCGCCACACGCGGCAGGAGATCGAGGCGCTGGCCATCGTAAAGATGAAGGAGCTCTGCGAGAGCTACAGCAAGAAGGACCCCAACGAGCGGGACTCGTGGAGGGCTGTGGCGCGGGACGTCTGGGACACCGTGGGAGTGGGCGACGAGCGCATCGAGGACCTCCTCACCAACGGGGCCAGAGCAGGTGGCGTGGTCATGGACGACCTGAAGGTGCACATAGACAAGCTGGAGGACATCTTGCATGAGGTGAAGAAACAGAACAACATGAAGGATGACGAGATCCGCGCTCTCAGGCACAAGATGGTCAAGATGGAGAAGGTCCTTCCGCTCATCACCCCCGATGGTCAGGAAAAGCCTCGCGGCACCAGCCCTCCAGCCAGCGGTCCCACGACTCCCAGTCCACGAGAAGCCAAACCGCCCTTACCTGAAAAGCCTGAAGCAGAGGATGGAGAACAGCAGAAGGGGCAAAGTGCAGGAGATGACTCAACCCTAAAACGAGGCCACATGCGCTGGATGCGTCAGGAGCAGGTACGCCTGAAGGGCCTCCAGCAGCAAGAGATCTCCCAACAGCTCCGGAGGCACAATGGACCGCATCGATTCATTCCCCCGGAGGACCGCAAGCTCCGCTTCCCCTTTAAGAGCAACCCCAAGCACCGGAACTCGTGGAGCCCTGGTACCCATATAATCATCACAGATCAGCAGGTCATCGAGTTAAAGGTACCCAAAGAGGCTGTTGAGGAAGAAGAGGGTGAAGGTCAGTGTGAGGATGGAGCTACTAGGATGGCGGCTTCGATTATTGCAGTCACTCCTGCAAGTCCCAGCCCAGTCCCTGTCCTTCGAAGAAGCAAAGACCTGGAGCAAGATCTAAGCCAGGGTCCCAGATACAACCATAGGAACAACAACAACCACCATCAGCACCCTCAGGAGCGAGGCCGCAGCAACTCCTTCAATCATCGCCAGCGGCCCTCTGGCTCCACGGAGTCACTGCAGCACAGTGAAAACAGTAGGAGGCATTCACAGGTCTTCTACCAGCCCCGCCACTACCAAAATCAGCCACCACAGCCTTCGCCACATCCCCACCAACAGCCTTACCACTACAACAGCATGCCCTATCCAGATGCAGGCTTCAATGGCTACCAGCAGTACCACCACACTGACCAAGCTAACCATCCAATGAGCTTTCAGGCTCCTCCAAGAATGCGCAGGCAAATGTCAGCCCCAAACCTGAAAGCCAGCAGGGAGACGACAGTGTGAGCGGGATGAGGGGGAATGAGGGGGGTTAGGTGGAGGTGGCAGATGTACTTTGAGTAGGCAAACACATTACAGATCACAACAGCTCAGAATCCTGCGAGTCAAACAGCTAGAACTGTGACATTTTTTGCACTTGAACAGTGACAGTGTGTTCTTGGTTGATCCAATTTTTTTATTGTATGTATTATAAGAAGACATTTTATCATCACCATAATCTATGCCTTTGTATCAGTTATGCTGCAATGTGCGTTCTGTCAATTCTTGCATTGGGAGAAACTGTCATGAGGAACTGAAGCCAATAGAAGATGCAGTGACTTTTAAAAGAAGAAATGAGATAAGAATTGCTATTTCTGCATTCTTCTTCTTTTTTTACACATCATGATAATTCATCAATCATGTTTTCATTTGTTTGCCAAAAGCGCTTCATTTTTTAATTTCTGAGTTTACATTTCTTGCCACTTAGTATTGATTTATCTTGAATGTTAACCTGTTATAAGTGCTACAAAGTGCCCAATAGTCATTATAACATTAATATACATCAATATAAAGTGTAACCCTAAAACCTGCTTTCTCTCTAGGACGGAGCTGTTGCTCAATGTTGGGGTTTAATTATTATTACCTAGTTACAATTTTACTTTTTTTGTCCAACGTACATCTTCTTTGGCCTAGATCTGGAATCAAGGGACCAGTTGGTTGGACGTTTTTAATTACAGTATGCCTAATGAATAGATTGATGCCTTTTGTCCATCACATGACTGAAACAGTGGTACAAGAAAGTGTTATTCAAAGTGCCTTTTGATTAATTAACCCATTAACCCTGCTCTGCTCCTTTCATAATTCAAGATTTAAATGGCCTCTTCTATGTGTATCCTATCCTATCCTATCCTATCCTATCCTATCCTTTATGTTCTTCCAGAGAGCATAAAACTTTGCGTACAATTTACAGGGTCAATCTTTCTGCACCACTAATCAGAACTGAACTAACTTTTAATTTAGTAGTAATATATTGATCAAATGCAATTATAAATTGATCATCAAATCCCCTAGATAGTAAAAAAAAGAAAAGAAAAGAAAACTTTTATTATTATTTTTATTATTGTTTCAAATATGTGACTTCCACACAATATTAAAGGATCTATTTTGCACTTCTGCATGTCATGGCCAGGCTGTATAGTGTTAATATTATTCAATTAAGGATTTACAAATGTCTGGAATGAAAAGATAATTGAACAACAAATCTTTTAGTTCATATAATTAGTTAAAAAGTAACTTTTTTGATGTGATGCTGCATTCTGCCAGGATCTTGGAATTTGTCAAGACAAAGACCCCATGAACCGAAAATACCCTGTAAAATCCTCAATGTTCATTTGTCCAGTAACTTAACACAAGATTTGACTGTGTATAATTAACTGAATTGTTAATCCAAGTACCTAAACGGTTGTTAGGTATAAAACCTAAATGTTAACCTTGTTAAGAACATGACACCCAAACCTGTCCCTAACATCCTTCCTGTCACTCTTCCTGTAGAAGCCGCATATTATCATGAATTGAGCTCAGACTTTTTTTCCCTCTTTATTTTTTTCTCTCTTTCAAATTAAAAGTAGTTTTCGTGGTTCACTGAGTAAGCACACAGAACTACAGCGTCTTTGGAATGGATGCCCAACAGGGTGTTGTCATGGCAGCCCCAAAACATTTGGAAAGCGAACAATGAATCAAAGTTTTTGCATAATGTTATTCATTCCAATATCTATGGAAGATGGGATTTTGAGAACTGCCTTCTTTTGGCTACATTAAATGTCACAGACACATAAAGTATGTTTATCTATATATGATTAGTACTAGGTATACAGTATCTGTAATACTAACAAAGTTTGTATGAACTCGGTTATCCAAGTTATCATTTGGAAAACTATGTTTCGCCTCTATGCTGTGGTTGAGGCTTGTATGAATGCCACTCTGCCTGTGACACTGCCTTATCAATGATCATCCCTGCTGCTTTTACATTTAGCTTTAAAAGAGCCCAGTGATTATCATACAGTCTCATCGTGCTACTTGACTTATTCTCAGAGAAACAAAAGGGCCCTCTGCAGTATTGGAAGATACTAATAAGACAAACTATGAAATTCAGCTTGGGTTCAGAATGAAGAAATAATTTTCCTTTTGAAATCTTTTCCACATTTTCACTATAGTATTTACTCTATGCATTTACTATGCTGTAAAGCAAACCAAATGATATATGGATATATGCGTATATATACGTATAAACCTAGTCTCTTTAACTTGCGCTGTTATCTAAATCTTCCAAGTGCTCTTTTTTTATGACTGCCTTAGCTTACGTGTGCTCACACTCCAATAAGTGCTCCATTTAAAGAATGTTATTTAACGCATGCACTGGTGGTGCTGACGCTTGATAATACCAGGTAAGCTGGAAAACTATACAACAAGAAATGAAAAATGTACAGTTTACTGTTCTTTTTTGAAAATATACATATAAATGAACTATTTGTTGAGTCTCCGTTCAAGTGTTGAGTGTTGTATCATGTCTACTATCTACATCTGCAATATTAAGAGTACCAAGTGTGATGCTCCAATCAAACACTTTGTGCAAACGTATTGTAAAACACTATTGTCCATAGGTTAAAAAAGAGAAGGAAAAAATTGTTTTATTGAATTCCTGTGTTGCTGGATGTTTATTTTCAAAGTATGACTGAAATAAAATGACATGTGCAAATGCAGTCACTTATTATACCAGTAAGACTCCCTAATCGGGAGATAAGCGCAACGTGATTTTAGGGCAAAATTTGTAGGAGCAGTGTCCAAAAATTTGTTTGAAAAAATCGGCCTGACGATGTCGCTATATGGGACAGATCCATGTTGATGACATGAGTGCAGACATACTGTGTAGCGATTTGCGTGATTTTAGGGCAAAATCTGTAGGAGCAGTGTTCAAAAATGTGTTTTAAAAAATCAGCCTGAAGGTGGCGCTAAATGGGCCAGATCCATGGTGAAGACATGAGTGTAGAGCAAGTCTGTACCGATTTGTGTGATTTTAGGGCAAAATTTGTAGGAACAGTGTCCAAAAATGTGTTTGAAAAAATCGGCCTGATGGTGGCGCTATATGGGACAGATCCATGTTGATGACATGAGTGTAGACACTGTGTAGCGATTTGCATGATTTTAGGGCCAAATCTGTAGGAGTAGTGTCCAAAAATGTTTTAAAAAATCGGCCTGAAGGTGGCGCTAAATGGGACAGATCCAGGTTGATGAGATGAGTGTAGACATACTGTGTACCGAACATTTATATTTATACACTGTATGGTGACGGAGGTTCATTTTATTTTTTATAATAAAAGGGTTAGCACATGTAAAGGACCACAAAGAAACCCCAAAATGTGTTAAAAATGGTTTACCAGACTTGATGAAAGCCTATGGCTGAAACGTCTTGTCAATCTGCTACAGTCTGCCAACTATTTAGCCTTTTTGTGTTGCCCTTTACGCGTGAGAACAATGATACGTTTGATGTTATTGGTCACATGCACTGTTTAGTTTTGAGCACTGGACCTCATTAGTTGGGCTCATTTGTTTTTACTTCAGGGGGGAAGTTTGCACTAAGCTTGACCTCTGCGTGCAATAAACATTTAAGGACACCATTGCAGAGAAGACTATTTGAGAATACATAAATGATGTATGCAGTAAAAGAGGCTCGCCAACTCAGTTGATACGAACTACAGTATATAGACCACAGTCTTCAATAGCGTTACAAATACAAAGGGCAAGTGTTTCCGAAATTCCATACAATGTCTGTATAAGAAGGAATGCAGCTTTCATGATTAATGTAGTGATAAAGAAAAAGCAGATAAAAGCAATGGATTAGAAATAACATTTCAGTTTGACAGGCTGGTGAACTGATACAGCAGTTGCAGTGTTTTCAGTGAGTTGGTACTGCAGCAGCAGAGAGGAGGTTCGTGACAAATGAAAGGCTGCATTGTCTCCCCAAGAAGACCCAGAACAAACACGATGAGGTCATCAGGACCACAGCCTGCCCTGCACTGATGGCGCCCCTCATTGGATTACACTGGACTCAGCTCTGACCAGCACCTCTCTACACCACGTCCGCACATTCATTTATTTTTTTGTTACTGTCAGGGATATGGTTTCCTACTAGTGTGATAAGAATGTAATTATTTATTTTCAAATGGTCCATCTGGACTTGTTTGTGTGTGTGTGTCTGTGCGTGCGTGTGTGTATTCTGAATGGTTTATATACAATATATATGGGAATATCGATGTACATTGCTAGGCACAACAGGATTGGTGATCTATTAGTTAAAGGGAAAGACCACCCATTTTCAATATTGAACTATGTCATTAATATACCTTAGAGGAGTTGTGTGGAAATAGAAAAAAGTTCTCCCCTTCTGTGTTGCCTAGAACTGGAAGATTGATTTTGGGGTTTGTATTGTAAAGTACAACGGTGTTATGTCATCAAGTTGTACTTTACAATACAAACCCCAAAATCAGTCCTCCAGTTCTAGGCAACACAGAAGGGGGGGAACCTTTTTTCTATTTCTCCTCTAAGTTATATTAATGACATAGTTCAATATTGAAAATGGGTGGTGTTCCCCTTTAAGGTTCATGTGTTCAATCTACTAGAATGTATTAGCACTCTTGTGTTTCCATTGTCATGTTCAAGAGCTCAGTCATTGGCTAAATTCTGTTCAGGAGACGATGCTTCCTGTATCCGTGATCTGTATCCTGAAACACTTATTATTGAGTTTCCCAAGTTTGTGCATCCATTACTGTTTGTGTTCAATAGTTCCATATTGTTACAAAAATCATGGCACTATGCAAGGCAGGGGTGTCCTTTTCCTTGAGTCAGGCTTAGGCTGACCGCATACGTTTACTGTGGAACAGAACATGAGAGGCCAACAAAGGTGTGCACTACAGGCTGCAACTATTGATTATCGTCTCAGTGATTTTTTATTTTATTTTCTATAGATTTTTTTAATAACTTCTCAACAAACCAATGCAAAAACATTGAAAGTATTTTTCATAATCGACTAAAACGATTAGTCTATTAACTTTAATCCAACAATGGTGTCACACAACAATAGCTAAAATAGCTAACAATGAGCGAATATTGTGAACTAGATTGTTTATTTACACCATTCGATTAAATTGATGAGTTTGATTAACTGTTGCACCATTCAGTGTGCACGGCCTGATGATGATTAGCCAGGCTGTTCTCCTCTCATTGTTTCAGCTGTCCTCTCTTTCTCTCTACCGTACTTTCATGTCCAGGATTACGAGAGCAAGCTCCAGGAACTCCAGAAACAAGTGGAGACTCGCTCTCTGGCCGCTGACACACCCGATGAAGACGAAGAGGAGGAGGAAGAGGAGGAGGAAGGTGTGTTTTTACTTTTCACCCTAGCTCATATCCTGTCATTTGAATGTTATCCAAGACCAACAAGCAAGACACGCCATCTCTGCTTTACTTCCCGTATATGTGTGACGTAGGTGGCCGCCTCTTTAGGAGGCCAGAAGTAGGTTATGAGTCTTTTGATTCCAATGTGAACACAGCTTTGGGCTGATTCTTTAGTTTAGCACCATGGCCACTGAACTAAATATTGGACCCATTCTTCACATCTTCTGTACATTCTGACACTAAAATGGCAAAGCATCTTTTGTAATGAAATACAAATGCCCTCTGATATACTGTATGTTGCTTTCTTTTACATTTTCTCCCAGAACCTAAGCTAGTGGGATGTGCGTATTGTATTCCCCTTTTCTTAAACATCAAAACAAAATCATATCACACATGAACTCATTACATTTACTGAACAATTGTTAATATCACCTTTCTAATTACCCACTAAAGTAATTAAGTCCATCCGATCTATTCATAGTCTCTAATCCTCTAAGAATTAAATATATGCTACTAATAATCCAGCTTGCAACTGATAAGTATAGTAATATGCACATTAATTTTAATGACATCCAACTAAAACCATGCGATTTGAAGCTGTGTGTGTGTGTGTGTGTGTGTGTGTGTGTGTGTGTGTGTGTGTGTGTGTGTGTGTGTGTGTGTGTGTGTGTGTGTGTGTGTGTGTGTGTGTGTGTGTGTCTGTCTGTCTGTCTGTCTGTCTGTCTGTCTGTCTGTCTGTCTGTCTGTCTGTCTGTCTGTCTGTCTGTCTGTCTGTCTGTCTGTCTGTCTGTCTGTCTGTCTGTCTGTCTGTCTGTCTGTCTGTCTGTCTGTCTGTCTGTCTGTCTGTCTGTCTGTCTGTCTGTCTGTCTGTCTGTCTGTCTGTCTGTCTGTCTGTCTGTCTGTCTGTCTGTCTGTCTGTCTGTCTGTCTGTCTGTCTGTCTGTCTGTCTGTCTGTCTGTCTGTCTGTCTGTCTGTCTGTCTGTCTGTCTGTCTGTCTGTCTGTCTGTCTGTCTGTCTGTCTGTCTGTCTGTCTGTCTGTCTGTCTGTCTGTCTGTCTGTCTGTCTGTCTGTCTGTCTGTCTGTCTGTCTGTCTGTCTGTCTGTCTGTCTGTCTGTCTGTCTGTCTGTCTGTCTGTCTGTCTGTCTGTCTGTCTGTCTGTCTGTCTGTCTGTCTGTCTGTCTGTCTGTCTGCATTTGTACTTGTTTTACTATGCTTGTGAGACCCTAATGTCCCCAGAAATACATTAGAATTTAACAGAAAATTTGTGAGGACAATTTTCCAAAGAGAAATTGCCTGGGGTTGTTGCTAGGAGTAGACATTTGGATGTAAAAATGGTAAAGATTACATCCTAAAATGTTGATGTCCTCACAAGTTTAGTATTAGAAGCTTGCGTGTGTTTGTGCAGCGGTGCTTACTGTGTGCGCCGATGGATAACCGCAGGTGTTCTTGCCTCCCCCTCAGTGCCGTGGACCCAGCATGAGTTTGAAGTGGCTCAGTGGGCCTTCCGAAAATGGAGGTACCATCAGTTCACCTCCCTCCGTGACCAGCTGTGGGGGGACGCTGTGTACCTGAAGGAGGCCAACGCCATCAGCGTGGAGCTCAAGAAGAAGGTAGAGAAACATTCCTTTTCAACTTGTGTGGAGACATTTTACCGTGAATGATGAATCACAAACAGCCAATAGCATTTTTATTGATTGATTGAATACTTTATTAGCAGTTCGCATAAGAAACTATAACTGCACTCTGTCGAGGTAACAACTTGCACATTGTGCCAGCAGAGCGTGCCATGAGGTGCGCTCACCACTGGCATCACCACTGGCGATGCCAGTGACATCACCAGGAATGCTGGTCCCTCATTGGCTGTTAATGATGACATTGCTAGAAATGCTGGTCCCTGATTGGACTACCCGCTTAAACAAAAAAGGACACCGACATACATACGCAGCCGAACGTAGTACTTGCTCGCGCAAGTAAAGAAAGATGCGTAGAATGCGATAGGGGGATACAAGGAGAAGGAGAAATGCATTTTGAACCAGCATACTATCCAATACAATTTGACACTAGCATAAAAATCTTACGGTATCTGAGGATCTAAAGATGCTCCTTTCTGGAAGCTTCTATTCTTTGCTGGTTAGCAAATTATTTTAGACATACAATTCATTCATTACAATTCAGGCATTCAGAAGATGCTTTTATCCAGAGCAACTTACAATAAGCAAGGTATCACATACACACAGTACATCAAATGCAGAGAGACAGTATATTGCCTCAGTAAACGAGGATCGCAGGCAAGCCAGGAACTTAACATCAGTACAGGATACCAGGTAAACAATGAACTAGCATCTGTTTAATTACATTAACATAGACTGGGTGCTAAGGGCATATAAATATATTTATGAATTAATTTAGATTATTTAGATTGAGCTCCGGCAGCCAACATCTATGCTGAACAGTACATTAGCCTCCCAAGCATTCCCCACAGAGTCAAGGGTGTTTGCTCTTTGACGGTAAAGCATTTGATGACAGCATTCCGTTGAACTGACTGGAATCCTAAACACCATGATGTCACAAAGGACACCACAAGGTTGTCCTCGCCTTCTAATCAGCAGTGATTGATAATGGCCGGGCTGTAAATAATCGATATTCTGCTCGACTTGCACACATGACAACAACGCCGTGGTCATGCACTGTTTTCGTTTGTCGCTTTGGTTCGAGGGTTTGAGATTTATCATTAAAGATGAACAAATACAATCTGATATAAATCAAATGCTGGCTGTGACGTGGTGGTACTGGTCCTCAGTCTATTAGGGTCCAGCTGATCCACTGAGAGAGCCTTGTGATTTATATTCTGATTATAGGTGTGTGCAGCGCTAGGCGCAGGGTGATAGATATTGAAGATGGCTCCTCTGTCACACAGGTGGTTGTCAGTGGCTTTTTATTTATCTTTGGGTCTCTGCCCGTTATTTATATCCAGTGTTGTTTTCTGGTCAAGCCGTAATGTCTGCAGTGGACACTGGAGCGAGAAAGGCACAAAATGGTGGGCAGGGTATGGATGGATGTACGTGACCTTTTTACCTTGGTGTGTCTGCTGGGATTAAGAGCACCGCTGTAAAGTGCAACGAACCGTGCAGCCTCTCATGTCATTCAACAACAACTAGGAATAGCCTGGATAACAGCTTTTGCCTTTTATTATTTTCTTGTCTCTTTCTCTCTCAATCTTTCTCTTTTTTCACTCTCCATCAATATTGCCCTCCACATTTTGGAAAATGCTGCTAAATCATAAGCTATTTTACCTGCCTAAGACAAGACCATATGCATATTCCTCTTTTATCATTATTATTATTACTGTATTATTTTTTTATTATATTATATATTATATTATTTATTTATTATATTATATTATCCTTTTTTCTTTAATACATCATCAAGTCCCGACAATATTTCGCTGCTTGTACTTGTATCACGAGTTAGTGACAAATAAGACCTCCTTGATTCTTGATTCACTCCCACCTTTCTCTTCTTCTTCAGGTCCAGTTCCAGTTTGTGTTGTTGACAGACACCCTGTACTCTCCGCTGCCACCCGAACTGCAGCCCCCAGAGTCAGAGAAGGAGCGTGAGTCGCGTGACTCCAGGGCCTTCCCTCGCACTGTGGTGGCTGTGGAGGTGCAGGACCTGAAGAATGGAGCCACTCACTACTGGTCTCTGGAGAAACTGAAGTAAGGCACACACACCATATCGTTTAACGCCTGATTTATACTTAGTTAGAGCACCGGAATTAGCTGATCTGCAAGCTCACAACGTGTCACGCTGCAATAGATAGATAGATAGATACCTTTATTATCCCAAGGGGGAAAATGTGTTGCCCAGAGGCAGCACAGCAGTATAAGGTGATGCTTTGTGAGTTTGTAGATCCGCTATTTCCGGTGTGTGACACCTGTGTGCAACTACAGAGGCTTTAGATTAGCAATTGATTAATTGTCTCCACCAGCCGAAGGCTGAGGGAGAGTATGTTTTCCCCTCCGTCCGTCCGTGCGTGCGTCTGTCTGTCCGTCCGTGCGTGCGTCCGTCCGTCCGTGCGTCCTCGCAGTTTGTGAGCGCCTAATCTCAGTCACCGTTGGCCCGGACGCTGCCAAAGTGAGCACACACACTCCCCGGATGTCAATCTAGAACCTCTGCCCTAAATTTTTCAAATGGGCCTTTTCTAGTTTGTAGTATGATTTAGTCCTGGGGAATCCGGTCAAACAAGTATAGGGTTTAACCGATTAAGACCTGAGGCCAATTCTACAAATGCCTTCTAAATCATACGTTTTCTGAAAAATCTATGTTGCTGTATCAGTGGTGCTCAAACATTTTCATGTCAAGGACCCCCAAAATTATATGTATTTAAAATAACATATATATTCAAAGATTTGCAAACATTTTCACAAGAAAAGGAGATCTACAAGCTCGTAATGCTTTAGTTTCTAACCATCACCACTGTTATGTGCAGGCAGAGGCTAGACCAGATGAGGGAGATGTACGACCGTGCCGGGGAGATGGCCTCCGCCGGCCAGGAAGACCTGGATGGTCCACTAACAGGAAATGACCCCTTCTATGATCGCTTCCATTGGTTCAAACTGGTGGGGAGGTATGTAACACAACAGGAAAGAAGAAGAATGAGTTCTATAGTTTTGTGTAGCATGTATTGTGTCTGTTTTCCCTTTTGGCAGCTTAAGTTTTAAGACACATTATTTAGTCACTCAGTGAAGCTGGGAACAAAGTGGCTGTCTTCTGTTTTTGGGCTTCCTTGGATGTTTTCCCCTTCCATTCCGTTAATTCCGTCTTTTTCTTAACAATTTCATATTGGTATCATGTTTTTAACATTTGTTTTCATAATTTCCTTTTATGTGTTTATGCTTTCACATGTCACCTGTTGTTTTTGCACATTCATTTGTGATCTTTCATTTGCTAATTGTTTATTTTCATTTCATTTTGTCACTTCCCTTTTGTGTATTGAGATGGGATGTAGATAACTTGTCATGAATATTTGTTTTATTTTATTTTATTGCCTTAAAAACAATAGTGACATTTTCATTTACGGTATACAAAATATTTCCTGTAATTTTATATGCTTCATGTTTTTGTTTTTCCTTATATTACTCTGTGTTGTGTTTTCATACTTCCAAATCTGCATAATGCAGAAATTGTGTGTGTCCTTCTAAATGTTGCATTTCATTTTGATTAAGTATTTTATCTTTAATATTTAACTGGTACTTCATTAGCTGCCAAACTCTGACATCTGAAAACATTCTGTGTAAAATAAATTAGTAGCTTGCAGTAACTTGGCAATGACACACCAAATTACTCCTTGCAAAAGTGATCCCATCTGATAGAAAGACTATTACATTTTCTCAGATAAATTTGTTCTTTCCATTTGACCAGAAGGAACGTAAAAGATAATAAGTGACATGGCCACTAAGTGTGTGATATGAACTCCTTTTACCACAACATACTAGAGCATTCACCAAATATTCGAATATTCGAATATCAAAGTCACTATTCGACGTTGTTCCCCGAAGTCGAATATTCGGTTATTTTTATTTTTTTATTGTTTTCTCTTAAAAAAAAAATATATATATATATATAGTTTAGATAGGAAGTCATAAGAATGAGTTGTCAATGCCCCTGGTGGATGAATTTGTTAATGCTCTATACCAGGGGTTCTCAAACCTTTTTAGGCCGTGACCCCCAAAATAAACATATTTGAACTGGGGACCCCCACCCTGACAAGCACTTGGGATTGTAGGTATTACATTTAATGTGACTCAGTTCCGTAGATTGTGAAAATAGCAGATCTACATGCTCACAACGCCTCGCAACGCGAGGCGTTGTGAGCATGTAGATCGGCTGTTTTCACAATGTTCGCCTCTTGCTTACTATTTGACAGTTTGGCCAGTCCTGTCGAATATTCGACTATTCGAATACTTTGAGGTTGAATAATTCGAATACTAAAAATCACTATTCTTGAATGCCATACAACATACAGTATATAACTTTATGTATTGTTACCTTCACTTGGTTCTTGGCACCGCCTCCAAACCACAACCCCCCACCCCCCATATATCCCCCACATCTTCAGTTCCCCCATCTTCCACGGCTGTGTAAACGAGCGCCTGGCCGACCGCACGCCCTCGCCCACCTTCTCCACCACCGACTCGGAGATCACCGAGTTGGCGGACGAGAGGCAGAGCGAGATGTCCGACCTGATCGACGACGAGGCGTTCGTGGACGACACCAGCTCCGACGCCGGCACCGAGGAGGGCTCGGACATCTTCAGTGACGGACAGGACCCCTTCTACGACCGCTCCCCCTGGTTCATCCTGGTGGGAAGGTTGGTGACCAGCCATGGCATCCCTCATCCTCCAACACATGCTGCAAACTAGGATAGATGTGTTGGGAAGGGTGCTGGCCTTTTCTTTTTTTCTTCTGTTTTTAAAAAGAGAGGAGGGTCCACAACACCTAATTTATACTGTTTTCCATCAAAAAATGTATTAAAGGTTCACAGTAAATAAGGCTTTATTAGTGTCCATTTATGTACATTATTGTGACAGTCCTTAGTAATAAAGCCAAGAGGGGAAAAACACGTAAAGCTGAGGAAATGTCTGATTGGTACTGGTTTGGTGACAAATATTTGTCAGACGGACTAACTACACACACCAGTAAACACTTCTTAATTTAGACAGAATCTAAACAGGCCCTTTTGGTGCAAAAATTATTGTTGATCGTGAATTTGGATGATTAATTGGAACTTTATTTATTTTTAATCTGACAATATTAGTCATACTTGTGTTGAGACAGACCTATTTTGTGTGATTTATTTTAATCTGAACTCTGGAGTCAGTTCCCAAGTAATTAAAAAGCCAGCATCCTTTTCACTACATCTCTTCTCTGTGTGCTATTTTATCTCCTGTTCAGAAGCCGTCATCACAATTTTGACTGTATTAACTCTCATTTGTGTGTTTAGTATTTGCTGTGGCTGATTTAATTTCCGCTTTATCATTTGATTTCTCTGTCAAATATGAATTATAATTATTATTTAATTGTTTGAAACATCTTTTTTTAATTGTTTTCCTATGTCAAATGTGTTCAACATTGAGTTGATCTTTTATTTTTGTTCCTGTGTTCACAACAATGTTCTTGTAATCCAGATCATAACACAAAGGCAGTCGGCAATCATGCAGCCGTAATTGATTGTAATAGATTTGATTCACTGCGCTGTGTTTAAATGAATCGGCATGGTCTAGTCTCTAGCATAATTTGAAATTGTGTCTTTGCATCCAGCCCAATAGCTGCAGTGGCATAAACAGACAGCTGATCTAAGCGCTGACTGACTCCCTGCCGTTTTAACAATCATAACCGGCTCTTGCCCATGTCACGGTCACTACAAGTGATATTTTGGCAGAATTATTTCACCCCTCCGCCTTGGCCTTGCGTTCACCTACAGAGTGCGTGGGTGTGGGAGGGAGCAGCAGGAGCACTGCAAATCAACTCACACAACAGCATGACAGTATGTGAGTGACTACAGCTAAGGTAGCCATGAGCCTGATTTATGCTCTGTTGTGTCCAGCGGCAAAAATAACCACAAGCTCACAATGCGTTGTGATCTTGTAGATCTGCTATTTTCAGCGTGGGACACTTGCATATCAGATCAGCTGTTTTCACTACTTTTGTGCGATGGCCTTGTATGGTGAAGCAGTGCTTTACTTTGCGAAAAACAATTACAAATTTGAAACTTGGAGTTACGAGGTTTCTGCCCGACAGTGACGATATGATGGATTATAAATTAGACAATACAGCGACCCTAAAAAAGGCTGCTGCATCTGAACAGGCCTGCCAATTACACGTGCCACGTTAAAGAATAGATTTCTGTAGCTACTATGATTTTAATGTCTTTCAACATGTTTTGTTGTTGTTGTTGTTTGGTGTTCTGTTCCATTTTATTTTTGTCTTTTAGTAGAAGAAGCTTCTCATCTAACAACATTTCTAAATGTCACTAATCTAGAGCATTGTGTATAACCTCTGTGTTGTAAAAAGAATCATTCTTCTCTACTCAATAGACGTGGGTTGTTCTTGTGCTTATAGTACAGTATGAGAGGAGTCACATTAATGAGTTTTTCCTCTATAGATAGATATTGTACTGACATCCTAATACTGCAACTTCTGAGATAATTGTCTACTCTAGAAAAATATGCTGGATATTCTTACTTGGATATGTTACTGTGTAACCTGTCTATCTAGCATGTGTTCACATCAGTCTGTAATTCTAAGTTAGCATAAGACCGAACAGAATTCAGCGGAGGAAAGGGCCAGTCACACTGTACATTATATATGAAAACTTTAATTGAGCTTGAGCAAAAAAGAAGAACACCGTCCTTGCAGTGCAGCAGCCAGGTTTTCATTTCATTTCTACTTTTGCAGAGCTTTCGTGTACCTGAGCAACCTGCTGTACCCGGTGCCCCTGGTGCACCGTGTTGCCATAGTGACAGAGAAGGGTGAGGTGCGCGGCTTCCTGCGTGTCGGGGTTCAGGCTGTTGCTGGTGAGTAACTGCAGCCATTCGTAAATCCTCACTTATACCTCATGCGTACAACATAGTCTAAAGCACTAGTTTTCAAACTTTTACATTTCAAGGTCTCCCCTTAACTCTGACAGTGTACAAATGGAACCAAATGGACCCGTTAGGGGTGTCTGTTTGGTTCCATTTGTATACTGTTTGAGTTACAGACTTGTATGGGTCAATGTAGACCCCCATAAAGGAACCCCCTGGAATCCACTTTGAGAACCACTGGTCTAAAGTAATCACTCTCACTTAATAGTCCCCTTTTACAATGAAAAGCTTTAAAGGCTCACCCCCCATCTCCAACTCATTGGTCAAATTCTGTTAATGTCTGCTCTTTGACAATATTTCAGTAAAGGAAATTGTTTTAGGCTATTGATTACAATCTTTTTGACACTGCCAACACAGCATATGAATAGCACAGTTTGGGTAACTACTGTACTTGGAGCTGATGATGCCTCAGCAATCCATCTCCAAGGGGTCTGGCACATTTAAACATTTCTTGGCTGATAACCAATAAGAAAGCCTATATAAGAGACTAACTTATATAAAATATAAGTATTGTTATTGCTCTGTATTGATCATGGGAGGATAAGTTGTTTCTCTGTACTGATGAGAGGATAACCTATTTCTCTGTAGCTGACGAGGAGGCACCAGACTACGGGTCGGGTGTGAGGCAGTCAGGAACCGCCAAGATCTCCTTCGATGACGAGTATTTTAAAAAGGTACGAAGGCCATGGCCGCTGTTGCCCCTCAGTTTGGCCTTGTGCCCCTCAAAACAATGGCATGACTTGCGGCCACAGTGGCTTTAATGTCCCAGCTGACTGTACCACTTTCTCCTCTCTCTTTCTTGTCAATATGTAGACAGTAGACACCGGTGTATCTTTCTTGTCATGTAGACACCAGTGTCTTTTGTTGAGATTCTGAAATCTTAACTCCCCAGAGTCCCCATCTTTAAACCAATACAGTGACTTTGATTGGTGCAGGGCTGAGATCCGATTGTAAATACCATAATTTATCTATTTCACTGCAGATTAGGTTATCATTCCTAACCCTTAAATTCAACAAATTCTTTCAATGGACTAAACTCTTGTTTTATTTGATGGCCTTCCTGCCCTGGCATTTGTCCTTTGTGCTCTCCAAAAATGGACAACACCAAAGGCCAAGTGGCCTTGCCCCTAAAATGACCAAATTCCAGGCCTGGTCCTGAGTCGGATGAGAACAAGTTTTACAGACTGGAGATCACTTTTTTGTTGTTGTTGTTCTTTGTAACCCATGGGTGGTGATAAATAATAAAGTAAGGTTGTCTTTTGTTGCTGTTTTAAATAGTCTCCTCTGTGACTTCCAGCTCTACAGTATCAGTCATACTGGATGGGTAGAATGAATAAATGCAACGGCAAATGTAATATTTTCAACCTGATACATTATTCATTTGATATTGAACAGGTGGAATAAAAAAAAAACATCTTTGGTTGCTGAGGTGGAGGTTTGATTCATCTCTCTTTACCAGCTTCATGCCAGGGGTCCTCAATGTTTTTAGGCCAAGGACCCCTTAGTTGAGAGAGAGATGAAGCAGGCAGGCACCCCCATCAACCTTTTCATAGATGCCATATAGTTTCATCATTTGACAGCACAATCATCAGTGTATTTTGGAATCATGTTTTCAGATATTTAACCACCTGAATCGTCAATACTGAATAAACTTGACCTTTCGCTCTGTACTTGGTCTGCTCTTTTTCCCCTCTACACCAAACCTCTTTGCCAAACATAGCCAATCTACAAGCTCACAACGCCTCGCAGCGCGAGGCGTTGTGAGCTTGTAGATCTGCTATTTTTGGCTAAAGTTGCTATTTTTGGCTAAAGTTCTCAGGATATGGACACTATAGGGTTCAAGTGCATGCATATAAAAAAAGGAGATTTTTTCCCCTATCACACAAAGATTTTGAGGACCGCCTAGGAGTCCCGGACCCCCTGTTGAAGACCCTTGTTTTATGCTAATGTCCCTCTCTTTCCCCTCCTCATCAGAATGACTTCCCCTCCACTGTGATGACCCGCTCTGGCCTGTCGCTGGAGGAGCTCCGCTACGTGGAAGGTCAGGGTCAGAGTTCGGAGATCATCACGCCTTCTGAGGAGCTCAACAGAATCAATGACATGGGTACGGCTGCCTGACCCTCACCTCTCCACTCCCCACATTTTACAGCTCACAGCCCAACTTCACTGAGCAGATGGTCCTGTTGAATGCAGAGGGGGGGTGGGGGGGGGATATGTTCTGGCAAAATGTAGAGAAATAAAGGGGTTTAATTATGGAAATGTATCTGATGGAATCCACAGCTGTTTGATGACAAAACATCAGCATGATCTCTGCAGATCATGAGCCTGTTCGAGTCTTTGCTGACAATTCTTTAAAACCAGTGCATTCACATTAAAATGTTTAGAATGCAGTCTCATGAACATTCACTTTCACCCTGGTGGCTGTTTAGGGGATGTAGACAAAAACACGAAAATATAAAAAAATCTACAAGCTCACATCGCAATGTGTAGATCGGCTATTTTCGATATACTCTTTTTTTTTTTTATAGGGCTTAAATGCTTAACCGCTGATCATTTCCACTAGTGCAACTCAATTCAATGCTCCATTGTGTTTAACTCAGACCTGAAGCTGGGTAACATGGCTGAGACCAAAGTGAGTCACGGCGAGGGTCTGGCAGGACAGCTGGAGGTGGGCAGCATCTTTACCTTCCGCGTGACCGTGCTGCAGGCCAGCGGCATCCTCCCCGAATACGCCGACATCTTCTGCCAGTTCAAGTGAGTCCACTGCACCCTTAAACCCATTCAGAACGGGTACACATTTTGTGTATCATTATTTTATGTTTTAACTATTGAAAAATAGCAGATATACAAGCTCTCGAGCTTGTAGATCTGCTATTTTTGAAAAAATCGTGAAAATTAGAATTTTGACCCAATTCTGAAAGTGTCTTTTGAATCCTTCTAAGGTTTTTTGAAAAACCTGTTTCTATGTCAGCTAGCCATCGTCAAAGAAAAGGTCCTTTTCACTTAACCCTCGTAGGGTCTTCGGGTCACTTTGACCCGGTTTTCAATTTTCAACATCAAGAAAAAGTATGTTAAAATATATTTTTTTCCACGAAACTTCTTCTGCTTGGCTTATTTATTGTACTAAACATGTGATATGAAAATGGTACATGTCATGCATTTGCAACACCCCCCTGTATCAACATATAACACCCAGGGTCTTCGGGTCACTTTGACCCGGCCATTGAAAGTGTATGCTAAATGGCTAATATTTAGACCATTTCTTTCTGAAAAAAACATTGGACAAATGAATTCTCTAGTACATAATTTGCTCACCATTAGAAACTACATTGATAACAATTCAATCAATATTATCTCCGCCAGGCCGGGATGGCCAAAGGTGAGTGATTGTGTTTTCGTTGCTTCTGTCTGTGAACAGCTAATCTCAGTCACCGCTGTACCAGTCAGCGTGAAACTTTACATGTACTCCCCCAGGAGGCCTAGGAAGATATTCAACCCCAAATCATCCTGTTATAGCGCCACCGTGAGGCAGAATTGAGCAAAACAAGTTTTGGGGGATATTTCCAAATTTTCTCTGGTCATTTTGATCAATGTCATGACCTACAGTATGTGTCACATTTTCTATTTAGAGTGGCCACGATTCCAAAGGTGCTTACGATTTTTGCGGGAGTGGCACATTTTGCTACCAAATGGGAACTTCATCCCTATGCCACTTTACAAATTCCAAGTTCCACAGCTTTCCGACGTGATTTGTAGCATTTATTTTATTTTATTTTATTTTGAGTAGCCAATTATGGTTTACCCACTTTTTCTCCCCAATCCAGTCCTTATGCCAATTGATTCCTCCCCTATGTTGTCACTGCTGTTGTAGCCTACCAAATCACCTGACAGTGAGGAGCCCCCACCGAGAGGACTATAGGGCCTTCGCCCTTCGTCCTACTCCTCCCTCCCAAAACCAGCTGCCACCCAGCCTGGCTGTAGGAATTCATGTAGTGACAATTATCACCCTCTCCGCCCAGCTTCCCATCCCTCGAACAACAATTGTGTTTACATAGATGCCCCACGATTGATTCAAATCCACAACCTCTTTAGTGGTAGCAGGGACACTGTGCCACCCGGGCACCTGTAGCACCTTGTGCAAATCAGAATGGGAGAAATATTTGATATAGTTCTTGATCAAATGACAATAGGGATAATATGTACCAATTGGTGTGAGGTTTGGACAAAGTCTATATGGTAATACCAACAAAATATTTTGCAAAGATCAGTCTCATGGTGGTGCTATGAAAGACAGATGGGAAAGATTTCTAGTGGAGTTTCTTTCTAGGCCTCCTTGGCGTATGTGTGCCAAGTTTGATGCTGAAGTGGTGCCTGAGATTAGCTGTTCACACAACGGCCTGATGGTGGCGCTGTGAAGAATTTGGGGAGGAGGTTCTTCCTAGGCCTCCTGGGAGTGTGTGTGTGTAGTTTCACACTAATTGGTCCAACTTTCCCGAGATTAGCTGTCCACAGACAGAGGGGTGAAAACATAATCCCTCACCTTTGGCCATCCCGGCCTGGCGGGGATAATAAAAAATATTGATTGAATTGTTAGTAAAGTAGTTAGTAATGACAATCAAATTGTGTTTAATATGATTTTTTGGGATTTCTAACTACTTTAGAATGGTTTAATATGAGCCGGGTCAAAGTGACCCGAAGGCCCTGGGTGTGACTAGAACACGAGGATCCTACGAGGGTCACTTAACTGGAGCTCAGTTAGTCTGAGACTACTATGTCAGTGGTTCTCAAACCTTTTCATGTGAAGGACCACCAAAATGATATTTATTTGGCCACGGACCTCCCATCTCAAAATATTTAGTTCCAGGGACCACCCAGAAGCAAAATTTGATGTACAAACGTTCGCTTTGAATATACATATATCCAAAGATTTGCACACATTTTCACGACTTAAAAAAAAAATAGCAGATCTACAAGCTTGCAGCGTGGCACTCGGTGCCGCGCTGTGTGCTTGTATATCTGCTATTTTTCACTGGTTAAAGCATTCAATAATTTTAGGCCCAATGTCACGCCGACCAGTTAAACCAAAGTATCAAAGCACAAGTCTTGCCATTTTGTACGTGCTGGATGTGATATTTTCTGAAATACTGTAAATGTGTGGCAGATGGAATTGATTGTGGAAGCGGTTTTCGCCTCGTACGCAGGGTAACGTGACCTGTGTGACATGTTGTTATTGCTTTTGATGCACTTTTCAGTTTCCTGCATCGCCACGATGAGGCTTTCTCCACTGAGCCGCTGAAGAACACTGGAAAAGGAGCTCCTCTGGGCTTCTACCATGTTCAGAATGTAAGTGCAGATGATGTCATAGTCTGTGTACCACTTTTTTTTAACAAAAAGTTTTATTCACTGGTATATTTTTCACAATAACCATTACACATGTGTAGTTTATTTATATATATTTTTTAACAACAAACACAATTTTAGTCACCAGTGTCTGCTCCCGACACTCGCAACAAGATTACACAGGCCCATGAGCTAGAGTCCCAAAATTGAGCCATGGTTATCAAAAGGGTTGGAAAATCAAGGTGTGATTTAACTAGCTGTACATCCTCTAGTTCACAGTTTGGCATGATAACTATTGCAGGCTAGTAGCTTAGTGGTAGTTATCATGCATTGGAGCTGTGTTACCCCTATATTGTCACACGCAAATATTTACAACAAACAACTTTTTAACCTCAGAGGTTTTAGTACTTTTGTTTTGAAATGTGTTTCTTTTTCATTTATACCGTTTCTACTGGTGGCATTGTCGCTTCCCAAAATATGCTCCGCTCAAGACCACGTGTCATTCATGTTTTAGTGCTTCATTTGTGCTTGTTTGGTTTCATTTCAAACTGACTTCTGGGCTTCTACGCTAGCAGGGGTGCCACCAGAATGACTTCAGAAATAAAGGTTACACAGTAAGAAAATCTGTTATAGCCTATATATTTAACATTTGCGAACTTGTCTTTTGTTTGCAGATTTCAGTGGAGGTGACCGAGTCCTTCTTGGAGTACATTAAGACCAAGCCCATTGTGTTTGAGGTGTTTGGCCACTACCAGCAGCATCCTCTGCACCTGCACGGCCAGGATCTGATGGCGTAGGTTGAATTAAGATCATTACACTACCGTGTAGTACAGTAGTAACTTCAGTAAAGCAGCTTCTAGTACATTGTTTGAAATTAGGGCTGTAACGATACATTTTAACAAAGATACGATACGCATCACGATACTTGGTTGACGATACAACAATACATGGACAATATTGGTTCATTCATGGCGATACGATACAATTCAATCGATGATTTAAAATCGATATAGTAACTATTTAGCAAAGAAATTAAATCTGTGTGAAACGTGTCAATAGTGCATGTTTATAAGGGAAAGATCTATTATTATGGATATAAATAAGTAAACACTGTGATTCTCTAGCAAATACATGGACATTGCATTTCAACACATATGGACAAACCCGCACCTTGACAACACAGAGATTACACACATTTATCGATAGACCAAGAGTTGCTATATGGAATGGAAAGGTAATTAAACCGCTCTTTTTCATTTTCCTTCTTAAAATTGCTAAATACAAGGCACAAATACTTAGTTTCCATACAATCATATAATTACGTGTGTCGATAACGATTATCTGCATTGTAAAGCGATACCAATACGATACAAAGCCAAACGGTACAATATATGCTTTTGCATAATGATATAGTAGATCATTGCAAATTAAAATAGATTTTTCGATTCAGTTACTACTGTATATTGTTACACCCCTATTTGAAAATACTTTCTCTTCAACTGACTTGAAATGTTCTTATAAGCAATCAATGGTACTGATTTTATCTTATTTCCTCCTCCAGTCCTCCTACGCCATCAAGGAAGTACTATCCTATCCCCATGCCTTTGTCTAAACCAGGTAGATATTTCATACAGTATTGCTTCTTCTCACCACCACGGAACAGAGTGTTCTGTACCTTTCACCATCACTGTTAAAGGCATTTTATTTTCTTGTTCATCACTGTTGGACTTCTATTTGCATGCCTCATATTTCCTCCCACTTTTTTTTTTCTCTTTCACTTCTTGCTTCCTTTGGATTTCTTTTCAATCATCATCCTTTGTTAAAAAACAACAACCCTACCTCCTCTCTGCAAATCCCCAACCCTAACACCCCCACCCTCCCTCCCTCCCTCCCATCATTTGGCCCTGATCCTTAATCCCCATGTAACCCCAGACCATGCCCGTAAGATAGAGTTGGTCTGCTACCTGATGAGCGGCTATGTGCAGGGCCAGGTTCTGGACACTCTGTCGGAGCACGCCAACGCCTTGGCCTCCACTGCTGTGCACAGTCTGGAGGATGAGCTTGACCAGCTCAGTCACTTCCCCTTCCTCCCTGTGCCTTTTGGCCTTGCAATGCCTGTGCCCCACCACCATGGTTGGTACAGCAATGGAACACTAGGACCTGTCTGTATACAGGATTGCACAGTAGATGTGTTGTAGTTGCTATCCTGTCCTAGCCTAGCGCTGTGCTGTGCTGTGCTGTGCTGTGCCCTTGCTGCGACTGCAGACTGTAGCTAGGTATGGTCCCCAGTGGTTGTGTCTGCTGCAACTTGGTTCAAGTCTATTTTGGTCTTATTGTTGAACTGAGGCCAAGCACTCTCCTCACAGAGCCATAAAACCCAAGCTGGAAACTGTGAGTAAATCCGCAGCATATCCTGGAGCTTAGGTTGTACAATGAAAGAGTATTTATCATAATCGTATATCACTGACATAAAGCAATGCAAATACCTAAGCCTTTCAGGCAGCACCACAATACCAAATTCATGTGTTATTATAACCTGCGTTCCTTTCAGGCAGATCTTAACATGGAAATATGTGTAGAATGTGTGCGGCAGTGTGCTGGTAGGATTACCACGTGAAAAAAGACACATAATCCTTGATGTGACGTGTCACACAGCAGGGTGTCGTTTGTGACAGCATAATCTGCGAGGATGCCTCTGATTTTGCTTCACATTACTGTAGCACCTCAGTATGTACAGTATGTACAGTGTACCGGTCGGATGTGGGGGTTGCTGTGACGTACACTCTGCTGCCCCTAGTGTCTTTACTTCACATAGCTACACATGTGAATGTGGTCAATATGTAACACGCCTGTGACCCTGCAGGTCCTGCATGGAATATGATCATTTACTGTGTGTGCGTGTGTGTGCGTGTGTGCGCGTGTGTGTGCGTGTGTGTGTGCGCGCGCGGCTGTGTGTGTGTGTGTGTGTGTGTGTGTGTGTCAGTTCCAGCCACCAAGCTGAACACCATCACCAAGTCCAACCTGGGCCAGTGTGTCAGCAAGTATGACCTGCTGGTCTGGTTTGAGATCAGTGAACTGGAGCCCACCGGAGAGTGAGTGTCCACACACATGCACGCGTATACGAATAGAAACTCATATTCACACACTCATATCCACACAAAGTAACTAAATGTCTAAATTAATTCCAGTGATGTCATTACGTGCGCATCCCGCATCAAAAACTCATTCAAGTCACCCAGGGACTCATTCATGTCATGGTCCTGGGGTCCCGGGGATGCGCCTCCATTGGAGTCCATGTTAAAATAATTTACAGCGTTGCGGTAAAAGAAAAAAAGACACAGACACCACCATTGTTCATGGGTGAAAGCATCCTACTTTACCCTACGTTAACACAAATAAAATCCACGTAGAAAGTCTTAAACAGGCGATAGAAACGTCAATGTTTTGATTCCACCGACGTCCAACGCCATTTTGCGCGCGTAAACTTTATATTGAGGACCCATAAAACTTTTCTGGGACCCATTTGAATGACCACCTTTGGGTCCCGGGACCCATTACATTGAAAACCTAGTAACATCACTGAATTCCAAACTGCTTTATGTCCATTTAACTTACAAAATGTTGCAGTGAACACCTGAGAGTTATTTTCCCTTTCCTGCCATTAGGGCTTGGCAAATATATGAGACTAGATATCATCTGTGATTATGGATATCATAATATTGTGATATAGTGTGGCATATGTACTTTTTTTTAATGATTAGTTTTTGGGCGTTTTGCCTTTAATGATAGGACAGTAGACTGACAGGAAATGGGGGGAGAGACGGGGAGTGACATGCGACAAAGGTCGTCCGGATCGGGAATCGAACCGGCAAAGCTGCCAGGCAACCATGCCTATGTAGCAATGCCTAAGTGGTATGCGCCCGGACCAGTAGGCCAGCGGGCGCCCCGGCATATGTACATTTCTGAACTTACATGACTGTTCTACCCTTTACCCACTTAGTTATTATTTTATAGGCATTATATAATCATTTATTATCAAAAATGTCATTGTATAAATATGTGTGAAAACACCAATAATTGTCCCAATAGGGTCACAATATTGAAGTAAAGGTATTTGGTCAACAATATGTCATTTGTCCGTATGGTCCAGCCCTAGCCTGACTGCAAGTGTCAGACTCTATCACACACTTCGTTACAACAGGGGGTGGTGTTGTGCAGTCTGGTTTATTAACCAGGCTAGTCCAGCCCTAGCTGCCAGCTGTCATTTTGTCAAGGGAGTGGTGACATTTTACAAATGGTACATGCATCGATCTCATTTCAAAATGTCACATGTCATATCTGGGGTGTCCTGACTCATTCTGACCTCTGTATCTCCTCTACTAGATACATCCCAGCTGTGGTGGACCACAGCGGAGGCCTGCCCTGCCATGGCACCTACCTATTACATCAGGTACAACAATAAACAACATAATACACAATGACATGGTGACATTAGGTTTAATTTGATTACTGTAGTCTTTAACAGCAGCTGGCAGTTTGTTAAAATTAATGATTCAGTCATTTTTTCACAGCACATTGTAACTCTCTTAAGAAAAGCTGCTATATAAAATCCTGTTATTTTTATTATCTCTTAGATTAGTGTCTCTCTTGTCAGCAGCCTTAACTTGCTTATGGTCATGTACTGTAGCCTACTCTATGTCTTAAATTAGGGAGCTCGTCATAGTCTTAATTTTATTAGTCATGCCTTGTGGTCTATTATAATATCCAAGCTCCTGTCATGTTTGCCGCAGGGTATTCAGCGGAGAATCACAGTGACGCTCATCCATGAGAAGGGCAGCGAGCTCCACTGGAAGGACGTTCGTGAGCTGGTTGTGGGTGAGTGCTCTCCCCTGAGGGGGTCCTGGATTTACCTCCACACTCCAGTGAGCTGAGCTGGCACCAGGCACACTTGAAAATATCATTCCATTATCAACATTTTAGATACATTCTATCAGTTCCATACACAGTTCAGGTTAATTTGGTGTTTGTCTGTTTTTCATCTCAAATTACCGTAAAACAAAGACAAAAAAACAAGAAAAAAAAAGAAACAATGTGATTATTTCTTATATTCGATTAAATCGATTAGTTTGATTAGCTGTTGCACCCCTACATCAGACTAAAGCCTCATTAACACTTCATCATACAATAGTGTTCTGTGCCAAAAGTACTTAAAGTATCCTGTCAATCTTTTAATTAAACTAGAAGCTGGGCCGCCCTTCGGGCGGCCCAGCGTCTAGTCGGCGACCTGGCCAACTCGGGAACGATGTAAATAGGGAATGAATGCCCCGCCCTTTAATGCAAACCCCATTATACCTGTTGTCATAGGACCCGTTTTGACCATCTGTTTGCCTGTGTCCATTTATGCCCATATATGGAGATATCTGTTATCTGTCTGTCTGTCAGCGTCCATTTTATGTCCATATATGGAGATCACTGCAGATATAGTTCTGGGTCCATTTTATGCCCATATATGCCCATATATGGAGATATCTGTCTATTTGCGTCCATTTCATGCCCATATATGGAGATCTCTGTATCTGTCTGTCTGTGTCCCTTTATGCCCGTATATGGAGATCTTTGTGATTCTGCGTAAATTATATGCCCATATATGCCATTTGCGTCCATTTTATGCCCATTTATGGAGATCTCTGTATCCGTCTGTCTGTGTCCCTTTATGCCCGTATATGGAGATCTTTGTGATTCTGCGTCCATTTTATGCCCATATATGCTATATATGGAGATATTCAGAGATTTTTTGTTGACTCATGTGGCGTACGTGATGTCAGAGCCTTTTATGAGTGATGTCAACAATCAGCTCCGCATAAGGATATTCCGAACGTTTCGCGCCGGAACGCGCGTGCCGAATCTGAAGCCGGTGGGACGAACGGTTCTCGAGATACGCGGATTACAGACACACACAGACAGACAGACACGCAGAGACTTCTCGCATTTATAGATAGATAAGGAAAACTAAAATTGACTGATTGACTCGTTAACTGAACTAAATAAACTAAACTATAATGAAAAACTCAAAACTGTTATACTCTTGCTTCAAACCAGATGAATTAAGATTAAAAGTATAGTAACGACATGTAAACAGAATGGAAATGTGGCTTGAGAATCACTTGATTTTCAGTCTCATCTGAAGAAACGAGCTAAATTACATTTTTACAGCATATTCTGTACGCAGGTAGACTCAGTGCGGTGTACAGCAAGATAGCCCAAGTATATCATGATGATATGATTCTTCATAATGTCATGGAGGAAATACAATTTGCTAAACATTCACAGTTTGTTGTAAAAGAGCATCCGTGTTCCCTGGCTTTCCCTGGATAAGTAAATCATAAGCTTGGAGAATCTATTTATGCTTGTGTGTCCATTTCTTCTCCGGCAATCTCTCTCTCAGCTGTTATGCGGGTTTGTAAGTGTTGGGACAGTTATCCAATATACATGCAAATTCCTCAGTAGCGGAAGTGATTTTGGCCCTTTAGCAGTAATCTTGGTGTGTGTGTGTGTGTGTGTGTGTGTGTGTGTGTGTGTGTGTGTGTGTGTGTGTGTGTCTGTGTGTGTGTGTGTGTGTGTGTGTGTGTGTGTGTGTGTGTGTGAGTGTGAGTGTGAGTGTGTGTGGGTGTGGGTGTGGGTGTGGGTGTGGGTGTGGGTTAGGGTTAGAGAGAGTGTGTGAGAGAGAGAGAGAGAGAGATAGTAATACTGTACTATATTACTAGTAAGACGCCTCAGGGCGACATACGACCTCGCCCTAAAGGGCAATTCTTTGCCATCTGGCCAGTGATGTATATCGGACAAGTTACCCATGTATGGAGACCCCTGGTACCCATATGGAGATCCATGTACTGATGGTACATCCCTTTTATCTATTGATTGGAGGATGGATCGCACACAGTGGCAAGAGTTGTATTTTCTTTCTTTATTATTGCATTATTACATCCCTTTTATGCCCATACATGGAGATCCCTGTCTGAACCAGCCACACAGATATGGGCTGTCTTCCTCCATATATGGGCATTCCCATATGAAGTCCTGTTAGATATGGGCCTAATATTGATGACATCAGGGATCTCCATGTATGGACATAAAAGGGATTCTGTTAGACATCACAACATAGTGAACATACAGTCCCTTTTATGGCCATACATGGAGATCACTATCTGAATCAGCCACACAGATATGGGCCATGTCTTGGCCATCTGGCCAGTGATGTATATTGATCAGGGATCTTCATATATGGGCATAAAAGGGATTCTGGGGAATACCCATATATGGACCTTTACATAGACCTGTGATAGCACCTGTGATGTCACAGTGATGTGTTAGGCGTGACCTTCAGACAGACAGATAGAGATACACGGACAAGATGTGCTGGTTTTCATAGTAAACGTGCAATTATAATTAAGAAGGCACATAAGGGCACCCCCGGTCACGTGTCAGAAACAGATGCACTGATCACAGTTTTTTGTATGGAAGTGAGATGGTGGAGCTTCCTGTTGCGGTGCATTTCTGCGTTCAACAATGGGGAACTTTGATCGGTCGTCAACCAATAGGAAAGAATTGCGTGGTTGACCCTACTTGGCAGGCTTTTCACATTTTTTCTTTTTTTTCAGTGAGCCAACTAGGCCAAACTAGCAGTCAAACAAACAAAGCAAATAGGCACTGCCCACAATCCACAAGACACCATGGGTATAATTGACACGTTTGAAACCTGGGCATGTGTTTGCTATGCCCCTTTGTGTAGGGCTGTCACAATTATTACATTATCCTCTAATCGCAATTATTTGATATAATCACAATTATTTTGTCATAATCGTCATAATCGTTTACGTGTTGAATAATTGTGAGCTTGTAGATCGGCTATTTACACTATCGATGTTCTTTTTCAAGTATAAAGTTGTCAAATATCATTACTTTGTATATTTAGGTTATGTGCCATGAGCAACTTCAAAGCCTCCAAGCCAAACAGGAATGTAATTGTCAACGACAGAAACACAATTAAATTGTTAATCGCAATTATTTGAGTGACAATGAATCGTCATATAAAATGTCATAATCGTGACAGCCCTACGTATGTGTGAACGTGCCCTTCTTATTGTTAGCACTATGCTATAACAGTGGGAGAGATCTGAGTGCCTTTCATTGGTGGTGATGTTGAGCGGTCCATGGTGCTTTGTTCCCCGCAGGTCGCATCAGAAACAAGGCAGAGGAAGATGACAGCGCTGCTGATGCTGTGCTGTCCCTGAACATCATCTCTGCCAAGAACATCAAGTCCTCCCACAACTCCAACAGGTAGGAGAAATAACTACCTCAAATAGAAATGCATGAAGAAAAATGGGCCTATAATTTACTTTATCCAGAACTAAATTAAATGGCCCCTATAGAATACAGCGCAATGAGTCTTGTTGAATTGCCTTTATTCAGCTGTCTATAGTCAGTAAAGGCCTATATTAGTCATGCACTTCTAAACACAATCCTTTCCACATACTTTGTTGATAGGTTGCCAAACAACAAACAGCAAGTCATTTTCTACTGCTGCAACACAATCATTACCAAATGTCTGCATTCTGGGACTTGAAATCACTCACAGTGTAGAAACACAATGTGTGCCAATGTGTGCTTTTTGTGTGTGTGTGTGTGTGTGTGTGTGTGTGTGTGTGTGTGTGTGTGTGTGTGTGTGTGTGTGTGTGTGTGTGTGTGTGTGTGTGTGTGTGTGTGTGTGTGTGTGTGTGTGTGTGTGTGTGTGTGTGTGTGTGTGTGTGTGCGCGCGCGTGCGTGCGTGCGTGCATGTGTGTATGTGCATGCATGAGAATTGCCATATATACTGGTATAGTTGCATGAGCATTTCCATTTTCAGTGTGGTTAAGTTCTGTGTTCATTTGCTTCCATTGCATTGTTTCTGTTACATGACTCGGCTTTTTTTCTGTTTTCTTCTGTGTATTCTCTTTCTTCCTGCCGCGGCTGGACTCTTGAATGTGCTCAGCCTTTGTATTGATAAAGAAATTCCTAGGTACACAGCAGCAGCCAGAGAACATAAAGATCCTTCTGAGAAAGACCTTTATGTCTCTCTTTAGTGCCATAGACCTGTAGCAATGCTTTCCACCATTTTATGTTTCACTGTCCAAACACTTTGCTTTAGGATTGCCTTTATTGCCCATGATTATCAGATTATTTTATTATTATTATTATTATTATTATTATTTAATTCTAAGTGACTTGAAAACTATTAGAAAGGCAATCTTAATTGCAAAGTGCTGTCTTTTTGCATAGTTTTGTTTTGTGTGTGTTTTTAATTACATTATTTGTTTACCACAGCCCTTTCCAACACTGGAGGCTAGATGTTCTGGTGCACCCATTTGTCCTTAATTCTGCTGTAACACACTGTGAATTTAAAATCAGTGAGCAGCATGTGTGTAGGCCAACACAGTGATAGAGCAGGAAGACTCTAGAGATAACAGTGCCCTCTATTGGTGAAAACAAGAACTGTATAGATGAGTCATCTAAATTAAAGGCTGGAACTGACATTGATCCCAGAAAGTAAACAGTTGGAGATCCACTGAGTCTGGTATTAAATTCAATTAATCGCCCGACATGAATGCGTCTATCCATTTAGTATGTAGATGAACAAATCTGTTTGTTTGTTTGTTTGTTTGTTCTCTAGGAGGAATTTTAACATTTCAGGAACATTTTAGTCCAATTTCATCAGTTCATGTACACTTCAGGTTAATTTGATGTTTTAATAGCCACTTTTTACCTGAAGTGGCCGTTAAAATGTTGAGCTATTACAGGATATTATAAATATAGGATGCAGCTAATCCATTTTGTGCACAGGCACACGTAATCGACCTGTTCTTTTTGCCTGCTGTATCAAACACGAAGCACATCTGCAAGCTCTCGACAGAAACACTCTGCTAACGACAGTAGTGTAGTGTGACACCTACTCATGTTGTGGAGGTCTCACTTCGGTGTGTTTTCCTCACACCCTGTCGTCACTCAGGATGAGCGTATGAAGGAGGGGCCCCTTCACCTAACAGCATGTTGACTGTCAAAATGATTCACACGCTTCCAGAACTGTTGTAGAATGATGACGTGCTTTCTACTTGGAGATTTAATAGTTAGCTTTCTCCTGTGACTCACTGTCTGTCCACTGTCCAGGCTCCTGTTTTTGTTGTGTGGATGTGGGCTTTAACCATAGTATCCCTATTGTGGGGTGAACATTTGGTGAAAATAGGCAATCTACTTGCTCAATACTTAGGGCTGTCACGATTACAACATTTAAGTTGACCATGAATTGTCACTTAAATAATATCAATTTAATTTAGTTTTTGGCTTGATCATTGGAACATATGAATGAAAAATAGATTTCTGTCAATCAAAAATTCCATATTGCAGATATGACAAATAACTTTAATACTTTTATACTTTGAATTATTTATTTTTAAAATATTGGAAATAGCTGATCTACAACTTACAACATGACACATTGTAAGCTTGTAGATCTGATATTTCTGCAATTTTTTTAATAATGTTTGAAAATGTATGGAGTGGACATTTTTCAACATTGAAACGATCATGACGATTATGCTAAAATAATTTGCAATTATCTAAAATAATTGTGATTAGGTAATAATTGTGACAGGCCTATCAATGCGGCGTGTTGTGAGCTTGTAGATCGTCTATTTTGGTACAGAGATCTTTGTAGAGTGAAAACATTTGGGGGCCTAGTATAGACCCCTGGGGGACTCCGGTCAACTAAGAATATAGGGTGTACGTGGCTAAGTACCGCACCAACACTGTCATACGACAAAGTATACATTTAGATGAAGTGGAATCCTACCAGAAGGGACTAGTGTTTTTAATCTGTAACAGGGCAGAAGACTATCAGATTGTATTTACATTGCCCACACTGACTAGCTACTGTAGGCCTCCACTAGTAGATTATTATCATAGTTGTTTTGGGATTTGGATTTCTGTCTTACTGTGGGATTTTGTTGTCCGTTTTGGACCTGAAGGATATCTTGCTTTGCCTCTTCAGGACCTTCTATCGCTTCGAGGCGGTGTGGGACAGCTCCCTGCACAACTCTCTCCTGCTCAACCGAGTCACACCCTACGGAGAGAAGACCTACATGACCCTGTCTGCTTATCTGGAGGTTAGATACCGCCTCACACTACTGGCTCCATTCAGTGGTTGTTTTTGACTGCCACATGGCCGACACTCTTAACCACTTTAACCATGGCGTTTTGATTAATGGCTTTTCATTTCACAGCTTGACCACTGCATCCAGCCAGCCATTATTACCAAAGACATCTGCATGGTGTTCTACTCCAGAGATGCAAAGATCTCCCCACCTCGTTCCCTGAGGAACCTGTTTGGGAGTGGATACTCCAAAACACCCGACTGGTAAGGCAATAGAGAGAGATTTTGTACCCGTGCCTGTGTCTCTCAAAGACAATGATCATAATTCATGTCATTCACGAATAAGAAACATTATGCCAAATGGATGTTTGCAAATCATATCGTATCCCTGAATCAAAACGTCTCATGCTTCATTACAGCAACCGGGTGACCGGGATATACGAGCTGAGCTTGTGCAAGATGTCTGACACTGGAAGCCCAGGTGAGTGGTCTTCTCTGATACAGTAACTGAGAGAAACGTTAGGCATCTACTGTATATAGTTCTTGTGTTCCAAATCTTTTAGCCAAATTAGTTTTATTTATTTGCACAGAAATATTTCCCTCACAGGAAAATAAACAAAAGTGTGCAGGCAAGATGAAACAGCCCTGGGAAGAAGCTCATAATAGAATGGTTGAAGTGTTTCTCAAGCCACATTGCGTGAATGGCTTTTAATAGTACAGGAAACTGCTTAACAGCAAGAATGAGCTTTTCTTCTATTCATGGAACGGAGCAGGAATTGTGGGTTGAGAGAAAACATATGATTGATGCTTGACTGTGTCATACAGTGCAGTGCTGGAAAAATGTTGAAGCCAGCTCAACTTTTTTCTTTTGTATCGTGTCATGCCCGCAGTGATAAATGTTGGCCATCAGTTTGTAGCTTCATGTTGCTAGCTTCCACTGGAAATAACTTGTAGCCTGTTGCTTTGTCACCGCTAGTGTGAACGCTGCTTAAATCAGACAAAACCAACAACAACAACAACGCAGAATCAAGTGGCAACGAAATAAACAACTCTTTGTTTGTTTGTCCAGGTATGCAGCGGAGGAGGAGGAAGATACTGGACACGTCGGTGGCCTACGTGCGCGGAGAAGAGAACCTGGCAGGGTGGAGGCCCCGTGGAGACAGCCTCATTGTGGAACACCAGTGGGAGCTGGAGAAGATGGAGCAACTACATGAGGTGGGCATTTGTAAACTTTTATCATTGTCATTAATACTATGGCCTCTAGTTTGAGGGCAGTATGCTGGCACACTAAGCTGATAACTCCTGATCAGTATTTTCTCAGAATTCATGAAAAGTCAAAGTTTATTATAGCCAAATATCACAAAGCATGTCCCAAAAGGCTGCACACGAAACAAAAGTGCACAGACAGATTTGGTGAAATAAAATGTAATAATTAATGCCAGTGTTCCTGTGGTGGGTTCATCCAGCCAGGATCACCTTTACAAAGCCACCCAATCATCTCATCATTCTTCTCTACGTTTGTCCAGGTGGAGAAAACCCGCCACCTGCTCCTGCTGAGGGAGAAGTTGGGAGAGGCGCCCCCCACGGGAACAGCGCCCCCCACCACCAAGTCCCTGAGCGAGTGCCTGTCGCCCAGCATGAGCTCCGGCACCCTGTCCACCTCCACCTCCATCTCCTCACAGATCTCCAACACCACCTTTGAGAGCGCCATCACGCCCAGCGAGAGCAGTGGCTACGACTCGGCCGACATCGAAAGCCTGGTGGATGGAGAGAAGGAGCTGGCCACTAAGGTGAGGGAGATGAACTACCTCAACGCTCTATTCCGAGTAAAATGGACCTCAGTGTACTGGGGCCGTTTTCCCTCTACACTAAATCTCTTTGCCAGAAATAGCCAATCTGTGGGTTTTATAAATATTTAACCAATAAGAAGTACTAACATAAGCTTATGGAGCTTATTAATTACATTTGTTCCATTGGAACACAAGTTCCTTTTTTACATTTCCGAAAAGGTAACTGTTTTGGACATGCAAGGTTTCCGCCCAATGACGATGATACAATGCTGGGGTTGACAAAGCCTCATACAAACCACAACAGCCAACTTTCACCTCTGTCCTAGGACCGACTGACTTCTCCCTTTGCTCTTTTGCAGTGCCTGCGCCTCCTGACTCACACTTTCAACAGTGAATACAACCAGGTTGTCAACAGCATCAGTGACTGCAAGGTGAGACCACTGTAGCTAAACGAATCTACTGAGAATACAACTTTGTGTCAGAGATTATGGTTTTCTTTCATTTCTATAATGCAGTGTTATAATGCTGTGAGACAAGTCCAGGAGTACCTTTAGTGACAACCACACATTATTATTGCAATATTATATAAAGCTCAACTACACAAAAATCTGTATTTTGTGCTCACTGAAGGACATTATTGAGTGCCAGTTGTTTTCCTGTTTTCATTCCTACTGTTGGGCAATATGGAGTGTTGCAGGATTCTGTTTTCTTATGTTATTATAGGTGAAAATGTGATATATATACTAAAAATATAAATACTGAAAATAGCTGATCTACAGATTCACAACGTGTCGGAAATGCAACGTGTTGTGGGCTTGTAGATCAGCTATTTTACTATGAATACAGGTATGCCTTGAGATTTTGATTTGCCCATTGGTGAGCCTTGGGCACAGAAGGTTTGAAAACCACTGCTACTGAATAACATCCTTTGGAAAGAGAAACCTCAGTGTTCAATGCCAATCCCTTGCTCTCTCCTGGCCAGCTGTCGGACATCTCACCCATGGGTCGTGACACCTCGGTGACCAGCTTCAGCAGTGCCACGCTCACCCCTTCCTCCACCTGCCCGTCTCTGTCTGACTCCCGCTGTGGATCCGTAGACCAGAGGTAAGAATTATTCAATAAGATACTTATCTTTTCTGGAATGTATTCGATGAAAACCTAAATTATAATCATTTACGACAACACCGGCTATATACAAAAATAGGTTCTAACAGGAACAGAACAGCACACCCCACAGATCCCCAAAAATATGTAAAAACTAAGAACAAGTTAAATTTGATATGTCATTCTCAGGAACCTATGTTGTCATTGTCCCTGGTCTATGTGATTGGGGATAGAGGAGCTTGTCTCACAGTTAAACCACTTAGACTGAGGAAGCCAATAATATAAAAACAATGTCCTACAGAGAACAGAGGCGATCAATTGAATTAATCACTCAACAAAGACCTTCATAAATTTGTATTTAAAGGAAATATAATTTATTTAACTGCAGGATGGCGTGCAAAAAGCATTCCTACAAACATAAAATACTAAACAGATACAACAAACGTGGTACAAAAACTGCAAATGATTCATAAGTCGTTAATAGCAACAAATAATGAGTATAACCTTTGAACATAAAGAGAACATGCTGTATATGCAAGCCTACCTGCTTTCATTAATCACACTATTCTACACCACCAAGAATCAGGCTGCATAAACTCCTATATAAAAATGTTACATGTGAGGTTTCAAAGTCACACCTGGTACATTTTCATACCCCTAGGCTTTTATCAGCAACATGACATTGACATTATGCTGACATTGGGTGTTTGTTGTGAAGGACCCCAGAGAACAGCTCCCGTGCCTCCAGCCCCTCATGCTCGGATTATGAGAACTTCCCAATGGTGCCCACCCTGGAAACCTCCTACCTGGCCCGGGCTGGCAAGAATGAGTTCCTCAACCTGGTGCCAGACATCGAGGAGATGAGGCCAGGGTTTGTACTGCCTTATTTATTACCTATAGTTTATAGCCTTTTAAAGCTACAATCTGTGACTTATTTTAATGAATTAAATGTTAGTTTTACTCTGCCTGTGTCTCAGAGGAGGGCAGTTGAGAAACCTGCCTACCATAGATATCATCAATGGGGAATCCAAGTAATAGAAACTGCAGGCGATCTATTCCTGGAACTTTAGCATGCTATAATGGAAGCCATTGTTCTTGCATTTATGAAAATATAAATAAACATTTTTAAATATTGTTTGAAAAAATCTAATGATGATGACACTGGTAGGCGGGTTGACAGGGTAGGACAATACATTGTACCACTACCATCTTATCATGAGCATTAGCGAGGACCAATTATATGAAGTAATATTACTAATGCAGTGCACATCTGCAGTGGTGGGACTTTGTCAAAGTTATTTGAAGCAGACAGAGACAACAAACTGGATTGGAAACTAGATGCGTCTCCATCTTTATTGTTGTTTGGACGTTGTTAAAATTACCTCTCCATCGGGAGACATAACAGACAACAGACATAAAATGTATGGATTGTGGCTTTAACTAGAAATGTCTTTAGGCTTACTGTGCCTTAAAGATAGTATTTTCTATGGTCTTAGCTCTGTTGCCCAATGCTGTCAAGTGTCAACTAATATAACTAACTATTATTAAGGTGGACTGATTTAGAATGAAAGTGCACTATTCTTTACCTGATACTACCTCACAAGTACTGGGGGGTTTTATTGGCTAAACAAAGTCTTGGTCTTTTCACTGTGTTCATCAGCTCGGTGGTGTCCAAGAAAGGCGTCCTGAGCTTCATGGAGCCGCGCTCCAACTCGTGGGTGAAGCACTTTGTGGTGGTGCGTCGGCCCTACGCCTTCATCTACAACAATGACAAGGACCCGGTGGAGAGGGGGGTGCTGAACCTCTCCACAGCACAGGTGGAGTACAGCGAGGACCAGCAGTCCATGCTCAAGGTGGGTCCACCTTAGAGTAAGAGCAGAACATGAATATGGTTAAGCCTTTATGACTTGGAACCACTTTAACCATTTATGCTTTAACTATAAAAAAATAGCAGATATACGAGCTCAAAGTGCGGCACAGAGTGCCGCGCTGCGAGCTTGTTGATCTGCCTTTTTTTTTTTTTTTTTTTTGTGCAAATATTTGAATATATATTTTTTAAAGTGAACATTTGTAACTCAAATATTTGCTTCCGGGGGGTCTCTGATGCATAATATTTCAAGATGTGGGTCGGCAGTCAAATACATATAATTCTAGTAGTATAACTATTCAAAGAATTGCACAAAATGTGATGATAAAAAAAAAATAGCAGATCTACATCTACATCTTCATCCCAGTCTTAATGGGTGAAGTATATCATGATTTCTGTACACTTGTTTAGACACACAAGCATTTTCATTAACATACAGACATGATGCATTTATAACATTAAAATGCATCTATGGTTGATTCCTGTGGTTTGCCTGCTGTGTCCTAAATACATGCAGAAGTAAAACATTTTTCTTCATTCAAAAGTGTCTATGCTGCACCTTCTGTTCCTTATATAGAGTGTTTTTTGGTTCACCTTTTACGCTGTGGAATATTCTAGGACACTCACAATGTGTGTATTCTCTGTAGACTCCCAACACATTCGCTGTGTGCACAAAGCACAGAGGAATCCTCCTTCAGGCCAACAATGAGAAGGACATGAACGACTGGCTGTATGCCTTCAACCCACTGCTAGCGGGGACGATAAGGTACACACAGACACACACGTGTATACATTATAACATGTATAATATCGTTGTATATACTGTGTAATATATAATAACCATACTGTACAATGACATGACCTTTTACATTTTGTACCTGTGATAATATGGGGAGTTACACATAATAGGTAGTCTTTTGGTAGTTTGATTGTTTTGAAGTGAAATGTCAGTCTGTGCGTTTGTCTGTGAGCAGCTAAACTCTGGCACCATTTGACCGATAGGCTTTAACAGGCCGCTTCAAATTTTGGCTTATTACTTTTGAACTATGGTCCTACAGTCAATTCCTTGGATCATGACGCATGATGCAACATATAGGCCCCGGCCATTTGTGCCAGACTAGACTTTCGGCCTTCTAAACACACTTTTTGTTACTACTCTTTTTCTCCAACACTCACACAAATCGGTCAGTCAAGATGTATCAGTCAGATCTTTCAGATTCCATTCCAATGGCTATGACCCCAATTTACACAGTGGAGATCTGGGGCACTTTTTTAGTTTGTTTTGTTCATCATTCTGTAATTTAACTAAACTGCATAACGCGTTGCACCCACAGATCCAAGTTGGCACGGAGGCGCACTGGTCTGATGAAGAACTGATTGGGGTCAACCTGCACACAGGAAGCCATGGCTCCCATTCTTCTGACTAGCCTTTGAACAAGTGTTAACACTTATTAACCATTGTGAATCTTGACGGTTTTCTCTTGTATGTAGATTCTGTGGCTTAAGTCTCCTCTCAAGCAAACTAAAAGTTTCAGTTTATGAGAAAATCCCACCTACCCTTCCCGTCAGCCAATCCACACCCCCTCTTCTATTTCTCTCTCTCCCACAGGCCTTTTGTGTTCGATTTGATGACAATGTTTTGGTCTTTTTTTTTTCTTGGTTCTTGGTTCGGCTTTGTTGTCATTCCCTCAACCCCCTAACTAGTAGCATGTTGTAATAGTCTACTTGTGTGTGCACGATTCTTCAGAAACAGGTTCTGGCCACTCTATTTTCATTTGACTAATTGTCTGTAAAGATTGTCTTTATCAGTGTTACTTGTCTGTCAAGAGGAGTTTTATTTTGTATTATGATTTTTTTTTGCCCGCATGACAACTGCAGCAGTCCTCAGGAGAAGACCAGATTTGCTTATAAGAAAAGAAACAAAAACAACAACATACAATTATGGCAGTGAAAACTATGGGGTGGGGGCAGGTCATGTTACTAAAAGTGAAATATTGGTGTACACTCTGCTACAGAAAGCAAGGCTGGTTCAAGAACAATTGCTGCTAGTGATTCCTTAGGTTTTCATGCTTATAAGACTTTGCATTGGCCGCTGCCTTTTCCCAACTGTAGAACGTAGCTCCCCTATGCCACCGCCTACACCGTCTTTAGAGGCAATTCCTGAATACAGAAAATCAGTCAAGGTCCTTACCAGCAAGGCATAACTGCGACATTGGGTTCCCCATATGATTTTCATATTCTACTGTTGCACCCCTGTATATACACCAGTCCAACCACAGTTGTGCCCTCAGTTTAGCGAGTGATCATCCCAAAGCAATCAGGCATGTGATAGATGTGTCGGTATTAGAAATACACTCCAACTCAAGAAACAAGGGTAAATCAAAATGACTCATAACTCAGCAATGAGAAAATGAAATAGGATAGTTCCATGGATAACAGATATGTCTCTGTTCTTTTGAAATGTTAATTTCAAAATGCTGTCATAGAGAACAAGTAAAAACAGGAAAATACTAAGTCATGGACAGGGTTCGGGGAAGAGGAGTAGGCGGTACTGTACCTACAGTAAGTACAGCACTCTGAGGAGAATATCATTTGTACATAGCTTGGATCAGTGTGGTAGTTGCCTCTCATACATAGACATTCCTCTCAGATCTGTTGGCTCTTAGCACTTTTCTTACACTTACGTACACATGTCGAGGTTTATTGTTCAGAGAACCTCAACATTTGCTAAAATTTAACTTTTTTTCCTTTGCCTGTTACAGAAACAAAACACAATGAAATATGATAATGGGAACCAAGTGAAAGAGGAATGTTCTAGCCCTGACCACTGCTAGTGATCAGGTGAAGAGTCTAGCACATTACCTTGAGGATGTAAAAATGTACGATATAGCTTGTTCTGACAAGTCCATTTTTGTCATGGCAGTGCAATTCAGCAGGGAGGATCGATGCACCATGGTTTTTCCATTTCGTTATCTTTCTTTTGCATTCTTGAATTTAAACCTCTTTACTCAGCTAACTCTTACTGGGTTGACATTGTGATTTTCGTTTTTTGTTCTTGATTCTTTTGTTTTTAAATTAACATTATTTTCTATTTTATGTGTTCATTCTACAGTGGAGTGTATGAAATGCAAAAGAGGGCATGTATTTCTTTAGTTTTATTTGGTTTTATTGGTGTTTAATATTATTTTGCACATTAATACTTAACTATAGCAAGGCACATTAATACTTAACTATAGCAAGAATATATTCAGTCAAAGACAAAATCTTAGCACCATGTGAATATGAGACCTGTCCTTGATACAGGAATACGGGGCGCCTCAAGATAGTTATGGTGGGTTGAGTATGTGTCTGCTAAGGTTTATCTGAGGGACTATGAAAGGGATGAAATATGCTCAAAGCTTTGTTTTTTGTTATTGTTTGTGAAAATATTTGCTCTGTACACGACAAGGTCATTTGTGGCCGCCAGATCTTTGTTACAAAGTTATGAAATGTTAGCCGATGGCTCTGTCTTTCTAGGATTAGTTCCACCCTTTTTATGAATAGTTGGTACAGATGGGCATGGACAGACACTGGTCAGCCAACCAGTTGTATGCTCTATCTTAAAAAAAGGGACAGCTTTGTTTACATCTGTAGAGACAGAGGCCCTGTAGATCTGCCCTGTAGAGACTGACATTCAGTATTGCTTATAAAGTGACACAGTTCAATGTATTTATTATTTGAAGGTGCGATGATGTCACACAACACTTTGTCAGAGAACAAATGAAAATGGCTGAAAGGATCTGCCCACAGGTCAGCCAGCCTGTTGGTCAGAGAACATAGTCCTTTGCTGTTGGGTTTCTAGTTTCTGAGGAACGTGTTGCTTCATCACAGAACGTAGAGCAAATTCTATGCACTGAACAAACGCAAATCTTACCTCGCATTAACTTCAGTATATTGAACATGTATGAGCTGAGAATACCCACTTAGGCCTATCATTATGAAATTGTTCGTCAACATGAAACTGAAATGGGAGATCTTTTTGCATCGCTAAAATGTTTGCGATGCAACACATGAGCTTGTAGATTGGCTATTTAAAAACCTTTTTGAATAGGGCTGAAGTGGTTAACATATTGAGATGAATAATACATGTATGAGCTAAAATATATTGATGTGAGTATTTGTCAGAGCAAAGATTTTCACTTTGGCTACTAATTTAGAAATACATTATTTTTGAGTATTTGTATTTATTGTTTGCGATGTATATATTAGTTTGCAGCTCTTTGCACATAATAAAGGGTATAACTAACTGGTCAAATTACGTCTGTATGATTTAGTTGATTTACTCAGAATTAACCAAATGGTGTGGTTGCCTGTGTCAGAATGAGCTTGAAGGAAGTTGAATGTATTATCAGGATGTTGCTGTTTTTTCCCACCCCATCATTCTAAAAGGTTACTAAAGTGTAACCCAGAACACCCTGTGCTGGGGACATGGGTTACATTGCTTCCTTTTTATTTCAAAGTATTTTAAATTTAAATTTGCTTTTGACTTTACTCATAGAAATTCTCAGTGTTTATACAAAATGTAACCAAGTTACATCTGTATATTCTCAGAGTTAAATTAACACTCAGAATTTTCATGTAAGCGTATGTCAGCTAGCTGACCATCTAAATTATATAACAAATTGTGTATATTTTCTTTTCTTTGGGTTGTTTTCATTTTATCTAATATCAGGGAGTATAATACAAAGTAGCTAGTACTTATCCAAAATTATAGCTTACTATTGTTTCTGCTGGTGTCTTTGTTCACCTCAACACTTCTCCCATGCTGCCTTTCAAACAAAACTAGACATGATACTTTGCATTTCCCCCTCTGATGATTAATATTTATTAACCTTTGGGTTTGTTCACCACAAAAATGGCAAACCAAGACATTAACACTGTACATTATTTGTCAGATTGGTTTCATTTTTCATACTTAATTTTGTAAATATCTGTGTTGTATGGGGCTTGAATTAAAATGTAAATATGTTTCCTGTATTTGTAATAATTATAATCCATTTGCTGTATAGCATAGACGTGTCATGCAGATATCCTAATTCTGTGTATGGTAATATTGCACCATTGAACTGTTTAGTGAATGAGGTAACAATAAAAGTACAACCCGTGCATTAGCAGAATAAGTGATCCTGTCTGTCTTAACACTCATATCAGCTCATGTCTTGTGTTATACGTTAGCACTGGTATATCTGGAATATATATTTTCTTTACAATAGAAGGGGATTCACATGAATGTCCACTTTTGAGACTGATGATAATTATAGACCTCCTTATTCTTGAAACATTATTTGGTGCATCCTCACCACAAAAGCTTTGATTGATTGAAATTGAATATTTTCTTAGACAGAAATGTAAAACAGATAAACAAATACAGTCAAGACACTTCGTCTAAAAGGATTACACCAAAAAAGTCCAGGTGTTCTTTTTTTCTATTGGGCTCCTAGGTATTCAATTCATCAACAAAGGTGTAGCGGTAGACTATACTTTCCTTCTGATCACAAGACTTAACTGTTCAATACTGATCCAAAAGGGCATGTTGCAACTCAAAGTTATGTTTATTTTATAAACAAACTTTGCACTAATTTGTGGGATGCATTGTATTTTAGGAAGTTGAAGGTTCTACCTAGAAGGATGACAATAGTATTATGTGCTCGACTGAGCACATGTCTCCACCAGGCTAGGTTGCACAATGCATAGACTGTGTGTAAGGTGTGTGTAACAACTGTCAGACCCAACAAGGAAGCTGTAGGGAGAAATAGCACTTACTGGATATGACATTCACATACAGTGTTACATTTCTTATAAGTGGCAGAAGTGAAAATGCTTTTGGAGGTGTGCTGATTCTAATTTGGGATTGATTGGATGTTAGGATCAAAATCTTCAGATTTACAGGTGTAAAAAGGTGTTTTTTCACCTACTTTTTGCACCTGTAAACCTGTGATGTTTTGTTCGTGATTTTTTGGAAAGCCAGTGACAGGCAAACAGTAAATTGTCACAACTCCTGGCTGAGATCATTTATATGTAATTATCTAGGGGAAGAAAGCCATGTTTCTGCAACAAAAAGTGACGTTTGTAGCATTTTTGGTACCATAGGTCAAAGTGAAGTCACAGCAGCACTGTGTATCTGAGTCTGAGTTTTATCATTTGAGTTTTTAAATGTCTTTATGTACTGTACTGTATGACAAATTGCCTCTCAGAGGACATTAACGTTTTCTAAGTCCAAGTCTTCCGGCCCAGCGGACATAATTATTGTGGAAATGATCTCTGTGAAAGAATGACAGATCTGATCAAAGGGTTTCACTAAATCACATAAAAAATTGTTTCTAAAACAATAAATAAAACAATCCACGTGTTTCAGGCTCAGATATTGCAGCAGAATATGGAAAAGGTTGCGTTTTACAGGTTGACTATGGTACCAATTCCGGCCACTTTGGCCATCATGAAAAAATCTCTCAGATTAGTTCGTTTTTTGTGTTTCACATTGCAAATGTTTTTAGTGTAGAGGGGATGAAGAGAATCTGATTCAAATAATTGGACTGTACCTCCATGAACCCCCACCATAACATGATTTACTTACCTATTATTGATAGAAGTAATGAGGATGCATTAAACAAAATGTGTAAACTACCAAAATAGTGGGCAGTTGGTGTGTCCAATGATTGATTGATTGATTGAATAATGTATTAGTTTGCAATAGAAAAAAAGAAGAGTTTCATGACAGCACAAATCACTGGTACAAGGTCAACTAAAAGGAGATCCTATAAAGCCTTACGGCTTATTTACACTGGAACCACACTTTATGTATCTCATATAACATTGAAAGACTGACGGATAGAACATAGTGCTTTAACATCAATTTCAAAAGCAGAAAACGCATGACATCAACTAGCCTACAAAAGCAGAAAAGGGGGGGAGAGCATGGGGGCTTCGTCTATTTACAAGTCACGAGTAGCAGCCGCCTGAAGGTGACTTTTCATACTTTGAAGGAGGCTAGGGATTTGTTCTCCTTTAAGGCTTGCGGAACATGTCATGTTGGTGGTATTCATGGGTTGCATTTGTAGTCCTACACCAGCCATGATGAGGACCAACACAGGTGTTCTGATTGGCATAGAACATTAGTTCTGTGCCAATCAGACAAATAGAAACACCTGTGTTGGTCCTCAACATGGCCGTTTAGGACTACAAATGCAACCCATGAATAGCAGGAGAACGAATCAGAGCCTTGTTTGGTGTTAAATCTACATTGAACATGATTGGTGGAGCTGCCTCTGGTGTTGCGATCGTGGACATGACTTTTAGGAAGTAGTTTGTCTGGTACATGGGAACCTTGGAGGTGTAGTGTATTTTGTACACCAAGCCCATTGCAAGATGCTGTACTCTGTCAGCTACTTTGAGCCACGGTCAGCCACCCCACGCTTGTGATGCAATGAAACCGTTGCAATACAGCAGAGAGAAATTGCAGCTGCCCTGTTGCAGGACGGCAAAGATTCTGTTTCTGCTGCAAGTGGTTGCAACCTGCAAGTGGTTTAAATTGCAACTCCTTGCTTTGCACGTCATTGGTGTGGGTTGTGGACTGGACTGTGCTAGTGGGTGGGTGTGTCTACTGTGCGTTTGAGTAGCAGAGGTTATATCCAATAGGAGAACTGATATATCTCTGCTCAGATTTCTGAGCCAATGAGAGCTTGTGAACAATATCGCTATTGCTTCTTTGACGCCAGGTGATAGGAGGACTTTTGCATGGGCGTAACCGTCGTCCGCCCTGTTAATTCAATGGGAACTCTAATTCTAGACCCCATATCCCAGGGAGATTGTCGCACTGTGATTGGCTAATTGTTTTTACGTCAACGTCAATGAGCCAATTACTGTGCGAACATCCCACCAGGCTATGGGAACCAAACTTCAACAACGAGGAAGTAGCCATGGGGAAGAGAGGAAGCCTCTTATAAATAAAAGAGGATTGGTTGCGTGACGGACTGTCACTTCACTGCAGACGGACAGCGGACGCATCGAGCACCATGGCACAGTAAGTTCCCTTTGACTTTTTACATTTTGATTTAGACTATCGCTGTTGTTGATTCGTGTTAGTTTGAGTGTTGGAAGTCTGAACGTAACACTGACAAAATAAACTGAACTCACTTCTGCGTTAATTGCACACGTCGTTTATGTGATTTTGGGTATGGTTAAGCTTTGGATGGCTAGCTAACCAGGAACGATGGTCAGATGGTCATTCTTCTTCAACAGTCTTGAAATGACATTTGACATGAGAACGTGATACTTTGAAATGTGTAGTCGGTTACACACAGCTCCAAGGCTGGCCATGGATACTCCCATTCATTAGGGTGTCGCTCTCCATTCCGACATGTCGCCAGAGCATTTGTATTTCCAATTTCCAATTCTGCTCCACTACATCTCGGAACCAAATATTGTACATTTACTCCACTACATTTAGTTACAAGTTACTTTGCAGATATAAATGATAATATTATAACACATACATAAACCACTTTAGCCCTATTTTATAACTAGGCTATTTTCAAACATTTTGCACTTTTGATTTTGGTACTTTTTAAAGTATTTTGATGCCAATACACATACTTTTACTCAAGTACATTTTGAATTCCAGACCTTTACTTGTAACAGAGTATTTCTATATTGCAGTATTGATACTAAAAACATTTGAGTTCTTTTTCAACCACTGGATTTGAAAAACGAATAGGGAACAAGTACAACAGGTGGACGTCCCATCTTAATGTGTCATGTTGCAGGTCCCCTGCACTGTGGTAGCCTACTGGACTATTGTTTTGCTACAAAAACAATATCACTGGATATGCTATGATCCTTCTCCCAAATGCTGATACCTGTATTTTTTGCAAAGACAATGTTGAACTCTTCCAGGTCCCCAAACAATAGCTGTAATGTATAAGGATGTTTTTGCACAGCAAAACATGTTCATATCATTGAGCACATGAATTACATGCTTTTGTGACAAAACAAAAGTTGCTGCTTTGTCTCTATCTATATTGGTGTAAATGGTGCTAAAGTTGGTGTGCCAGATGCACCACACACACCCATTTTATAAATATGATTAGATATCGATATCTCTTTCCTCCATCTCCTCTGCTATACATCAATTTATAAATATGATTTTATTCCTCTCACAGAGCAGACATCGCACTGATTGGTTTGGCTGTAATGGGCCAGAACCTCATTCTGAACATGAATGACCATGGCTTTGTGGTAAGCTATTTAATTATGTAATACTTATTTAGCATTCATACTGAGTGCGTCTCCTGAGCCATAGGATGCATTCTAAACCTGGTCCTTTGCTTTCTTCCCCTTCATCCGAACCCTTCGCAGGTCTGTGCTTTCAACAGAACCGTGTCCAAGGTGCATGAGTTTCTGCAGAATGAAGCCAAAGGAACCAAGGTGATCGGTGCAGAATCTCTGGAGGACATGGTGTCCAAGCTGAAGAAGCCCAGGAGGATTGTGATGCTGGTCAAGGCTGGCCAGGCTGTGGATGACTTCATTGATAAACTGGTCAGTGGAGTGATGAGTTGTTACTGATCATGGTGTTCTCTTTTAGTTTGTAAATTGGTTGTAAATGTACACCGGACACAATGCAAATACATTTACATTAGTAGTCTGATGATCAGATCTCTGCCTACAGTACTGATACATACAGTATGGTGACGGCTTGAACGTTAATGGCCTCTGACAAAACTATGCCCACTATGAAGTCTTTGGATTGGTTCTGCAGGGCAGTTATATTTTAGCCCCTAGATGTCACCAGATGTATCGGTATCGTATGTCTCTATGATCATCCAATCTGGCAAGCCATCGTCAAAGAAAGGGGGACGCCCACTTGGTCTGTCCCTCTTCCTCAGAAGCGTAAGCTATCATGACTCTGTCTCGAGAGAATGATGATCATCTGGCTGTGACTAGCTGGCTGGTGACATTGTTCAAGACAAATACCTGGTGAAATCTGAGATGAATCAAGGGATAGCCAAAAAAGAACTACCCTCATCTTGGGATTTAAGCCTTTTCTATTGATGCACACATTAAAGTCTCATTTCAAGTCGCTCTTATTGAGAATGTCAGTCAAGTGCCTAAAATATAGTGTAAAATAGCAATAGGGGTTCTAAATGTCAGGTAAACTGTAATACATTTGGCAGCACTTTTAAGGAGGATTGAACAACTTAAAAACCAACACTTAGGTCTAAAGCCATTTTTTTAATGCCAAGTAAATTTGTTTTCATAATACAGTATTATAAAGTTGTGCTTTACAATAATGCAAATGTTGCTGAATTTATTTTCCTCTGTGCATTTTGAAAGTACTTAAGCTCATGCAACATTTGTTCTACCCAAGGTTCCTCTTCTTGAGACTGGGGACATCATCATTGATGGGGGCAACTCTGAATACAGAGACACAACAGTAAGTCAGAGAAATTGATTACCTCAAGGCATCCGTCTTTATTTCTGTAGTTTACTGCATAGTGTTTTCTGACTGACTGTGTGTGTGTGTTTAGCGGCGGTGTAAGAGTCTGAAGGAGAAAAATCTACTATTTGTGGGAAGTGGAGTCAGCGGTGGAGAGGAAGGAGCACGCTATGGACCTTCACTGATGCCAGGAGGACATAAAGAAGCCTGGTGAGAGACATAAAATAATGCTGTACTGATAATTCAATTAAAGTTGTAATGGGACTGACTGTGACAAAGACAATACGGATACAAATATGTTGAATTTAAACAATTCATCTCCAAAAGGTGGCACAAGTGTTTTATTTTGCTATGCAGAATATGTGCCACACTGAATGCACTCGGTGAGCTTATCGCTGTACGGTTGTGTTGTTTTTCTCACAGGCCACACATAAAAGACATCTTCCAGGGCATTGCTGCCAAAGTCGGAACGGCACCATGTTGTGATTGGGTCAGTGAAGTATTATAATATTGTTGTAGAACCATGTACACCTCTCACACATACACACACAAGACTGGCTATGGTGTGGATATGATGATGGTAAATCATCTTTTTAATTAGTTCTATACTCCTTTTTTCCACAGGTGGGTGACGAGGGTGCAGGTCACTTTGTGAAGATGGTTCACAATGGTATTGAGTATGGAGACATGCAGCTCTGCTGTGAGGCCTATCACTTGATGAAAGATGTCCTGGGCATGGACCATGATGAGATGGCACAGGTAAGGGTGTCTCAGTACAGGATAAATGCATGGATATATAGTTTTCTAAGGTTATGAACGCGGCTTGCATGCCCCCACCCCCATTCAAGACACAGCCCTGTATATGTTCATATCAACAGCCTTCTTGTTGTCAGTTTTATACTGTCATAAATACGATATGGTAAAGTCACCTGTCCTCTTTAATCACTCAGCTCTTTACTTTTGTTTTAAATGCTAAATAGACTTTTGACAACTGGAACAAGACAGAATTGGACTCCTTCCTCATTGAGATCACAGCCAATATCCTGAAGTACAAGGACTCGGATGGGACACATCTACTTCCAAAGATCCGCGACAGTGCCGGCCAGAAGGGGACAGGGAAGTGGACTGCCATCTCAGCCTTAGAGTACGGCACACCCGTCACCTTGATTGGTAAGAGAGAGGAGGTGGTTTACTGTATTCTAGACAAGGAAGTAGCTATTCCTGTTCTCTTCCTCCCTGGCTGGCCATTTTCAGTTGGAGGGCATGTTTCTGTAAAGTATTGTACATCTGTCATGCTGATGTGACAAGTAATTCTGTCAACAAACTAATTACAGTGTAATAGAGCTAATGGTCACTTTCTTTGCTAATGTTTAGCCTTGGTAGCCAGCAGTATGGTTTGTGAACTCCAAGAGACTGTGATCAATGGACTGTAGGGCCTTCGCACCCTAAGAAGATTTGAAGGCTTTGCTAGTAGCCTGTTCATCTGAAATTACATAAGTGGGGATTTGTCATTTGCCGTACTGGTCTTTGCTGTGGCTAGACAACGGTTTCATAAATATAGGCAAGCTGGGATTTTAGACTGACAGATGTTATTCCAGGATGTAGTTGTTTAATACTCAAGACACAATGCTTCAAACTAGATGCACTCCTAAAACTGTTTCAACAGTCTCTCTCACATAGTAAGTGACACAACGTGCTTCTATTGGATGTTTGTATCACCAATCACAATTTAAAAAGTTCAATTTGAGTCAAATGAGAACGTAAATATAATGGATGTGGTGATATATATCATAGTATCTGCTGTACAATATTATTATGGTAAAGGTCCAATCAGCATTATAGCCTACGAGATCAAACGGTAGCCAAAATGTTTTTCACTGTTATTATAATTTTAATGTTGGGGATATTCCCCTGCTATGGCCTCTAATACCAGTCGGTGCCGGGGATCTAAAATGAGAGGAAGAGCGAGTGACAGTAGAAAAGGATCTATTGTGTGAGAGTTGAGCCAGTGTGTGACCATGGGAAGGCAAGGGGATAGGCAGGCTCAACAGTCTGCATGGCTGGATTTCCAGCCTCAGTAGGGATGACATTCCACACCACGATAGGTTGTTGTGACACAGTGTATTTTATGTTCTCTTCCTGAGGAAGACTTCCTCCTGTCATAGTACTTTTCTCTTTTTCACAACTCTGTCCTCACCACTCACTCTCCCTGTCTGTCCCTTGTCGTCGTTGCTGTAGCACGTTTTTTTGTGTTTTTGCAAGTCATGCTTACTTAAACATTTCCCGCCTCAACTTAACCACTTAAGCCCTATATCCATTTGAACATTTTACAAGGACTGTACCTGCCAATTCTGAGCTATTGTAGTATAGGAATTGGGCATTTAATATAGTGGAAGTTAACGTCTTTTAAATGTGGCATGGCAAGTCAGTCTGCTTTTACTATAGTGCTGAGTCATGGTGATCCTCTATTGTCTTTACCTTGGCACTTTATCAGCTCCGTAAGGTACTTAATGTCAGCCTTGTCTTGGCAGAGACGTGATAAATACTTGAAACGTTCTTGCATGAAAGGTCAACCATTGGCACACCAGTTGTGCACAGCTTTGGCTTTCTGGTCTAAATGCTAGCTTATAAAATCTTGTCTTTAGTTTACAACCATCCATAGCCATCCCAACCACAGACTCTTTCAGATGCTGGCAGAAGTGGCTTCGCAGCCACAAAGCCACGGGCACTGTGCTGCGAAATGGCTACTTCCACCAGACAATCAGGTTTATGAACGAGCAGACCAGGAAGGAAGAACAATAATAATACGTTTCGGAACGGCTAATCTCTCCCCCCATCTGTGTGTGAGGGAGGGTGCGTGCGTGCGTGTGTGCGTGCGTGCAGAACACAGAGGCTGTCTTGCCCTCCAAGGCAATCGTAGTGGGGGGGACGACGATTTTACAATTGTGTACTGGTATACAAGATGTAGTAATAGAAATAATAAAATCTTAAATCCGTTTGCAATTCACTGTTCATTCAAATTCAAAGTATTTTCTTGGCAGAGAGTGCAGCTGCTGTGTACAGCTCTTACAACATGTGATGTACTCAACCACCCTAACCCTCCAATCCATGCAACTCTCCTTGTCTGTCTCTCAGGGGAGGCTGTCTTTGCCAGATGTCTGTCTTCTCTGAAGGATGAGAGAGTGGAGGCCAGCAAGAGCCTGTCTGGGCCCGAGGGGGTCAAGTTCAGTGGTGACAAGACCAAGTTCCTGGAGGACATCAGAAAGGTAGAGCATGCACATCATTGAATATTTTTGAAGAAAGAAAAGTAAATCCATTATGGCCGTCATTAGTCAAGCTGTCATTAGTCAAACTTGCACATTGTCAGGAGAATATTGTGACACAGCCAGGAATGCATATGCACAGCACTGTTAAGGCTCACTTGGGATGCTTGAACTGGCATGTTCAACCATTCCCCTTTCCCTCTTTAAAAACGAACCCAAATACATATTGTTTCTTTATTTACATTTTATTTCAGGCCCTCTACGCTTCCAAGATAATCTCCTATGCCCAGGGCTTCATGCTACTGAGACAGGCAGCCAAGGAGTTTAGTTGGTCCCTGAACTACGGTGCCATCGCTCTGATGTGGAGGGGAGGTTGTATCATCAGAAGGTACAGTCCAGTGAACACTGGGGCATACAGTACTGTTTCTTCATATCACACCATACTTTGTCCTCTGTCTTGTGCAACCTCTGTCTACAGCTGTCTCTTACTTACTGTACTACTGATGGTGAAACTATGGTTATGCGGTTTTGAAGAAGGTTTGATGAGTGAGGGAATTAGTCTTCATTAGTCTGAATATAATTTACAGTACTTTGTTTGATAATAATTGTTTTCTTTAATATCTCATAAGGTTGCTCTTCTACTGACTTAATAAATTAGTCTGTAAGAATACTAGATACATGTAATTGTACTCCCCATATACATGTTACTCAGTCTAATACCAACTGTAGTCATCGCCAGATTTACAATTCATCATCAAATAGGTGTTGGAGAGAGAGCCAGCTGTACAGTATGTTGTAATCCTTATTGAGAAAGTGGCAAGAAAGAGAAGATAAGGTTTCCTGTCAAATGAGGACGAGAGAGGAATGGGGAAACATCAGGTTCTGAAATGTGTTCTATACAGTCTGTGCAACCTGGCAAACGTGTTGCATAAACCTAAAACAAACATGACACTCCATTATGACTTCTCATAATCTGTTCTGAAGCAGCTGTACATTTTTGTTTCAAAGGGCAATGTGCTCAAGCTTGGTACTGTACATTCTGCAAGGTTAAGTTGAATGGACAATGAGTCTTTTGATACACTAGTAATAGTTTTTTCGAAGCCCATCTCCCCCACTGAAAGAAGGAAAATACTGTTACTTTTTTTTAACATGCAATTTCAATTAATAGCTTATTTAGAAAAAACAGGGAGCAAAAAGTAACAGGATTCTGTTATAAGAAGATTTTGAGATGGGGGTGGGGGGGGACTTTTTTTTAATTATTATAAACAAAATTAAATGCGCTTCCATATTTTTTGCTACTGTTGGCTAACATCATCTGTTTTCCCATGTCCACCAGTGTCTTCCTGGGGAAGATCAAGGAGGCATTCGACAGGGACCAGGACCTTACGAACCTGCTGCTGGACAACTTCTTCAGTAATGCAGTACAAGAGTGCCAGGTAGGAGGAAGTGGTGAATGGCCAAATCACCACAGGCAATTTAGCAAGAATATTTCCTCTTACAGAAATGAGGAGGAAAACCATAGTACTGCAACCATTGATTATCTTTGCAATTATTCTATTACTTTGTCTTTTTTTTTTTTTCAAATAATTAAACCCATTTACACAAACAAATTCAACTTTTCTTTATAATTGATTAAATCAATTAGTCTGATTAACCACTTAATCCTTATTTTATATTATAGATAACGATATGCAGCCCTATGACGACATGGAGGGTGCATAATTTATGTTTGCCTCAAAAGCCCCTTTTGTCTAATTATTACTTCATTAGACAACTTCATTCGCAGTCATGACCAGAATTGTCCTATACAGCCTAAAGGGCTCTCTTACTACAGATGGATGGACCTCCTTATATACAGTATCTAGTGCGTTTAAAAATAAAATGTCAAGTCTATTGACTTGTCGGTACAGTAAATGCCTCTGACAAATCGACTTGAGAAATTGTAAACTACTGAGTTGTTCACATCCCTAATTGCAGTCCACCATAATATAGGTTTTTGGGGAATTGTATTTGATTCATTGTGCATCTAACCATGGTTCTGTTCCCATTCTTGCTGTAGGTGTCATGGCGCAGGACAGTGAGCACAGGAGTCGAGCATGGCATCCCCATGCCCTGTTTCACCACGGCACTTTCCTTCTATGATGGCTACAGACATGCAGTGCTGCCAGCTAACCTTCTCCAAGTAAGTCAGTTGAAAGTGGAAGGCTAACCCTGTCTGAACATATGGCCAACTGTGGGGAATGCATGAGATTAAAATGATCTTGTTGTGTCAAGTAGCTGGTTGTAGTATGTCTGTTTTGGTCCTAGTGGGCTTTAAGACTGGGCCCTATCTTGTGTGGCGCCTTATCCCTTATGCCTAATCTTATTAGGCTTTTTGTTTTTTGAAAAACATTTTAAAATAGACTTTTTTAAATGTTTTTCAAAATAATTAAAATAAATGCCTAATAGGCATTCGGGATAAGGTGCCACGCAAAACAGGACCCTGTGTGTATGGTATGAATTGCTATATCCTTGAGCAGACTTACCAACGCTGAGCTGTCTATTTAAAACCTCTTAGACAAACCTGTTCAGAGCATTTAAAGCCAGTTTAAGAAATGTATTTCTCCTTTCTCACCTGTTTGTCTGTCCGTCTACAGTATATCCTGCAACTAATTGTCTACCATAACAATTTACCTTTTGGAAATCATCCACAAACATTAATTGTACCTTCACTATTCTCACCTTAGGCCCAGAGAGACTACTTTGGAGCCCACACATACGAGCTGCTGTCCAAACCTGGCACCTTCATCCACACCAACTGGACCGGCACTGGTGGAAACGTGTCCTCTTCTTCCTACAATGCCTAAGGTGCAATTCCACATCTTGTGTGTACACAAAATAAAATAAAAAACAAGACTGAAGACCAAGGAGCTGCCTTTTAAAGCATTTCCATTACACATTCCTTCTCTCCAGACAAACCTGAATATTTTATCACCCAACGTATCCCACTTGAAAACCCAAATACAACTTGTATTGTTTCGAAATATTCAAAATAATATTGTTACTATTTTATTTATGATGTACAACTGATGATGTGTACTCCTACCACTTTGAATTAATGGAAAGTGTTCTGATAAAGGGCATAAAGGGCATTTTTCTTGCCAGTCAGTAAAAAAAAGGTGTCTCCTTCAGACCGGTTGTATGCTGGCTAACAAGCTAGTTGTCACCAGTCATGTTTGGCTCAGAGTTCAAAAGGTGACCATTGCACTGTACTGTATTAGGCTAAATAAAGACTTCAATCCCTTTATAATAAGCTTGTATGGTTCTTACTCCCTAGCCAGGTGCAACAGGATTGTGTGTGTGTCTGTTTTATTCTTTATATAGCCAGGAGTAAAATTAGGCAGCACCTGACTTGGCATACCTATGTTTCTAAACTGTGTAATACCTGGTGTCTAAATGATCTGCCTAGTCAAAAACGTTGGGTAACAGTAGGCTCAGGCTGGTCAATTATTTCCCCCCTTCAATAATACCAATTAGATTATTTCGATCCTCATCAAGAGTATCAACACACTGTAATTACACACTGTAATCCAACATTTTCTTCTGGTTGATCAAAAAGGCAAAGGCTGAAAGCTTATTCTTGGTATTGTATTTTATATAAATGTAGTTATTGTTGATTAGTCACCTTTACGAGGTATAACTTTTAATGGTCCCCAAAATCTAAATCCCCCAATATCTTCTGTTCGTATTGGTGAAGGTGTGTACTGGCAGGTCGCTCAAAACCCGAGTGATCACCAACTGAAGCATATTGGGGGGGTTCTGGTAGGGGGAGCAACCCACATTAAATTGGGCTATTCATTGCACAATCCTTAGAAATTATTATTGTAAAGGTGACTTAGACATTATACCATATTGTAAAGGTGACTAATCAACAATAACTTTATAAAAAAATAATACAATAGGTATTAATGAAGGGGAGAAATAATCTGTCTGGAGTTAACTGGTCCTACATTGGTGCCATGTATTGGAGTCTCTCAATCTGTACTTGCAGTCAATGTCCATTAGATGGCCCCTGTGGTTCTTGGTTCTTTAGGTTTTCCAATAGACGGGTTTCTTGTTTACAAACATTGAGACTAAATGCACAGCTGACTGTATCATGTAATCAATTCCGTCCAATCCCCAAACCTGTTGTTTTGGGGAGCGCTGGTTTCATTGGCTAATTTTGGGGAGCGCTGGTTTCATTGGCTAATTTTGGTACGGACCCTGCGCACGCATCTAGTTTTATCAGTGTTACGTGGACCAGAAACCCGTCTATAGTATCTGAAGAAAGTAGCCTTGCCGTCCAAAACGTTGCTTTTCAGTGTCGCACTATAGTATACTGTATGTGGTTCTGTAGATGCCACCAGGCACATGAAAGTAAAGTTTGGACATTTTAAAACAAAGGTTACAACTAATGGTAACTGTAGTTTTAAAAAAGTTGTCAGTTCCTTTTGATTTCATGACAAACATAGTAGTGCTTGTAAATCATCTCAATAGCATTTTGAACATGTATGCAGATGGTAACGGACCCTTTCTGTTGGCAGCAGACTTTACGGCCAGCCCAGAATTATCTGCTATGATAAAGGATTAAGTCCTTTTGTCAGTTTTGGGATGAACTGGGAACACAAATCAGTCAAGGAATGTTAATGACTGTGGCCCCCATGTCTGTCCAACTTGACAAATTGTAAAAAATAATGTAGTTTGAGCATGCAGGCAAAGCGCAACAGGACCGGCAGGACAATACCTTGTTTTTATGGCTTTGCAAGTATACATGTGTACTCCAACCACTTTGAATGGAGTGTTTTGACATAGGACATTTTTCAAGCAAATTGTGGTCTCCTACAAACGGGTGATCCTATCGCTAGCTAACAAAAAGAGACACATGCAGGCAGCAGGACCAGTATGGTAGGACAAGTCCTCTGTGTTTCTATGGCCTTGGCCTCTCTTGAGCTACTTTCACATCACATTGCAATAGTAAAGGACATCAGAGTTTCTTACATTGTCACAACTGTAATTAAACTACAAAGCTTCACAGAAAAGTGCACCTGCTGCTCCTATAGTTTTGGTCTCTGCAAGGCCATTGTGTTTTGGATACCATTTGTACTTTTCAACTTTTGAGGAGTCCACTAAGGCAGTAGTTCTCAACCTGTGGGTCGGGACCCCCCAAATTATTTTGGGGAGTCCTCAGATGATTAGCTTAATGTGCAGCATTGTTTTCTCACTCAACAGTAAACAAACCAACATAAAGTTTAAAAGTATAGAGGGTTTATGCACATTTCTAAAGTGACAATTTATGGACTTTTTAATGCCTCTAAAATGATAAATTAAACTAAAGGCAGAAATTGTGAAAATAGCCGATCTACATACTCACGCCTCGCAACTTGAGGCGTTGTGAGCATGTAGATCGGCTATTTTCACAAACAGTGCTCGTCAGGGTGGGGGGTTCCCCAGTTAAAATATGATTAATTTGGTGGTCACGGCCTGAAAAGGTTGAGAACCACTGCACTATGGAGCCACTGAAGCCAAACCAGTTTTCTCAAATAATCCATCGTTTGGCTGTTCAGATTAGAATTTTGCTCCTGAAAGTGCACAGTAGATAAACAAATGCAATTTGTATTAACATTTTGGCTAAACGAACCTTAATTTTTATGAAAAAGGCTGGTCCCAGCATAATTTTTACTGACAGTCCCATACGCTCCGTTTTTAAAAATACATGTCTATATTCCAGTGTCCCTTGTTTGATTCAAGCGATCATTCTCTACAATTAAGCCCTAATAAGAGAGCACAATTTGTTATGAGGGCTTACTAAACAGGGGTTATCTCGCTGACTAGTACAGATGATGGTCAGAGTCAGACAAATTACAAGGGACAAATTACACCATCTATATCTGAATTAATGGCCATTAACCACATGCGCAATAATGGGCAAAACATTTGAGGAAAATAACAGATGTACAAGCTCACTAGTGTGGGCTTGTATTGTAGAGATTTGGTGTAGAGGGGGTAAAATGGAGGGGCTAAGTACAGACCCAGTGAATGAATATTTATATATTTATAAATGTGGGTGCCGGTTGCAGAACAGAAAGACGGCATTGTTGCATGTGCAATATCTTTAAATGCAATAATAGAAAATCGATCCCCAGCTAGAATAATTAAATGATAGTTATGTGGCAGAATGGATGAAAACAGTCCAATCAGCTTTTGATCTTAATTTGTGTATCGCTTAAATGTATAAATTCCCCATTTACAGATCTGTGGAAAATTACATTGCTCTGCCCAGCCAGTAAACTAGTGTAACATGTATATTACCTAGGTTTGTCTCTGCACCAAACCTGCTGAATTGTACAGCAGAACTTGAATGGATTTGTTTTGTAACGAAGAAAACAAGCTGCCACATGACTCCTGGCATCAACTGCCTAATTGGACCTCCAATTAGGGCTGCACAATTGTGAATTTGACCAATAAATAGTCAAAAATTAATGATCATTACAATATCTTACAAAATAGTCTGGATTTTAAGCATAATCATGTAACCGTGGTTGATGACATCCAGCAGGAATACATGTTTTACATCACATTTATTAAACTAGTTTCAAAGCATCTTCAGACTGTACTCCCATTTCTGGCTGGTAAACCAACAGGACTTCAAAACATATTCCCAGGTAAATCTTCAGGAACTGAGTGTATATTTTCTAGTAATTTGTTCAATAAGGTTAACATTAGAAATGAATGTCTTGCATCACATTTTGAAAATCACATTCAAATTGAATTGCGAATTAAATGTCAGCCATTTTAGGGTGTCTTGTTTCGACAATTTATGCAATATAGTGCTGGTGGCACTACATTGCATAAATTAAACGGCAGAGTAGGATAGATTAATTTAGACCCATTTAATACCCATTCGTTCAATCCGGGAAACCCTTGTTACCTTAGCCTGTTTTTCCAGAAACCATCAAGATTTAGAATGTGTTTTACAAATCGGCTACAGGTCTAAAAGGGTTATTTCTATGTAATGTGTATCACAAACTGCCACACCAAACAGACCGAATGGAGGAACATTTTCTTGGCAAATATATACCCCTATCTACATTGAGAGAACAACAGTTGATTAAAAAAGTCAAACTTTTATTTTACACTCAGGACTAAAAAGCTTTCAATGATCAATACACAAGTGAGGATTCCTGCTGGCATGTTCAATCAACAATTATCAAAATTCCCTGCAAAACGGACTCATGTTACACATTCCAACCATGTTACAATCAAGCTCTTAAAATAAAAGAATGAAACAAGCCACTTGATGCCCGGTTGAAATTGTACAGTTGAACCACATGAAAAGAAATTTGTCGGAATAAAATCCTTCCATCGAATTTACAAGTAACAGTGTTTGTATTTAGACAAAGAACTGACAAACAAAATAGCAAACTTAATATAAAAGCCAGGTCTCCATCTAAACAGTTTGGGACAAACAAAGGCATAATCACTGCCAAACAGGAGACATTTAGAGGTGTATCTATACATTTTAGTCCTACATTTGAGGTTAAATTAAAGGTAAAAAATAATACCTCGTCCCAATTGAGTCGTGTCCGTTCTAAATTTAAATAGCGGGTTGTCCGAGTGTTCTTGTTAGTGAAGTTGTTCCTTTTCAGGATTAAGGCATTCTTGCAGCATATCCATTGTTGGTTTGTGCTGGCCCGCCCAACATTGCACCAAACTCCAGTCCTCAGCTTCTCCAAATTTGACTCCAATCTGGATTCAGATGAAAATCTGGGCTGGCCATGTCCAAGGTCCCTATACATGCGAATTAAAGTTTTGGCAGTTCAATTAATGTGGAGTGGAAAAAATAAGTTACTGTAAAGAAGGCAACATACCTAGTCAAATTTAGTTTTTATTTGAGACTTCCCTTTGATTCACAAAACATAGAAAATGCATTCAGAACCACGTCAAACACAAACTTTCAATGGGGACTTGTCACCCACTCGCCACTTCAGCCAGCCACTGAGGTTACACTTGCATCAATACACACACTTCCAAGCTCCCCCAATGCTGTCCACACAAACCTCACCAGCACTAAGTCACATTTTCACACAGAAAGGGGTGATAACAAGGAGAAATTAAAGCACACATCATACACTGCATTCACATCAAGTCATACAAGATAAAGCTACGAGAGGGTACATATACTCATAGCACATAACATTTCACTGCTTTTTTTGTTTTCAATTTAAGCTTGATAGAAAATAATTTGAGAAAGCAGAGACCTTAGGGATCTCAAGAGCTGAAAAAAATGTCCTTGTGATGGTAATTAGGAACACACTCGTACTTGTTTCTTCCTCTCACACTCGCACAAAAGCCACAGGTTCTTCCAACTCTCGCAGGCATTTGGCTTTTAGAAAAATGTTTGCACAACCAGTCCTTTCCACACGTCCTTTCATTTTGCTCTCCCGTTCGCTCACTCACTCTGTCCACTACCAATCCCACTCATTTGATCTTTAAAAAGCGATAAGAGCAGACAAGATTTTCTACATCCATGAAAAGGTGAGAGAAAAAGAGACAAACACCCACCGTCTAACACAGTATATGAAGAGTGAAGCTGTGTTCTTTGATGGCAAAGCATTTACACATGGGAAGAGGGGAATTGATACTGAGATCGGTCGAACATTGATGCCCATGCGGCACTTCCTCCCGGGAAATTGGAAAAGAGTTGCTGAACTGTAGAAGGCTGAACTGTAGAAGAGATTTTCATGAGGGCGATTTCCATAAAAGGTCAAACAAAAAAATTATACAATCGACTGCATACAGAGATTAAACAATATCAATGCCATTAACATACAGTGGCTGGGCAGCAAGGGGGGCTCATCAGATATTCGTGCATGTTTCAGAAATATATACCTTGCATGCACAGTCAATCATGTCAAAGCAAACATTTTCTCAAAAGAAAAAAAAAGGTAATGTGGCAGTTTCCACTAACAAACTAAACACTTCAACCACTCAACTGGCTACATAATTAGTCACACAAGTATAAATTTCCTCTTAAACAAAATAAAAAGGCATTTCTCTTTCTTAAATAGGAAGGACATAAAGATATGACTAATTTTTCTTCATCCCCCCCAATCATACTTACCAGGATTAGCCTAATGAAGAAAAATAAAATAAAAATAAAGATTAACTCAAAGCTCTCTACATTCCCCAGCTAGAAGACTTGGACTCCATAGAGGTGCCAAAGCCAGAGCTGAAGCCACTGCTAGAAGCCGAGTTAGTGCCCGCAGCCCAACCGAGGCTAGCTGAGCTGGGGCTGCTATAACTGGTGCTAGTAGAGCTATAGGTCTGGTCTCGGGTTGTTGTGGCTGTGCCAGCAGCGGTCGTCTGACCCTGCTGGTTAGCCAGCATACCCATCATACCCCAACTGCTCTGCAGCGCTGCCTGCGCAGCGGCCATCATTGCTGGGTTGAGACCGAGAGCCCCAAAGTTTACCCCACTGCTATTGCTACCCATCCCCCCACGATTAGTGCCATAACCCTGGCTGAACCCACCGGCCCCGAACCGCCCTCGATCCATCATTTGCCTACTATTATTGTGCTTAGGCTCTGCGTTGGAGATGTGCACACTGACACCCTTGACGATAAGGTCCTCTCCACAGAGTGCCTGTGCGACCTAGAGAAGAAGAAAAAAAAGAAAAGCATGGGAAATGATTACGCCAACACATCCTGACCACATGCACGGACACCACAATGCAAGCTGAGATTGAGAGAAACCCCACCTGGTCATCAGCGAACGTGACAAATGCAAAGGCCCGGAATGGTTTGGGGATGAAGACGTCAGTGACCTCTCCATACTGCATGAAGAACTGCCTCAACTCATCTGTGGTCATGTCCTCTGTGCAGCGGCCAACAAAGATTTTACGGCAACGCATCGGCTCATCAGGTCCGGCCTATGACAGACAAAGTAATCCTATCAGTTAAGCATTTTATCATGGGGTGTAAAAAATACCCACACCACGTTGTGAAGAATATCAAAGTAGAATATAGGCTATGCTGTGGGTACAGTAACTGTAATCCCAGGTTTTCCGAAGGTGGCATACACGTTTCCTGTTCCAGCTAAGTTAGCTATTGGCTCAGCACAGGAGCAGATTTGAACAGGAAATGCATGTGAAAGTGTATTTCAGGTTCAAATCTGCTGCTGAGACAATGAAACGAAGCTATGGGAAAATTAAATGGAAACCGGCATGTTACTTTCTGAAAACGGTTACTACATTTATACACAGCCTATTTTCTCTTGCTACCAGCTATATTGCATGTGTATGCGACAATAAGCATCCTTGACCCTAAAAAGAATTACCTTTGAGTTGGGAAGCTTGCAGTCACACCATCTTCCATCAATCATGTGTCTCTGAGAGATCACTTTGGTTTGTGTCTCATACTCAGTGAACCGAACAAACCCAAAACCTTTTGAGTTTCCCGTCTTTACATCTCTCTTTACCTGCAGGCAATGACATTTATGGGTTATTTATTTATATTTTTTGCATTTATCCATGCAGACTGCCACTGCACATTCAGAGACCAGAACATTTTCATTACCTGAACCATGATGACTTCACCAAAGGTTGCGAAGTAATCTTTCAGGTCTTGCTCTGAAGTCTTCCATGGCAGCCCGAGGACAATGAGATCTGATGTCTTCTGAGGAAAGCCCCTCTTGACTTTACTAGCTGAGGCAGCATCCATTTCATCCATCTTCCTTTTGTTGTCTATAAACAGAGACAAACACCAATCAACAACACTCAATGCTAAACTGATAACAAAATCCTCCATGTTAATTTATGCATTTGTATCTACAGTTTTAGTAGCCCACACTTATACAAGAATAGTAAGTGCTTCATTGTGATCAGCTGTGTACAAAGAAATGAACATGACAGCTGGAATGAGGTAGGTCTTCAAATCCATGCATGGTTGCATTCCTTTTGCATTTCTAACTCGAGTGTACAAATGTAACAACTAAGGGTCCATTTGGTTAAATTTGAATGTGTTAAGCGACAAGCGTTGTACATTGTGTGACAACGAATACAAAACACTTTTCCCCCCATCACCTTTAACATTGGGGTCCGGGGACCCCAGGGGTCCTTGAGGGAGTTCCAGGGGGTCCCCAGCTATATAATAGTTAGGAACCAAATGGACCCTTATGGGTCTGTAACTCAGAGTGTACACTGTTACATTAACATTGATTTTACAATATAAATTGGGGTCTCAACTAGAAATGTCATCAAATGGGGGTCCATAGCCTAATGCATGTCAAACTGGGGGGTCTTGAAGTTAAAATGGTTTAGAATCAATGCTAGAGCCGTACAAATCTACGTTATGGGGGTCTCTGGCCATATCTTTTCAAATGGGGGGTCCGTGGGCTAATCAATTCGGGGGTCCTCATGGAAAAGGTTTGAGAACCACTGACCTTTAGGGTAATTGACGACGTACACCAGGTTGCCCCAGTCAGCCTCTGGTGCATGCAGGACGCCTTCGACCAGGCGGACCCCTCGCATGCACTGGGACTCGGGGCTCCTGTAGCGCAGGCCGCACGCCCCGGGAAACTGGGCCGCTACTGTCGACAGCAGAACGGTGCCGTCATCCTCAGAGGGGATCTCCATGGGCTCCTCGCTCTCATCTTCGGCCACCCGAATGTACAGCTCTGCCATGTCGGCGATAGAAGCGGACTGGAGTGGATGTGAATTAGCGTTTACACACGCGGGTCTTCTGACTCAGAAAGATTGGACACCAGATACGAGTGAGTGTCCAACACGAAGTGAACAACTTAAGCTAATTTTGGCTACTCTGAAAAACAAACTGCGGAGCAACAGAAGCGAGAGGACGCAGCTCGGACTGGACACGGAGTGTGTGAGGCACGGAACAATGTGTTAGCTTACGTTCGCCACACAACTGTTTAAATCCGATATGTGGCGGCCATGAACGACGGCTGTTTCTTCTTCCCTGCGTACGTACAGCGCGCGCCACGGACCGATGAGCTAACAGGCTAGCCGGCTAATGCTAATCACCACCACCGACACGCTGTTAAAACAATGAATGGGCTTCACGCTTTGTTGCCTGCCCTCCTCGACAAAATGCAACAAGTCCTCGCCGCAACTACACTGGCCCGCTCGTAAATAAGCGACAGAAACGACGTTTTCGTCCCCGACACTCCAACCTTTAGGATAAATGCTGTGTTTTCTTTATTTGCACTGCTGCATGAAGCGGCTAACCTTCTTAAACAGCAAGTGGCTAACAAAATGGCTGCTCTCCTTGTAGCGGTTACGTCATTGAGTTGGGAGGAGGGCTCATAGAGTTCGACGCTGGTGAACGCTAACCTGGTGAAATTGCATACCTGCCGACGCTGGTGAATGCTAACCTGGTGAATGTTAACCACTGTCTAAACCTAAACCCAAACCATAACCCTAACCTCAGTAAAACTATGCCTAACCATAACCCGAGTTATAGCCATGTAAAAACAAAAACAAAGAAAACAACAACAGCTTATACCTGTATGATAAGGTTCTCAATCTATTTTATGTATTGTGTCTCCCAAAAACTCCCAAAAAAACCAGACCGGTTTGTTTTATTCATTAGTTGAATGATTTAATCTGTTACTGTAAAGATGGCACTCTTGGATTCCTTAATTAATTCGTTATTCTACAGGTGCGCAAAGTTCTTCAAAAACAACCAAAGTTGTCTATTAATCAACACCCATTTTCGCCTGCGTTTCCCATAAAAGAAAATAGAAAAGATTGAAAGGAAGAAAAAAATGGCAACCTAAAACAAAATAACAAAAACACGTGAGGCCTTGTGTAATTTTTGCACATGCTTGAATGCTCTTGTCCTTCCTTTTTATTTTATCTCCTCCTTTCATCACTATTGTTGCATTCCTTGTATTTATTGCACACATTTGTAGTTTTTATACCATCAATGTATTGGGAAATGGAGACAATTTGATATTTGTTTGATATAACAATTTAATACAATATAGATGTGCGGCCCGGGGGCCAAATGCGGCCCGATGCCAAATTTTATACGGCCCTCAGCTTCATTCCTAAATTGTACTATAAATGGCCCGCCAGCACCATCAAACAAGAATATTTTATAGTATAATTTGTCAGGATTCTTTGTTCCCTGTTGTTTCATTCTGAAGGGGTCAAAGAAAGGCTATTTTGTTGTATTTTTTACCTTGCACATCTGGTTACATCAGTACATGAGTTATTTGTGTTTTGTTCAGAGCACACACCTGACAAAATACCATTAATATTAAATATTGATGACGATAATTAAATAGAATATTGTAATTGCGATGCATGTGTATGTGACTTTGTTATGGTCCGACCGAAAGTACATTATGTCAGGAGATAGTGTCGGCCCTTGGGTGTTTTAATATTTTCTAATGTGGCCCCCTTTGAAAAAAGTTTGGACACCCCTGTAGTAGGCAAACAACAGGGGAAGGGGAAAAAGCCACTTGATGCTTGATTGAAATTGTACATTTGAAAATAAATTAGTCTCACCATCAATTACAATTAATAGTGTTAGTTATTTAGACAAATAATTGACAAACTGTAGAATCTTTAAACACCAATCAATCTTTATTAAAACAGTAGAAGAAATAGAGAATTCAAGGTGAAAATAGCTTGATGCGACAAGTTGTGAGCTTGTAGACTATTTTCACTATTTTTCGTACAAATACGTTTATAGGGCTTTCGTGGTTAAAAAATGTGCTGCCATCTCTTTTATTACAAACTGAACCCTGAATGTATGTTTATTCTGTTTGTAGTTGGACTGGTCACTGTCTCTGAGGGATAACCTGGTTGTTGCTGCAGAAGATGCTAGTCTCATCCAGATGAACATTGACATGACTGGACCAGACATAACAGTCCAAGGCAGGAGGAGGGAGCTCTTGAGTCATGCAAGTAAGGAACTTGAGGCAGCATCATGCCACGTAGTGGCCATTGGCAGTATTACAACTCAACTGAGATCCACATTGTTTGGTTCACAGGTAATGGACAAATCAGGAGAGTTCTTGGCTTTGAAGCTGGTCAGTGGACAATATGCATACATTATGGAAGCTACGTGTCCAGATGGTGGGTGGATAGAGTCATAATTCATTAAATTGAAAGTGTGTTGTGTGGTGGTCACCGGTCAATTATTGTGCAGTATGAGTTGTAGCTTGTCCATATCTCTACCAATGTCCTTCATGTACAAAAATGTTGACACATTTTTATTCTGTATAATTTTCAGTGACCGATTCCAAAGCTGGGAAATCTGTGTTGAACATCTTCAAACTGATAATTCCTACTTGCCTCATCCTCCAGACCAAGGTAGCTGCCATGACATAGGCGGCTCCACAGGGGTGCATTGGGGGGAAATGCCCACCCAGATTAGACTTTTTGCCCCCCCTGTCCAGATTGGCCAGTAGTACCATACCGTACTATTATTTTAAGATGTTTTACAGGTCTTAAAGGAGCTATAGTCAACTTTTTCTTGAAAAACGGATGCTAAAATAAAAATAATGTTTTGAAAATATTTTATAAAAAAATAAGCTTCATATATGTGTTTCTATTCAAAAATGACCACAAAAAGTGTGAAATAATGATAAAATAATCATTTTGGCCATTGTCAGACCGACACTTTGTTACATTCTAGTCTATAGACTAGGATGTAAACAAAGTGTCGGCCCTACAATGAAAAAGTTGACTATAGCTCCTTTAATTATATATGTTCTTTTTATGTTCTTTGTGATTATTATATAAATATAACATTTCAGATGAATTACTAGTTTAATGAAAATGCAGTAATAAAAAGTAGCCTACACTGGCCCTGCAACAAGTTGGTTTTGTTTTGATGTCTATTCCTGTGTTGTTGTGCATGCAGCACGGGAAATTCAAATCTTTTCAGTGAGAAAACTTGTAATGGACATTAATAGCTTGGCTCAAAACGCAACAAAAAAATCAGCTTGATATACAGTATATAGTAAAATTGTAAAATTGAAGGCCCCCCTGCTAATCTTTCCCTGGAGCCGCCACTGGGCCATGATATTCACTAGTCAAATGCACCTACAGTATATGCAGTTGCTGAAATTTAAGCATGTTTAGGTATTTTCTCACTGCATTTCATAACCATCAATATTATGGATTTCTTTTACAGCCCTGCACAGACAATACACCATTTTGGCAGCCATTCTACAGGGTATACCTTGAATTCACCTTCAGAGAGATGCAACACAAAATGTACTGGGCCATGGAGAACACTCTGACATGCACAGGTAAGTGTGTAGTTGGGGCTGATCACAGTTAAATTAAATGGGTAATTAATTCCTACAAGCCGTTTGAACTAAGAGTGATTTAAAGTCTATGCTGACAGACAGCTAAAAAACTGAAGTGCACAAGTATTATGAAGTGATTATGTTTCAAGTAACTCCTTACTTACTCGCAAGTACTGTACTTGTCACTATCTGCTTTTAGTTGTATTTCAAACAACATAGATTTAATGGTGGTGGGTTTTTAGGTTCAGGCCTTCCATCATTTACTTATCTCTTTGAAATTATACTAAAATATACAACAATGTTCAATTGTTAGTAACTACTAGTTACTAACTAGCCATATAGTGTTAAAGTTTGTAGTCCTAAAACCTGGAAGTAAGTTACCAGTTATCTTGCTGGCCAGATTTCCAATAGCTTACTTTTTTATTCATGCAGAAAATAATATCTATGGTTAACAAAAGCCTTTCACTTGTAAATTGTGGATAAAAGTGAAAAAGAATACGAAAAATCATAAAAGTGTGTGCATTTGTGGAAATTATGTTGCACAAAATGGGTGAATATCATTAGCTTTTGGTACATTCCACTGAGAATTTGTTATTGGAGTAGCCTACAAATGACAATTCTCACATACACATACCACAATCATAGCAAAGTTAACAAAGATGTGTTTTTTTTTCTTTCTTTTTTTCCCTACTGACATTGCTAGTTTCTGCAATGTTCCAATGAAGTAGCAAAGCAAATATTTTGGAGGGGAAATTAGGTGGAGACATTATTATACAACATTTGATATTTACTGTGGCAAAAGCAAAAACAAACATTATCTAGTCCAATTAAATCTTTTTGCGACCATAGGTCGCATTTTGCAGATCCTGTCCGTGAGTCAGTCAGTCAGTCAGTCCGTAACGCCTCTATGTCTATAGCTGACCTGTTGTGACATCACATTGTTGACTTTCACGCTCCATATATGACAGCCTGTTCTGGCAATCATATATGGAGATCCCTGATGTCATCAATATTAAGCCCATATTTGGCAACACCCATACAGTATATGGACGATCCATCATCCATATGGCCAAGACAGAATTCATTTGCAAATCAATACTGCTGACTATCATCCCCTGGATATCCATATATGAAGATCACATCACTGACCTCATCAAACCCTGGATACGGATCATCACCTATAGATCTCCATATATGAGCTGGTCAATACCTCTACATCTGACCTCACGGACTCCATATATGGATATAGCTGACCTGTTCTGACATCACAGTGATGACTCGACCAGCTCAGCAGAAGGGTATACATGCCAAAGCACCCATGTGCACGCACCCAAGTGTGCAACCTCACCCTTTAGGGTGAGGTCGCTTCTCGCCCTTAGGGTGTCTTACTGGTAATATAATAAGGCTATAACGTTGCATTTGCAGCCTCACTCTTGTCATTAAATGGCAATGGTATTATTTAATATTTTATTTAATGTGCATATTTCAAGTGTTTATTTTTTAACCATACTATACCTCAACAGCAGTAAAGCCTACTGTGCCATGCAATTTACTCCAATTGAGGGGTTCTCTACCCCTTCTTTCACCACCCGGGCATTAGAGTGTTTAACCACAGAACAACCTCTGGAGGAAACCCCTGCAGTCCTTGCAATGAATGCAACTGATGCAACTCCAACTGAAGAAACCAGCGTAGACATTTCTACCACCAGCTCACCATATGCCGAGACAGAGACCACTGGTTTTAATTTCCACATCAATGAGACGTCAAGGAGTCCAAGTGAAAAGTTATCTGCAGAGTTTGTTGATGGCACCACCACCACAAATGAAACAAAGTCTTTGAGTCTTCAAGATGTAACTGATGCAAGTGATTCAACACAGCTAGAGTTCCATCTCGGGTCATCAGATCCAACTAAAGCACCAGAATCTTACCTCACAGTGATTACAACTGATGACATTGATACCAAAAATACAACAGAGTTGGTAGATTTCTAGGAAACGACTGAAAAATACTGAGACAATACAAGTGGGAATCTGATAAGCATTTACAAACAATGATGTACCTGTAAGTGAAATTGTAACTCATTTGGAATATAATGTGATACCTGCTATGACAGACCACCTATTTCACATTAACCCATCATGGGTTTTGAATTTTGAAATGACAAGCTATGAAAAGTACAGCACTACTATTACATGGGTTACCCATGTGATAGTAGTGCCGTCCTTTTGATACTGTAGTTTTCCATTTCAAAATCACTCCTAAAAAGATGTGTAATTTTAAACACTACGCTTAAAGAAGCACTTCACACGTTTGCAACCTTTTTTCATATAATTGGGGACCATGCACTAATGCTCATTATAAGATGGTACCATTTCTGTCTTCTCGGTCTGCATCTTAGAGGTGGGCTGTGGACATTTCAGAAACCTGCCTAGTGCCATTGATGGAAAAAGTACTCACATGTTTTACTTAAGTAAAAGTATCAATACTGCAATGTAGAAATACTCTGTTACAAGTAAATGTCTGGAATTCAAAATTTACTTGAGTAAATGTATGAAAGTGTTGGCATCAAAATATACTTAAAGTACTAAAAGTAAAAGTACAAAATGTTTGAAAATAGCAGATCTAGAAACTCACAACGTGTCGCGATGCGACGCATTGTGAGCTTGTAGATCGGCTATTTTCAAATAGCCACAGTACAAAATAGGGCTAAAGTGGTTTATGTATGTTTTAAAATATTATAATTTATATCTGCAAAGTAACTAGTAACTAAAGTTTTCAAATAATTGTAGTGGAGTAAAAGTACAATATTTGGATCCGAGATGTAGTGGAGTAGAAGTAAAAGTATTGAAATTGGAAATACTCAAGTAATGTACAAATAACTCAAAAGTGTACTTAAGTACAGTACTTAAGTAAATCTACTTAGTTACTTTACACCCCACTGCCTAGTTCCTACCAATGTCATTGATGGGGATTCTACTTCCACTGAAATAGAAGCCATTGTTATTGTATTCATTAAAAAGTAACTTTAAAATCTTGTTTGAAATTACCAAACCTGCCTACGGATGATGTCATTGGTAGGCAGGTTTTGGAATGGTCAACAGCCACCTCTGAGACACAGAGGGTGCTTTTCGACCGGCAAAGAACCGGTTCGGGTTCTTTGTCCCGCCTATGGGATGAACCAGAGGTGAGCTTTTCCACCGAGAACCGAGTTGGTTCTGAACCGTAAAAGTTGGTTCGGAACCGGAACCACAAAATCCTTGGTTCCTCTGGTTCAATCTGGTTCAATCTGGTGGAAACGCAAGCCGGTTCGCGGCCGGTTTGCAAGAACAAACGAAGGTTCCAAGAAAGTTGAACGGCACCGGTTCTTGAACCAAGGTTCTTTTGGTGGAAAAAGACCCAGAGTGAGAAGACACTAGACAGAAATGGTACCATCTTATAACGTGGGCTCGCTGAAAGACGAGACCGTATGTTATACCAAAACTTTATAGGTCAAGTTTATTCTCCTCAAAGAAATTACCGACAGTACCAATGAGGAGCAGCGTTCTTGGTGACATCACCACCAACAAGTGCGACCTGATATAAATAACAACAACACGTCGGCTCGAGAGCAGTATGTTATATCAGTATGTTATACCAAAACTTTATAGACCAAGTTTATTCTCCTAGAAAAAATGACCGACACTACAAAGGCAGGGCCCTTAGCCAATGAGGAGCAGCCAAAGGGTAGATCTGTGTGCCCATACATGGTGTTCCATGCGAGCCCACACTGTTTCGTAGGGACAGTATTTCTAGACAAATTACTGTATATGAAGACAGGCAAAGTGCTTGTTTAAGTTTAATTTGGGGTAGCACACTTTTGTTTTTCTTTATTTCTGTTACAAACCTTTAAACATGACATATGTGTACAACATATAATGTCATTAAAAGGATCCCTGGCTAAGCATTATATGCATTATATGCCTTAATATATTATAATTGCCCACTAACTGAAGTTAAAAATAAAAAAAACAATATTTAATTTAATTTATAAATAGTTTTCACTCAATAGAGACAACTCCTGTTGCAAGTTGATGATGTCATATGTCCATGTGTGGTCCAGTCCTATGGAATGTATGGAATGCATGTGCTAATAAAAAAGTATTTAAATGTTAAATGTTGCTTTGATGCTCATATTAACCTAGGAAGTTTTACGTAGTTTTTTATTAGCACATGTATTCCATACATTCCATAGGGATGGACCACACATAGTCATCATCAACGTGCGATGGGAGCGATCCCTATTGAGTGAAAGATGAACAAAATGAATAACATAACTAAAACATTTAAGGTGTTTTTAATTTTACATTTTAGTAATAGAGGGCAATTATAATGTACGAAGGCATATAAGGCCAGGCATGTAGCCGAGCCTGGGATCCTTTTAACATTATTTTGGACCAAACCATAACATTGCTTTTCTCAAATGAGACAGTCAGATGTAGCCTGGTCAGATGTGTTTGTGTTGACATATTGAGACAATCTAATCTCCTCTAAAACAATAATATGATGGAAGTACTTTGCTTTGAGTTGCGAATGTCAATAGAAGCTAAGCCAACCAAACATATCTTATCATCTATAGAGGGGGTTTAGCTCTGTTATGTATTATTTGCCTTGATGGTTTCAGACAGGTTGTGAACAATAACGCAGCTGTCTTGGACATCCTGAGTAACCTTTGCCCTGCCCCTGGGAAATGACTGGAAAAACTGCTGTTAGGTAGCTATGGTTATTAGCGAGCCAATGAAACACCCACATTTGTTTTCATTTATTGGTTGGTTTTATTATGGTTGTTTAAAATATTTGGTTCTGTACTCAGCTTATAGGAGGTTGACTAGGCTTTCACATGTCCTTATAGTGACATGAGAATACCGAGACCGTCTACATGACTCTTAAAAGCTGGGGAATCAACTTAGACTTGTAAATTGCATTAGGAAAAAGGGGGGCTTTAAACATGGATGAGGAAGAGAGGCTTTAAAGCTACAATGGATAGTTTCCACATTTAAGGGACATCAGCCTCCCCAAGTGGCATCGAGAGGTATTTGTTTTCATATACAGTAGTACCAGTGTACATGTTCCTGACTACTGAAGCTCATTGCAGCATTCCAAAGGGCGTTTGAATTCTTTGTAATTTAGATTCTTGACACTTTGTTTTAACAACTTTTTCTTTAGAGGCCTTTAAAGGCATTTGTTCTGTAAGAAGGTTGGTGCTAGAGACATGAAATTTCAGAAAGAAATACCGGTATGTAGGCTACTTCACATCACGTGGCATGAAACCCCAACTTAGCTTAAAGGAGTAGTTCACCCCCAAAATGTATTTTTTTGTCTTAGGAATGCGACAAATACAAAACAATATTATTGAACTCAAGTCTCCATGGTGTGAGTAATCAATAGACAAAAAGTCATTTTGGGGGTGAACTACTCCTTTAAAGTTATAGTAGCCGATGAGGATAGTAGGCCTACTTTGAGAGAGCTTGTTCTTTATTAGAATACCCATTTCTAATCATTCATTCCATTTTAAATAATTGGAATAATGAGGTACATTGACATTCTGTGTTCAATTTAGATGCATTTTGCCTTCTACAACAATTTCTAAAACATAAGCTGCTGTGCCATAATACACGACTGACAGACAGGATTTTCACAATTTCTCATCTCAAAATATTTTTTTGGAACAACTTTACCAAACAAATGAATAATGAAATTACACCAAAGTGTAATTTGAATTATATAATTCTGAAAATATATTTACTAAACACTAACTCTAATTTAGGGGTACAGTTAATCTTTATATTTATAGCCCAGTTCTATAGCTTGGTTTTCCTATGGGTTCATTTAGAAAAAAGTTCCCAGTTCTTTATTGGGCCCAAATAGGAAAAGTGTCCAATACTCAATGGATATGACCATATACAAAAGCAGAAAACAGCAAAATCAGAATCAGTAAAGATCAGAGAACACTTTCCCAGCCAGGTGTTATGGAAAAAGCACTTTTCTTTTTGCAAAACAATTGACCTTGTTTCTATCTGATGACGTGATGCAATGATATCATCATAGCATCCATCACATACTAGATGGCTGTTAGCAGCCATGAGAGATGTGGGTCAGTCACTGCTGCAAAGGTTGATTACAAAAGCAGAAATACAGCCAGACCTTTCTGCCAGCCATTGCCTGAGGGTCGACATTATCCAGACACATACAGTACAAGCCAACCGTTTAATAAACATGTCTCCCTCCAACAACAGGCTGATGTAGAGAAGATCCCTACAGTTTATACCAATTCCCAGAAAAGCCTGGTATTAATGAAACTTAACAATGGTTCTTGAACAACCCTGAAGATGTCCATGTCCAGGTTTTATAATTTTTTAGATTGTTCATTAAATACAATTAATATTCCAGCTTTACAACCAAGTAATTTGTTTTCTTTCTTAAATTAAAATACATTTAGATTTTAGTTGGGTCGAGACATGATGATTAAAGTGGGATATTTTGTAGCTGGGTTGCCATGCACCTTGAGGACAGAGGAGGGCACTGTTGATCACGTTTTCAGTAAATTATCAAGATGGGACCATGGATGGGACAGCTGTATCCGAAATCTGAAGAGCTATTCAGTTGTTCTTAATAAACCAGATTTGGACAACTTTTTAATTGGATTCATTTTCAACCATTGCTTGCTTGTATGTCTTCCCCCGATTATCAATCTATGTACATCAGTAATTGGTGATCTGTGCGCAGAAATTAATTCAATATTGTCTTGTGTTCTTAATTTGATTGCATTATAATTATTCTTATAATTTCCCACACTGTATCATTTAATTCTAATTCACCAAATTCTCTTTGACTTAACTTCATGCTTATGATGATAATATCATAATAAGAAACAAGAACAACATTGCTTCCACCTCTGTTATTTTGACCTCTTGGTATGCACCAAAGGCAGCGTAAATGACAACAATGCAGTGTTTCGCAGTTAAATGCATCATATACAGCGGGCTGTGGGGCAGAAAATCTAAACTTCCTCGTGCCTTTGGTTCCCATCTGCTCAGTGAACTTATGAGCAGGAAACAGAATAAGTGGTGCAAAAAGTACACCAACATCCCCAGTTCTTTCATGTGGCCTCTCTCGGCCATTACTCTATCTGTATAGACTGTTAACTGTCTTAACAAAGTTAAAAATCCCTTTCATGTTCCAGTGTTTCCTTTTTGTTTTAATTTCAGTCAGAACATATGGTTTGCACATCTGGGAGATGCTAAGCATGGTGGCACCCAACCCCCACTCACTGCTTCTGTGAAGTGATCCATATATGGCCCTCACTGTTATTGCTCATAATCACTCATCATCATTATAAACAAGGCCTGTCTTGATTGGCTAATTTCAGTTCATTTGCGTGAAGCCTCAAAACGTTAAAATCCACACTCTCCAACCAACACAATGGCTTAAGCCTAATTTATACTCCACCGTCTGTAGTATGGCATACGATGAAGTATAAATTACCCTTTAGAATAGTGTGTAAAACTTTTCTTAGCTTTGTTTGGTGTAATTCAGACTGGCCCGCCTTTTAAGAACTCTGAGACAATGTAGTGTAGGCGTTCTTTCTTCTTCACTCACTACCGTGCAATTACATTTGCCACATGTGACTAATTTGAGTCTGCATACATGACCTATTGCACCCGGGTGTCATCATTTTTTGAAGGCAAGAACTCTCTGTAAAGCCAGTAGAAGGGGGTATTTAAGTTTTTGTGTAGGCTACAGGCTTGCTTTTAGCTCACGGAAAGCCTCATGGCTCTTTAGAGAACATGGAAATTCTCATAAAACACCATGAAGCCATAAACACACAGTGAAAGTAGTTTATACACAGATGCAGTGTTTTCAGAAGTCCCATTCAACCAGGTGACAGTGCCATAACCACAAAAGATAAACATGAATTAAGATCAGATGAGGAAATTAGATTGTGATATTCCCTCGATTCATTTAAGAATATCTTTATTTTCTCTTACAGTACATAATAGATAACATAAATGAATCAACACTTTGAATTATCGGCTGTCATAATTTTGATGTAAAAAAAGAAGAGAGGACTTAGTTTTCTCTGCAGTTCTGAGAGTTAGAAAAAAATCTGTGTGAGAAACTGTTCTGCTCAGCTCAGCAGAACAGCACTGACTAGCCGGGTCTGGCACGTTGGGAGGGTGGATGGGAATTCAGTGCCACTGGACTGGAGGCATGGAGGGGAGACGAGTGGGAGCAAGGGGATGTGGGGCTCTCAGTGGTTTGCAAGGCTTCTTCATCTCGCTCCGCGGGTAATTACAGAATCACGGGTCAACCACGCATGTAACCACGGTTACGTTGCACAGTAGCAGATGTGCTCATGACATTATCCAGCACGAGTGCAAAAGGTAAATAAAAACAGATGCAGCTGGTTGCTACGGACCCTCGCCAAACTTGCGTATACCCCTAATTGTTCCCATGTGGCCCCTGGCGAGCTAGAGCAGTAGTAAAAAGGACGGGTATGCCCTGTTCCAGAGATGCCCATGTTTCTGAACGGGGAGAAATTTATGAATGGGACTTGGTTTCCAAAGGGTTTCTGGTGGTGGATGTGGTTGTGGCTGTGTGTGTGTGTGTGTGTGTGTGTGTGTGTGTGTCTGTGTGTCTGTGCGCACCCGCACGTGGGTGTGTGCGCCCGCACGCGTGTGTGTGTGTGTGTGTGTGTGTGTGTGTGTGTGTGTGTGTGTGTGTGTGTGTGTGCGTACGTGCGTGCGCATGTGCGTGTGTGTGTGCGTGCACATTTGTCTCAACATTTCTGAGCTTTATTTTTGTGTCTTTATTCCTGTGAGAGAGCACTGCTCCTCCCTGTCGTCCGGACTTTCTCTGTGGTCTTGCGTGCTAATTACCCAGTCATCAGAGGACCCCATGTGAAGGGGAATGGGAAATCGGATTTGCCTGAGGGCCACGTTGGTCTCGATGCACTTTTCGTAAAAACCATGCCTGGATGTGTGCGTGACACTACACAATGTCAGGGAGGTCCCCTCTTGGACCTTGGCCAGGCCTGCATCCCAGATGAGAAATTGAGGAAGGGGCTCAATTTCAGTGATATCCTGTCTGTGCCCGGCATCTGATTGCTGTGTACAGCAAAGCTACGTCTGGCGAACGCGTGTGTCTGCGTGTGTCCATGTGCTTATGGCTGGTTTTAGTTTGCATGTTGCAGAGTGTGCGCAGCCATAAGCGCCAATGACACACAGGTTAACAAGATGCTCTAAGGGTGCTTGAAACTCCTATCTTAAAGGGACTGTTTTGATAATTCGATAAACAAATGATTTGGCGTTTGTTATGCCTCTGTCGCTTCTGTTGAACTAATGTAGTCTAGCTTCCCTTCTTTGACACACACGCACACACACGCACGCGCGCACACACACACACACACACACACACACACACACACACACACACACACACACACACACACACACACCACACACATACACTCACACACAAGCACATTACGTCTTACACTATGAAACACACTGCCAACGGCGCATGCCTCCTCTCCCTCTCTCATTAACCGCAACTGTCAGATCCTCCAGATGACGAGCAATTAAACCAGATAATAAACGCTTACCATCAATTCCTGTTTGTTGATGTTGTTGTTGTTGTTGTTGTTGTTGATGCCGACGAGCTGGGGGCTCCTCTCCTGCCACCTTAGTGCTAACTAGTACTTCAGTTAACACACAGAAGTGTCTTGAGGAGAGAGTCTCGCAGCACTTTGCCAACAACTAAAAAAGGCCTCTACCTGCCACATGTATGGTGACTGGCTGACAATAAGACTTGTCTAACAGTTAGAACTTAATCAGATGCAGCTCATGGAGGCAGTTCTTTTATCCCTGGGCTTCACAGGGGGAAAAAAAGACAACAAAGCGTCTCAAACTGCCAAGATAAAATACTACTTGGGCTCGGCCGTGTCTTAGGGCTTCTAAAAGGCCAGTAATCTTTGCCGTGTGTTGCTTGCTGAGACGACATGCTATAAAGACTCCTGTGTTTGCTCATGTATTAGAGCGATAAGGCTGGCCGTCGTGTGTTCCGATGGGGCTCATCTCCCATGCCAATTAACCACTTGCATCGAACGTAGCCGATCTACATGCTCATGAATGTTGCTTGGCAATGCGTTGTGAGCTTACAGATCTGCTATTTTCACATTTTGTAAAAATGCTTTAAGAAAATAGAAATAAATAATAATAATGATGCATTGTTGGAAAAAAATACAAACGTTTACCTATAATGACATGCCTTTTAGTGTGCTGGTGCTGATGTCCAGGGTTAAGGTTCATTCCCACCGGACACGATAAAGATAAAGATAAAGATAACGATAACGATAACGATATGTCGGGCGGCGTTCACATCAATTATGATAGCTTTATCGTTGTAGTGTGGACGCTGCCATCCACTTCAATTGAAAACTATATTTTTTATCGCTATCTTTATCATTATCACGCCCAGTGGGAAAGGGCCTTTATTGTAGTTAAAAGATGATGCCGTGTTAGAGGGATGGAGGGAATAATGAGTGTGCGGTTTTGTTTTTGCATTCAAGGCCAAGTCTGACCTGGCCTAGCTTGGTAGCCAAGATGAATTGGACATTATCCAATGGTGTCAGCTGACTGACAAGGGTCAAGGAGCTCAAAGCAAAGCTCAGTCCTTCTACTTGTTTTTGTGCAACCTGAAGTCAGGATGTGGCATCTTCACAGGAGTACAAGTCCGAAAAGCAATTCTTGGCTTAAATCTTGGCCTCCATAATTATAAGGAAAGCATGTGACGGTGATCTTGAAACAATTTGATCTAATAGAGTGAACTATCGTTGACCTGTGAACCAGACTCAAGTGCATGTTTACCCAGGATGCATTGTTTAGCTTATTAAAAAGGAGTGTCGTGGATGGTAATTTCCACTTGATTTTGAAGGTTGGACATGCTGTTCTTGGGTACTTAGAGACAATGCCCTTTCTTTCAAAGGCTATAAAAACACATATACAGCTGTAGAAGGAGTTTCCTGACCCAATGGCAAAATATGATATCAGATATTCCTACTCCCAATCAGGATGGCGTGGCATGGAAAATAATATACAAGATGAAACTGTGGCCTGTTCAGAAAAAAGGACAAAAAATGATCTGATTTCCCCTCCTCCATGGAAAAATGGATGTGGCCTCTTGTTTTGGAACCATATTTCCCTCAAAAACACTTTGAAAACTAAACAAAATTGACAGTGGAGAATTTATCGTCTTCAGCTCTTTTGTCTTCAGCACGTTGTGTTTGCGCCTTTGCCATGGAAACGGCAAGGTTATTTATCTTTACAGCCCTTTTACAATAACGTCCCTTTCCTGAGCAAACAACAAAGGAAATATCAGGTCAAGCCTCTTCCTCCGTCTTGTGATCTGGTCAATTCAGCCTAAGGGTTCTAGTGCAAGTATATATAAATACATGTGCACATGCATACATACATGTATGCCCATACATGCATGCGCAATCTATGCCCCCACACTGTACACTCTCACTCATTTTCTGTCTGTCTGTCTCTCATGCACACACGCAATCACGCACGCAATCAATCTATTCAGGTTTAACATGAGCAAAACAGCTGGAGACACTGATAACATTCAAGCTCTATTCTTTTCCTTTACAGTAAAAAAAAAAGTAGCTTTCTGGTGACGAAAGAGGATTGTATTGTTTTTCAATTCATGCTGTCAAGGTATGAGAGCTAAATGAGTTGACAAGCAGAAACACTAGATGGAGACATAAAACTGACAGGCTGCATTTTAGACCTGTAAGTGAAATAATGTCTGATATATATAGATATACTTGAGTTTTTAATTTGTTGTTACTGTAGTTTGTTGTTTAATAGTTGTTTGTACAAATTGGGATAGTGTATGTCTGGGCATTGTGGACATTCAAACATTCAGATAAATGCACTTTAATTCAAACACTATAGCATAGTGGAGTTCTTTTTCATTTTACTGTCTATCTAGACCTTATACTCTCTATATACCACTGAATTCTTTGTTATGTACTTAATGGAAATGAACTTCATCATGCAGACATTACAGAAATCTGTTTTGCCGTGTTTGGTGTGCTTAGTTTTGTCCTTTTCACTGGTTATATTTAACAATCGATTTTTCATGCTAAAATGTGCTTTGTGTAGTCATCTGTGTGCAAAATCCTTGTGACTTGAGTGTACTCCAGTATACTTTAGCTGTCTAGTGCTGTCCCCTTTCCTAGCAAGGGGGTGACAAGCAATTACTCCTTTTAAGGAGCTGTTCTCATGGATGTTGCCAAGAGTACATGCAGACTACTTTTTTCAATCCACATAAACAGTGCCAACAATAGAAGAAACTGACTAATTTAGATGAGGAGGAATAGGCATAAAAGCATGAGGTGCGTAGAAAGAGTGCATGTCACAATTAAAACGTCTTAATGGGTGAAAGTCCCACGATAGATCACATGCAATTTACATCAAGAGTCAGTGTAATAAAGACTTTGTAAAACTTACATTGAAATTCAATTAGAGTGCTGAATGCATAACCAAAGCCGTGAAAAATGAACTCATTGGGGGTCCCTTTTCATTACTGCCCTGAGGCAAAATAGACCATTAATTTAATACATTCCATGTATTTTCACATGAGCATTTTTAAGTTGGTGCACATTTCCGTCCTAATGTACCTAATACAATGAGAGAGCTTGCCAAAGACTGCATTATACAAGCAATGAAGAAAGCCCCCCTCCAGTTGTTACCTTGAGTAGCCAGGCCACTTTCAATCACTCAAAGCTTGAAAAACGACCTGGCTCTTAAAAGAAAACAACAAAAGAAGAAATTATGATATTCTTTTATTGATTCATTGCATGGCGAATAGCCTGTTCCTGTGCTGCAGGTGCCTCCCCTTTGCACATGGATTCAGGAAATGGCATCAACTTTTGACTGCAAACAGTTAAACAGCAGATTTTAATTAAGATATTAATGTTTTGTAACAGCGAATGTGCACACTTCAGTCATCCACAAAACCCAAAGACAACAAGAAGCCCTTTAGATCTGCCACCCTTAAAAGGAGATATAATTAAAAGGAATATTTCATTAACTCTTCCAGATTGGTAAATATACGTTTAAAAGGGGTCAGTAGACTTACATAATAACAATATAATTGGAGTTGGGAAAAGTAAAGAAACAAAGTGGTTTATGGTACTCTACTGTGGGTTTAGAGTTCATAAGGTAGCTACTGTCCACTTGATTGTACCAATATTTGATTAACATCCTTAAAGTATCTCTGTATGGTGAATACTGGTGCCACTGGTCTAGTAGCCACAGCAAACCACAGGCTCTGGCGCTCTTACTCAGTTTCATTCAGCCAGGTGAGTTTACTAAAGACCAGTCAATTTCCTCAAGAATGACTTGGCCGTGGTCCGTAACATAATTGCTTTCAAGTACAAATGAGGCAGTAACCATCATGAGCCTGTGTCACCAATTCAAAAAAATGTATGTAGGTAATTATCTTTTAAAGGAGCTATAGTCAACTTTTTCATTGTAGGGCCGACACTTTGTTTACATCCTAGTCTATAGACTAGAATGTAAACAAAGTGTCGGTCTGACAATGGCCTATATGATTATTTTATCATTATTTTACGCTTTTTGTGGTCATTTTTTAATAGAAACACATATATGAAGCTTATTTTTTTATAACATATTTTTGAAACATTATTTGTATTTTAGCATCCATTTTTCAAGAAAAAGTTGACTATAGCTCCTTTAAATAAATGAATAAAAACATTTCCTTAATTCTGATGGACTAAAGACAAATCAACATGTATCTATGGGTATGCTGATTTAGGTTTTATTAGAGAAGATATTCTGTGGAAAAACATATTGATTGATAGATAGATTGATTGATTAATTGATTGATTGACTGATTGAATACTTACTTATATTCAATATAATTTATATATATTAGTATATTAGTCAGAAATTTAAACAGGTACAGTCAGACATTTAAGGCGCCATAAGGTCCTGAGGACTTATTTCCATTGTAGTCTTACAGTATGTATTCAATTCATCAACATAGCATAAGAATAACACAAAAATACATCAACAACAAATATAAAACACTATACTGTATGTACAAAGGAGAAGAAGTGGGCATCTTGTATTCTCTTTCTACCTCCCATTGTTTTTACAGGTCTTATCCATAGAGGTTACAGATGAAGTCAGCCTATAGAACAATGTACCATGTTGTAAACAAACAGTGTGCTGAATATGATTTAATGCGAGGTGGACTGCGGAGGTGAAATGTCCCAAACGCTCTTTTTCCAGATGCAGACAAGAACGGGCTTGAACGCCAGTCTGGGTGAGTCCTGGTAAAAGCCCAAGGAAAACAACACACTTCCATTTTCACAAATCTCTAAAAATAACAAAATGGGGGATGGCACTGAGCTACAGTATGTAAGTGTGGCAGAAAGCGGGGGAACAGGGTTGTTAGTACGGGAAAAAACATGTATTATTAATAGAAAAACTGTGAATGTAGTGCTTCTTATCATTGTTTCACCATGCATTTCTCCATTTGTCTTGTGATGCTAAATTTTTTACGTTTTTCTTTTTTCAACACCGCCTTGACGTTACATATAATTAGTGACTTTGCAGGAAATCACTTGTGACACCACTATGTTAGCAAATTAGACATTTCAGATAGGGAAGATTCACATGGGAGTCTAGAGCCACCAAATGTATGAAAGTAACCTAAATATTACATGCGCTCCCCTAGAACAGTGGCAAAATCTTTTGGATTAACAGAAAAGATGTGAAACCTAATTGAAAATTCCTGATTTATTTATATATGTTTAGAAAGCCCATCATGTTTTCAAGAGCAGGATGCAACCACCACAAACACAACACCATATCCTACACTGAAAAAGGGCAGGAAACGCTGAAGTGCATATTTGATTTATTTATTTTCACCCAGACGGATACTTAGAGCTTTATACAGATTTTGCCATTTGGAGGTTGAAATAATGGATGGGGCGCTCATCCATTTTTAATTCCTTCATGTTGTGTGAAGGGTAAACATGCTGTTTGAGATGTCTTTTCTCTGCTGAACTGTGTTTTCTCATTACGGGACTGTGCATTGGGAGCAAAAACTAGTCACAAAAGTGCTTAAAGTGTATCATGACAAGTCTGTGCAAGCTGACTTTCCATGTCCAAAAGCTGCTCATTTCTGAATTGAGAAAGCCATTTCAATGCACTATGCACATGATGTGCACAATCATACAATGTCCCATGTATGCAAGAACAGTGACAGTTGTCATTTTCCATTCATTAATTTGTAGTATTCACTGAACATTAATCTAGGAGCCACAATGTGGATCTTGCTTGACAGACCATCAACCCATGGGGAAGGTTCTCTGTCGGTGTTACAGTACAACAGCTCTCAATTTAGGCCCAGACATCAAGCCACAGATCCGCTGATAATTCAGAATCATTTTTAATAAGTCGTAATTACGCGGAGGGTCTGATTGTGCTCTGCAGCCCTTGAAAATGAAATATGCTACATTGGGGCATGATGGTAAAGGATATTGCTTGCCGTTCATACATAATTGAGCGATCTTGAATGTCAAACCAGTGGGAGAAAATGCAACAGAAGCAACAGTACACCTCACCACAAACTACACAACATCCTCTCCAATCTGAGCCAGCCAGCAGAGAGAGACATGTGTTATGTGGTGTACCAAAGTGCCCCAAGGAGGTGTACATTGACAGGTTATGCATGTAAGAGTGCTTCCCTAAACTGCAACTTTTGAAGTAGTCCAAGTTAGTTTTTGTGTTTTACATGCTTCCGGATAATACACAAGCCACTTCGATAGGCCCTATATGCCCTGACCTAATCTGTGTCCCATTCAATATAGTGTGAGAGTTCATGCGTCTACGTATTTGCTGTGTCATCACTTTTGTTTTACTCCTTTTGCCCTAAAATTATAAGCAGCTCAGATGCACATACATTGTTTTTGCTTTCTTTATCTTCCTCTTTCGCTCTTCTGTTTCTCATTCTGTCTTTCTGTAGCTTTCCCTCTCCCGCTCTCTCTCCTTCTCCGCTCTCTTTTACTCCCCCCTCCTCTCTCTCTCTCTCTCTCTCTCTCTCTCTCTCTCTCTCTGAAAGTCCCGCGGTGGAGGTCTGACTGGATGTAGAAGAGAGTTGTCTGTGTAGACATAACCTGACTTTGTTAGTAAATGAAATTCACGGGAGCTCTGGATGCAGGCTATTTATTTCCTTTTGGTCTTCCTAGATAAATGACTTGCTGTCCCCCGAGCAAAGAGCCAGCTTTATATTTTTGACGTTTTCGTGTTTAATGCGTTGTATATTCTTTATGGCCTATCTTTATGCTCTCCCTTTTTGAATTTTCTTTTAAAGCTCAAATACAGTTATTGATGCCCTTGCCTCTAGTGCATTATGCATTATTTGTTAGTAAGTACCATTTTTGCATATTGACGGTAACAAGAAAATGCATGTATGGAAATTCTAATATAAATTGACTTATGTGTAGAGGCCCAGATTCTGCCCGCTAAGCTCTTCTGCGAATAATATATAGTTCTTTATATTGCTAATCCCGGGGACTCTCTTAAAGACTCCTAGCTAGGGGAGCGGGGGGAAAAAAACAGCCTGGACCTTTAGCTTTTAAAGACTTTTATCTTATATTACAGGAATGACAGATTGTGCCTCTTTCTATGGCTTTTATGCTTTGTTTCAAGAGGCTCTCGGAAAGGGGGAGAGCAATGAGACGAGGGGTGATATTGATAAGGATGGAGGGTGCAGAGGAGTGTACTCCAATGTAATGCAGCTTTATGGTGCCCTTTTTCATTTAGCATGAACGGTTTTTATGATTCCATTTCTTGGGCGAACAGGGAAGGAGGAGGAGGAGAACAGTAAGGTTGAAACATAGACAGGGGACACTTTGAAACCTCCTAAGAGAACACTAGTGCTTCTATCATGTGAGTCATGTGTCTGATCATGGGACAATTTTATTCAAAAGGTGGAAAAAAGCTAATGATAAAAAAATATGACCACCTCATGGGTGTTATTTGATCAGTTGATACAGCCTACAGTAGTTGAGAAGTAACTAATTGATATTTAGTCCAGGGCCTGCGTTAGCCATAAAGCGATGTAAGCAGTCGCGTGGGGCCTTGCAAAGGGCATGGGGCCCCTCACGAAACGGCTGTGAGCTGTCTGCTGCATACTTACACTTGTATGAACAGCTGTTTACACTTGCTTCACTGTCTGCAACAGATGAAACATCACTCTACTGCTGGAAAAGATACCAAACTGACGACCTCGAGCCTCAATGACCCTATACGTCATTGGCTGTGTTCCAAATCGCTTACTCATTCACTAGACAATAGTCACTACACAGCAATATCTATCTATCTATACATTCCATTAATTTCTATATGTACTGTATGTACCGGTATTGTATGTGTCTGTCTATATGTCTTTATGATCTTGAGAACTGCTCATCTGATCGACTTCACACTTGTGAGGTGTATTGCTGAGGACCCAAGGGAGTGCAGTGTTAAGGGTGAAGTCGATCATATGAGCGGATCTCCAGAATGCTGCAAGCACTGTACCATGGTTTTCGACCACGCTGCAAGCAGCACTTCCGGGAGCCAAGCAATAATTCTGTTTCGAAATGGGCATATGCTCCAAATGGGCACTGCACAAGTCTATATAATTCACTAAGATAATAGTCCACCAAAGAACAAACACGTTTGAACCACACTAGAAAATATCCCACAATCCTGTGTGTCTGTTCTGCTGCAGTAGGGAAAAGATAATTAATTTCTAGATGCTACATAATGTTAGCTAGCTACTTCCTTTATAGAAATAAAAGATCTTCATCTGTGGGTAATATATCAGTATACACATGTTCAGTGACCGCTAACATAAACATAAATACTGTAGGCCTACTTTAACAATCATTCACAAAAGGGTTAAACTTAAAAATATTAACTTCAAAACATTTACAGAGGAAGTTGCTTATTTTTACACAGGCTCTCTCACTGTTGTCATCTTTGTTAGTTACCCTATATTTTGTTGTGCATTCTGAATACGTTTTAGTTGACTTTGACATTTTGTATCGCAGTTTGGACTCTCCAATATATTGTAGGCATTTAACAAAACATTTATTTAAAATCATTGTCTAAGAATATATTTTTCTTACAGACTAGATGAAAGAGATCACCTACTTTAGCCAAGACCATCATGATATCAACGTGAAAGAACAGGGCCAAGGAAATGTACAGGATAGCCTACATATGACATATGAGAACAGAAGTTGTCTAAGAGTTGTCTGAACCAACCCCTTTGTTTCATTTGCGCTACCAAACCTATTTAGGATTTAATATATCTGCCAATGCCATTGCATCTATGGTTTTTAAAAGCTATCTTCTTTTTAAATTTGTTTAATTGTCTTTCTTCTGAAATATAGTCAGTTCAATGCTCCTTAATGGAATCTAATGGCATTTGGAATGCTCAGCCACAGTATGGAATATGTGGCTTACTTAAGGATGGTATTTGTCCACTCATTGAGGTTTCAATTAGATTATAAATCTTCATCAGTCTACTATACTCTATACCAAAATACACAGGCTGCAGTGTCAGTGTGCATTCCCTATCCAGGTTCTCCAATGACTTCACTCTGAATTTGTACTTGTATCATCGATGTCAGACACAACCTTTTATCTCCATATTCCATAATTGTATTTAGTTCATAAATAAATGTACATACCGGTATTGTATACTTTGTTGTATGACAGTGTCGCACTAAAGTGGTGAAAAAAGACGATCTACCCAGATTCCCCCCCCCCCTTTTTTTTTGAGTGACTGTGCATCTAATGCTCAGTAACTTCAGGCTGCTTCCACAGCCAAGAGCTCTTTCCCTCAGGCAAGATACAGAGATTTAAGGACATGTTGGTGACAAGACATGGCACTGTGGAGACAGAGCCAAACCTTTCTCTTTTAGGTCAACATGTTCTCAAGCATATTCTTTCAGCTCTACTGGTGGGGCTAAGTTATAGTTAACATATTTACCCAATGATAAAATAAATACAGAGGCAGAATGATAAAAAAAAAAAAAAAAAAAAATCACATCCATTGTGAAGTAAGCTGTGCCTTTGATAGGTTTTGTTTCATTGGGCTATATATGAACTAGGTTAAAACCCTATCCATTAACTCACTGGACGCCATAAACGTCTATTACGTCTTTGATCCTTAGTGCCATAAACGTCTTTTACGTCTTTTTAATTAATCAAAAGTTTTATAATTTTTTCATAATTGTAATTTCAAAAGAATCGCTCTAGAAGTTAGCCATGAGCCTCCGTGACCGGAGCGATACGGCCGATTTGACTGTAGCACCAGTGTAACACAGTCCGACGGGAAATCGGTATAACCAAACATTGGTTCCGGCCGTTTAAATGTTATCTTAAAACGTTCGTTTATACACTTCCCGTGCTTCCCTGACGAACTATAAGTACTCCAAAAACTCAGAAAATTCACGGGAAACCAGATTGCTATCCTTGATCGCGATCGCCAGGGCTCTAAAGTGTATAGCATGCTAGCTAAAAGGCCTGGCCAAAATGTAAACAACAAGGCCCAAACAAAAAAAAAGATGGACGTCTTCTTCCTTCTTCTGTTAGTTGATCAGATAGTAGGAGACCACCACCTGGTGGTTTTCACATGCCATTGCACTCCAGTTTACACACAGGCCCAGAGACAGCATTCACATATGATGATGATCAAGACATCTTACACATGTTCTATTGAAGCCCAAATCTAATGATAGGATATATATATATAAATATACATGTTTTCCTTTGTAAGAGGGGTAGTGTGGCTTTCGATAGAAGCATAGATTTATATATGTAATTTAAGTACAAAATATGATTTTGGCCCCCATAAAAAGGCAAAATTAAACAAAATGGCTGGCACCAGTTTTGTATTAGGCAGAAGTCACTTGTAGTGGAAGAAAAAATACAGACTATTTCAGTACACAAACATATGTGTCCATACGTAAGTGTATGTGCTATGGCTTCGTGTTATGGATTTGGTTTATGTATTTCTTACTATTATGGCAAATACTGCAAATTAAGGGTCAAAAGGACAGGTTGCTGCTATAGTGTGCGCCACGTGTGCGCTGTATCTGGGTGTGCACATCCGTCATGCATGTGTGGCCATTCGCGCTTTGCCTTCCTGTGTGTTTGCATGCGTTTAAAAGTGGCATGTTGCTGGCCTGTGTGTGCGTGCGTGTCTTTTTTTAAGTGCCATGTGTGCGAGTGCCGCGCTGTGCTGCCCCGTTTGTGTTGTAATCAGTTCGAGGTATGTGTTATAATCAGTCGCAGTGTCCATGATACATGGAGACATAGTCACACACTGTGTTTAAAGCAATGATGATTTCCTATTGTTGATCATGTAGCTAGCCCATGTAACAGTGGGGCTCTAAAACCAAATTCATAACAACAACAATAGTATTTTCCTTCCAAACATTTTTCTGGTATTCTGGTAGCATCTTTCCATGCACACCTAATACATGCCTATACTAATTCACCTAATTCATACATGCCACTTTTTGATGGCTCTGCCTCCTGCCACAGCAAGATGGCTCTTCGCCAATGGAACTATGCTGTTTTCTCAGAAGGCAGAGGCGGAATACCGGTCATCTTACAATAAATGCGAGTCTCTGAGAGCGTGCGTGTGTGTGTGTAATCCGCGTATCTCGAGAACCGTTCGTCCCATCGGCTTCAGATTCTGCACGCGCGTTCCCCACCGCGGCGCAGAGTGCAGTCCAGGCCTCGACCCGACCCAATACGTGGTTTTCAGGAACCGGCACAAAGCGTTCGGAATCTCCGTATGCGGAGCTGATTGTTGACATCAGGCTGTTCCGGAGGAACCTGCGCAAGCGCTGACTCATTGTGTCAGCGGGCGGCCGAGCTTCTAGTCTATAGAACTATTAATTTAACGAATGTCTGTCCGTCCGTCTGACCATCTGTCTGCATGCTGACATCACTGATACTAAACAGTAAGGCCACCATGGTAACAGCCGCATGCTGAAACAATGCCCAAATTTGGAGATGATGTCCGCTGTCTGTCTGCATGCTGACATCACTGATATTATACAGTGTCGCCACCATGGCTGTCTGTCTGCATGCTGATGTCATACTCGTCATACTACGTCATAGTACTGACATCACAGACTGATACAACGGGTATTTCACAATGGTGACTGTTCTGCCCAACGGCCGGGCACCGGTCTGATTTCTCCAACATTACTTCTGAGACACCTACGTTCAATCCCTCATATACTGTACTGTGAGTGTGCATACCCCCCGGGCACAGGACTCTAGACTCTGTCTGCCTGTCTGTAAACTCGCGTCACCAGGCTTTCCACAAAAGGAAAGCCTGGTCTTCATTTTAAACAGCCGTGTGATCCGGTCTAGTGTGGCCTAAACCGGCAACTGGCAGAAGAAGCGGCGTAGCTTTGTTTTGGTCCCCCCCCCCCCCCCCCCATTTGTTTCCTCAATCCCTATTTAAATGCTCGAGAAGTGTAGTCTTGCCAGTTAATACGAGTTGGACTAAAAGATGGATATACCAAACTAACTTTTCAAAAAATAAGCAAAACTACGCTGCATCAAGGGTTTTATTGGGTAGGCCCCAAAAATGATGACCTTGAACGTGGGGAATTATTTTGGGTAAAAACCGGCCAAAGTGTAGTCCGTCTGAGGACTACAACATGGCGTAGTTTGTTTCCACCCTGACCAGATCATAACCCCGAAATGCTATTGATCCCAGGCTAGTCAGTCTGTCTGTCTGTCCGAAACAAGATATCTTGAACTCTACTGACTGATTACTAATGTCAACTTTTCACACAAGATCTCTCATCGCAAGATTGCAGATTACAGGGAATATCAGTCGGTTCAAACTTCAAAGCACTTTATATTAGTCCAGTTAGCTGGAAGGAGCAGCATGGCCTCTAGGAGGCGCTAGTGAGACCTTCAGACTTGCAGTCTTATTTTGTCATTTCTTGAGGAGCTGTGTCCATCTTTACTTTTGGAAAGACCTTTCTGCGCACAGATAGTGATGGGTTGTATTATCACTCAGAGGATATTGGTTATATAAAATATATACAGCTTTTGTATCCAAAGATAATAAAATGTATGTTTCATTGATTAGAAGTCTGTGAATGCAGTGCACTGGGCCTTGGATAAAGACACATAAATCATTGTGCAATGTGCACAAATGGACCACAAGTTTTGTACCAGAGACCCGAAAAGCTCTTTAAAACATATTAGATGAAACCTTTGGATGGACAACCTCCTTGATCCTTGCTTAACAATCTCCGCTCGGTGATCCTAATACAGATACCACTGTTTAAAGCATCCTGTCCAGAACAGGACACCGGTCTCCTGTCTCTCAATGAGGTTTCGTTGTTTTATTCTGTGCGTGTAGGACACATAAAGGCTTTATAAGGGCGCTTACAGACAGACTCCAGCAGAATCAAGCTTTTTGAATCTGTTTAAATGATTTTAAAGGCGGGGCTGAGGGCTGTGATTTCCTGATTTATGGCTTCCCCCTCTTACTTCAGATTGATGCTTTGCTTTTCCATTTCCTCCCGATTTTATGGCTTCATCTTGTGTCCAGAGATGTGGCTTCTCCAATAAAGAGCCTTTTAACTTTGCCCGCTTTTCTATAAACAAAGGACAAAAAAAAAACTCTTTTAAAAATATATGTAAATGAGTCACACTTTAAGAGGATTCCAAGATGTTTACAGTCTGTAAAGCATATGTGATATGAATGAGAATGTTTGCTATTCATGTTCAAATACTATTATATATATATATATATATGTGTGTGTATATATATATATATATATATATATTATTATTATTAAATTAATGTATTAATTTATTTGTATATATGTTTATATTTTTATTTTCTGTAAAAGAGTTCCTAACACGTGGTATTTTTTAACAAGACTACTTCCATTCTACTCTAACCCCGTTTCACGGAAGCTGCATTGTGTGTTGGTGTCTCAACAAGAACAAGTCCTGAAAACAAGAATAAGAGTTAGTGAGACAGGTGAGGCACAAAGAAAGACATCCATTTTAATTAAATGTTACACAGGCCAGCTCCAGAGCCGTAATACAACTTGGCTTATTGTGAAGATTTCATTTGGACAAACAAGATGACTGCATCTTTCTCTAACTATCACCCACAGCCAAGGAGCGCCCCTGTGATACAGGCCTGTAAATGACTGATGTTTGTAAAAAGCGACATTTCTGCCCAGTAAGCATTTCTACAGGGACACTCCCGAGTTTTTATGTGCGGGTTCATAAACTCCCTGCCTAATGCACCCTGACACTCTGTTTTGATATCATTACGGCATTATACTCGTCCCTTTTTGAGTGAAAAAACGCCAGTACTTAGAAAGTCGAAATTCATAAATAAATTTATGTCAAACTGCACTTAATATTGATTTTGTTAGTGTACAGATTCAATAATAAGGTACCGAGTGCATGAATATTTAAATATAATCTTCATTTCTGCATCTCCTAATGGCTTCTTCTCCTCTACACTCAATTTAAACACAATTTGGAAACTATAATGTATTGAAAATGACTGGAATTCTGTAATAAATCATTGGCGGGATATTGTGGACCTTTTATAAGATAGTTCAATATTAGTCCCAGGGGGGATTCGTGCAATTAGATTTCAGTTTTTAAACTTCTCAATTATCCTCTCCCACTATCGTTTCAAAAGAAAGTGTTCTATTCCCCTTCTTCAAAATGCCCCAGTTGAAATGGAGAAAAGGCTAAATGAACAAGACAACAGAGATGTCAAAGGTCAAATTACCAGGCAGTAATCTATGATCTCAGGCACACCACAAACCATGCAAACGATCCTCAACAATGCGGCTTTGTTTTCATTGTTTGCTGGAAACTCAGCAGCCGGCATAAAGTCAGTTATTGTTAACAGCTAATGGATAAAAGTAATAGAAGAAAAGTGATGCGTAGTCCAAGGCAGCAGTCCAAGCTAGTGTAAACGAATGAACAAAACCATCTAATAGGCGTGTGGAGCCACAGTGTACGATCCATGTGATGTCTATCAATAATTCATACTTTGGCTTTGCCCTTTTGGGAGGCATTAAGGTAATATGAAGAGCAGTCAGTCCAAATGGTTTGCAAATCCTTTTAAAAACACAACACATGGTATCATTTACCTGATTTCTGTACAATTAGCGAACATATTGCAATGATGAGTGGTTTAGAAAATCACAATCAGTTACACGTGTGTATAATTTTATTGGATAGATGGTAACATCTAATACTTAAAGAGTCAAACAATAGACCGTAGATACCGCTGAAAACAACATGACAATCTTGTGCCATTTCCCCAAACTGTGTTCCCTTCATTTCTATCTGTGAATTTTGCTTCTTCATTTCATTTGTTTGTTTCTTTGTTTGTTGTAAAGTTTTATCATTGTGCAAATAAATAATCTAACGGATGGGGAGACATACACAGTAATGTATCCATTTGAATTCCATTTGGTTACATTTGTACACACATTTGAGCACACTTACTTTGCACACAAGTTAAATGAACATTGAAGATCAGTGGTGGACAGTAATTAAGTACATTTACTTAAGTACAGTACTTTCACTCCACTACATTTCTAGGAAGGGACTCGGGGCCAAAACATACAAAAATATGACTGAATCAACCACTTATTTCAGCCCTATTTCAAATATAGTGAAAATAGCACATCTTCTCAGCTTGTAGATCTCAGTTTCTATACAGCAAGGGTCTTCAACAGGGGGTCCAGGACCCCTAGGGGGTCCTCAGTTACTACAGGGGGTCCTACAAATCTTTGTGTCCTTTTTTTACTAACCATTTGAACCCTAGCGTCCATATTCTGAGAACTTTCGCCGAAAATAGACGATCTACAAGCTCTGCGAGGCGTTGTGAGCTTGTAGATTGGCTATTTTCGGCAAAGAGGTTTGGTTTAGAGGGGAAAAAGAGCAGACTAAGTACAGAGTGAAAGGTCAAGGTTATTAAGTATTGACGGTTCAAGTGGTTAAATATCTGAAAACACAAATTGACATGAATCCAAAACACTGATGATCATGCTGTCAAACAATGAAACTATATGGAATCTATGAAAAGTTTCTGGGTGTCCCTGATTCATCTCTCTAACTAAGGGGTCCTTGGCCTGAAAACTTTGAAGACCCCTGCTATACAGCATTGATATGAAAAAATACTGTGTCCACCACTGCGTGAGGATGTTACAGTATATGGCTGATAGTGCGGGCGTTAAGGGGAGAAAATGTTCATTTTGTGCAAATCAGTCTAAAAGCGCCAAATTTTGCACAGATGTAGCCCAGGGCTTGCTTTAATGATTTAGCTAGGGCGCCCGAGTCGGCGACCTTCGGGGTCGCCACAGCGGCCAAATCAAGTTCGGCTCCCATTGACTTTGGCCCCAGAAAACGCCCACAAAACTGTGAAAAGTGATGACTCATTACTTTTCATCACTAAACCATCGTTTTCTGGGGCCATTTGTAGCCCAAGGAATGTTTTTTGTGCAAATGTTTGCAATGGATTCAGCATCATGACAAACCCCTAGTTAGACCCCTCACATCCTACTTAAAATATCCAGGAAAACAAAATGTTTTTCTGGGTATTTTCCTCCTTTATAGAAAGTCGATGGGAGCCCAACTTGATTTGGCCGCTGTGGCAACCCCGAAGGTCGCCGACTCGGGTGCCCTAGCTAAATCATTAGAGCAAGCCCTGGGCTACATCTGTGCAAAATGTGGCGCTTTTAGACTGATTTGCACGAAATGAGCATTTTCTCCCTTTAACGCCCCGCACTATGACCTTTGGCTAGTTTATTTCAACCAGGGACAAGCCACAGCTCATCTGGGGTTCACACTCCTCCCTAATGACAGCTGATAATGGTTTGTTGCTGGAACTTCCTTTGTACGCATCATCATCCCCAGCCCATGTGGTTCTTGTTCCCCCAATTGCTCTTTGTTGTCTTCACTTGCCCTCCAAAAAAAGCCCCTCTTCAGCATTAATAACTGGCTTTTCAGAGACATTTTTATTTGTCTCAGCATCATACAGTTTAACCATATGGATGCGATTTGTTTGAAGAAACAGGCTCCTATTCACACACACATACTGTGTACACAGTGCGCACGCACGCACACACGCATGCGCACGTACACACACACACACACACACACACACAACACACACACACACACACACACACACACACACACACACACACACACACGGTCAATAGATCCCATATTATGATAAAAAGCGTGCCCAGGATTAACAGAGACTGTCATCAATAGAAAAAAGGTTATCAAAGAGGTAACAACAACCAAATGCCTCTGTGACCCTGTGCAGTTTGTTACCTTCTGTCAAACTCTCCTGGTATCTCCTGCATATGGATGGGATGGAGATATATACAGTAAACCTAGTGCAGTGTGACTCAGTGATTAGTCCACACCATATTATGTAAAGGTGGCCCGACAGTGGCGGCTAATGGCCTCCCTGTCTCTATAAGTTATGGATGTAGCCTTTTGTGCTGCAGGGTCGCACATAAAGGCCCCTCTTTTTAATTCACAGTCACCCACGGTCAGGCTAAATGGCTGACAGCGGAATTGGAAGGCCCACGTTTATTTCTGTGCACTTTCACTTTGTTCCAAAAATGGCTATTGACATTGACTAAGGAGCCCGGGCCTGCTTTTCTGGGCTATTTTCGCAAGGTTAAATATCTCAATGAATAGAGCGTTTCTCTTTCTGTGCCGTGAATAATATCTCTCCACGTGAGATTAATGGACAACATTTCCTGAAACTGTATTTCAGAATCTGTTGCGCAGGGATACATCTAATGGTACAACTGATGACGTACAATGTCCTCATAAGAAGCTGACAGCTAAAGAGCTTTTTACAACAGTCTTGGCAATACCTGTTTTTAAGCCTGTATTTCTCCATTATTTATGTTTTCATTTGCACTTACTTTAACCTGTTGAAATTAAGGAGTGGGCATTAAACTTTATGATTGCCTGTGTAAATTATAAGAAGATTTAAGTGATATCCAAATCCACTGAGGAAGTACTTTACAAAGGCACTCAGAAATGTTGTTCTGAACAATTTCTTAAATTGAACAGAAGGAGACATTTATGTTTTTGTTCTTACAATAAAACATGCTGTTGAAAATAGCAGAAAGTGGACAATTTAGTCTAAATGCCTCATACACTATGGCGCAACATGTATAGCTGGCAACAGTGGTCAATAATGCTTTTCATACCAGATTCATAACATAAAAGCCTGGCTTGGAAACCTTTCATGTTAATTGTGTCTGTGCTCCTGCAAAGTGCCTTAAAACAAAGCAGCCCGGCTTGCTTTTTCACACTGATTACAAATGGTGCAAAATCTTGATCTCTACATTTCTGAGCAACACTTCATTTTTCCATGAGTAGATGATTAAATATTTATCATTCTTTGTAATAGCCTCATTTCTGTCAGTTTTGATATTTTAATCCTATTTTAAGAAAAACAAGATGCATTAATCAAATATGACAGAACATACTCTTAATGTAATCATGCAGGGGAATATGAATTGCAAATGCCCCCCACCCCCCTCTTCTCTGTCTCCAAATGTACTTCCATTAATGTTACAAAATAAAATAATCATGACCATTTTAAATAGAAATAAACTACATGGGATGCAGCAGAATATTTTAGAATTGGATTTGTGCGAAATGGCTTAAATGAGGAGGCTTTACATCAAAAGCCGGCAGCGTAATGTTGTGAACAAGCACTGGTGCCTAGGGGACAGGGACCCAAGACAAATGCGAGACGACGCATGCTTCGCCAGGCCCCATTTCCTCGCTATTCGAGATGGAACACAAGTTTTCTGTGTCAAGAACAAAGATTCTTTTTAGCTGAGATGGTTCTTGACTAATGGTACATCATCACTTTCCTGTACTGTCCCTGATTGTCAGGCTGAGTGGGCTGAACTCTCTAAGAACAAAGTGCAGAGACTAACCTCTTCTGGCTCCGATTGGTAAGGGCTTTAAGAGCAAGACCCTTAAACACATTAATCCTGGCATCCCTAAACAGCACATTATTTAATCTTTTCAAAAATGATTAGGAATAGCACAACGGCTCACAACACCACGGTGCAATGTGTTGTGAGCTTGTAGATCTGCTATTTTCACTAAAATAGCACGGCACTGTCGTACGCCACGACACTGTCGTATGACAAAGTATAAAATAGGGTATAACTAAATCAGTGGTTAACTACTGCAGGAACAACTGGTCACTGAGAGTGACTTAGTGTTCCCTGCATAACATACAGGTAGTAACTGTAATGTTAGCCGAGTTGATACATTGATCTAGTCCTTTGTGCATTTCCTATAATACATTATGAGGCACGGGTTCTGCTATTATAGATCTATACAGCATTGCATTTATGCAGTGACATATCTCTCTTCTATCATCAGCAGTCAAACGTTTTCCTTAAAGAGATTGGGAGTGAACATTCCAGAGACATTCACTTGAAATGGAGAGGCACCTTTCAAAACAAGTCAATATCCAGCACAGAGGAAAGGGGTCCTAATTAGATTCATTTGCCTCTTGGATCAATGTTTTCCTAGGGATGTGAGTTATAAAGTCGGAGTGGGGCATAAATAATCAAAACCAAATAAAGATGGGTGTTTGGAGAAATATAGCTGAAAGTGCTCATAAACCCCTACAGTAGCTCAGCATACAAAGGCAGGATGAATATTTAAAGATGAGTGGGAAGGAAAATAGCTCAGGTGAACAAAAGCAGAAGAAAAAAAGAACAGTCTCTAAAAAGGTCAGACCTTGGCAGTTGTAGAGTGGTGGAATCCTTTAGAGGGTACCTTGGTCATACTTAGTGAAAAGTAGATAATTTGTTAATGTCACGCACTTGTTGGAAATGGCAGATAAATGGATTTCAGCCATTATTTGCCAGCCTAAGTGAAGTGAAGGAGGAAGCGTTGCGGAGAGGACAAACCCAGTTATGACTGATAAGTGTCTAAAAGCTAATGAAGGCTGGCTAGGCCAAGGTCAATGGCCGCTAGTGAGATGCCATGTGCTGCTCCGTTGTCCTGCCGCTTAAATATAGAGGAAATATACATTGAGCTTTTAACACCTTGAAACATAGGAGAGACTAGTATATGAAATATGGGCTTGTAATGGCTTTTTAATGACGGCCTCCCAGCCCCCTATTCTGGCCCGAGATTGGAAATCGGAGGTGAACCTTGATATCACTGCACTAAGTGCTTGTAATGCACCGTCACTTCTGGCCATCCAGTTGAGTGAGACAGTTCAGGCCAGGAGATAAATGCCACCATGCTGGACAAGGGCCCCTGTTGATAGGGGAGGTGGGGGCTCCTGGACACTGCACTCCCCATGATCCCAATGAGAGTTACATTTAAGTTCACACCAATCCCAAGGCCTACTGTAACTCAGTAAAGTTCATGGGGGGGGGGGGGGGGGGGGAGACAAACTGGCATTTGACATTGGTTAGCACTGATTATGATTTGTCATTGGTCAGGAAAACATTGCACTAAGAGAGTCTATTTTCGCTCTCAAGCCCTTTATTAAGAGACATCATTATGGAAGGAGTGGTGGAACTTGACTTTGCTTTAAATGGTCCTATCACAATTTGGGTAAGCTGACCCTTGGCTGGACTCTTGTCTTGGACTGCCATAATGCAATCAGCTGAATGAATAATTACAAAGTAATAACAACCCCGCAACATCATCTCGGCCCCGTCCAGTGAAGTGGCTTGCCTTCCCGCCACTTGTGTGTTTAATGTCCTCTAAAGACCCATATTACACCCCAATTAGATGGCACTCTTGTTTCCTTACATCAAGGGCTTGACTCTGCTGGCTTGTCACCCTCCCTTGGCCTAATCAATTTCATTACTCCAGTTACAGCCCCAGCCCCCGGGAAAGCTGTGCCCTTAAACTTCAGCTCCTGCTTCGATCGATCAATAGCCCACGTCCCTGCCAAGGTTCCATTTAAAGTTCATTTATTTCAAGCCATCATATAAAACAAGACAGTGCATCGATGCAGCCCCACTTTGTTTTATTTGACTGAAGATTTCCACCATGACACTCAAATCCGCTCAGGTCTTCTCACAAAGCTGTTCTGGGAACAGCCACCGGGAAGGATTTGGGATACAATGTAACATTTGCTTCCTGGTTGCCAGACCTGATGTGTGCCTCAAAACTATACAGATTCAGATTACTTTATTAACCATTGTGTAATACACATAGGAATTTGCTTTGGCATACTACATTACGTAGTCACCACAGCAGCCATGGGAGGCGCTATCTTGGAGAACCTGCGCAACGCTGGCCCTCCTTGTGATCACCTCTTGTGATCTAAAAGGGAAAGTATGATATAAAGGTCCAATCTGATATTTTACTTCAGTTTCAAGCCAAATTCAATAAAGCTTGTTTTGGTATTCCAACCCTGCACGTTGCAGGCTTGAATATTTTCATATATGCAAAACATGCATGTAAAGTACGTTCAAAAACATGTTACTGTCTCATTGGAATGAAAAACAATCTAATGGTATGTTTTGCCTCAGGTTATATGCAACAAACCACATAAACAAACTCCTTAAAATGTGCACAAGTCTCAACGATGCATTTCACGTGCAGAATTCACAGAATTCTGTGTACCCACTGTTCCCTACATTTCCTTGTTCACTGCTCCCTGTGGATACCATAAGTGTAACATCCTGTATATTCACCAGTTAATTAATTTCAATGATTAATGGAATATTGCTGGGTCTGTCTCTTCCATTAAATACTTTATTTGCGAAGTCTATAGAGATTCCAAGCTTTGGTGCACAATTATATACAGAATTATGATCCTTAAATATTCATAAGGCCTGTATAGAAGATCATGATTGTGAAAACCTGCATCTTCAGCCTTTCATTAACTAGACAACTTCATTATCATTCGCAGCTTGACAAATCAGTGGCAGGGTTTTGGAAAATGATGATAATAAGTGGCCCTAGCTCTGACTGAAGTGATCCATTTCGCTTTGCTTAGCTTTGCTACTTGGTGCTGATCTGTTCATGTTAAGGAACAGCTACATTTTGATGAGATCATCAAAAGGAATTTCATTGTGCAGCCTAATTTGTTGCAATATATCTTTGAAGAATTTCAGGCACTGACAGGAGGTTCATTTACTGGCATTTTGTCTGTATCTGGTCAACTACTGGCATTTAGTGCTTTAAAACATATTTAATCTTTTTACGGCATAGGAGTCAAGCTATAGCCAGTCTGTGTGTCTGTGTGTTAGTCTGTCTGTCTAGAGGTAATCTCACAACCGATCAGATCTAAACAGGCTACAGAAGAACCTCTGTATATATGTGAAATGTATTTCACATACTGTATATGGTTCATACTTTTTTGAATATTTAACTTCAATCTTATAATGCAAGTCGTCGGGACTCTGACCGGCCTTAAACCTTGCCTTGCGTCATAAATATGTTAGACGAAGACGACTGACGTCACAGATGACTTACGTCACATGCTGACCACATGAGGTCTGAGATCATCAACATTGGAACCCACATGAGTTGATTGTTTATATCCTATTTCATAATCAGAAATTGTTAACTATCCTACTAATAAACGACCAAATCCAAATGTCTGTCTGTCCGATGTCTGTCTGATATACACGCATGCTGACATCACTGATACCAAACAGTGCCCAAATTTGGAGATAACTGACATCACTGATACCGCCACCTGTACTGCGCATGCATCGCTCCCATGGTAACAGCCGCATGCTGAAACAGTGCCCAAATTTGGAGATGACTGACACCACTGATACGTCTGGGTTCTCCAACATTACTTCCGAGATTCCTGCATTCAATCCCTCATATACTGTGCACACCAAAACTGTGCATAATGTGGAGCACATATGTTCGCACATTATTCATTTGAATTCCATTATGTACAGTATATTAAAAACATGGACCAAACCAAAGTTAACTCTCTGGAGTTTCCCTGTTTTTGCTGTCAAAGTTGATCGTTTGGCACTGGAGCCAGCCTTATCAAGCATCCAATCATAGCCTCATCGCTGCCACATGAGTGTGACATCACAGTCTGTCACTACAGATTCTAAAGTTCACCTGGCATTTCTTTCATTAATTGCATCTGTCACTAAATATCAAGCAATCCTGTTTGAGCAATATCGCTAGTTAACCTGAATGGCACTGTCCCCGCCTAAGCTGTGTCATTTATCTACAGCTCATTGAATCCCAACATCTCAACTAGATCTCAAAACCTCACAATTCTGAGTTATTGAATGGCCTTTATCGATATTTTCTTGATGAATTATGGTCAATTCAGTGGGATGTTTCGGTGGGGAAAAACTGGTTGAGTGTAGATGTGTCTGTTTTAGCTACACAGCAACCTATTGCAGTAGGGTTTGGCGAGGAGAGGCCCGACTCTGGGAGTGATTTCTTCCAAAGCTGGCCCAAATGAAAGCATCTTGTTTTAATCAGGGATTCTGGCTGCGATAGCTGCAGTGGGAGCTGTGAGGACTTGGCAGTCGGTTGCAATGCAGACTGTGGCACTCGTACAAAATACACAAATATTTCCACAGTAATTATGTGTCAAGTTAAACAAGCAATTGAGGGCTTGGGCTGAATATGTTGGGGGTGGAAGGCGAGAGAGCACGGTGTGTTAGTTGGATGCCGGCGATTGAGTGAGACCCCCAACCAGACAAATTAGGCTATCAGACTTTGATAGGCTTTGGGACTTTTTCTTTTTTTTCCTTTTGGCTCAGGCAAATGCAATGGACCGCATTGTAATTGTGAATACTCAATGGATTGAGTAACATCATGTGGTCTTGGCACGTTTCGTCTCAATGGAGGAAGGCATGCTTGGTTCACAAAATAGACTTCAAAGGGTGGGTGAACGGCCAAGGGGACTAAGTAATTGTGAGATCATTGACTTGTCCTTTTTTGTGGTCCCTGGTTTTTATAGGCACATTTGTAAATCTACATTGGCATCAATGCTCGAAAATGAAATATGATCACCGTCTGACTCTATGGTTCAGCTGAAGCTGTTGGAAAGAGGAAGGGTGGAAATTTAGCATGAGGAATGACTTCTGAATCACCATGTTTCTTGCTCTATTGGTTGGAATATTGTTGAGCATAGAAGATTTGTCTTTGTTGAATGTTTCTTACAGTGATAGTCTAGTCATGTTACATCTGCCTCTCTTTGTCAAATATAACACATTTATGTCTGAGTACTTAGTCCTTAGCGCAGCAAAAAAAATCATCTACTCATGTCTGACTATGAGAGCTGTTTAAACTGATTCACAGCTACTTTGAACTGTCCTTGCATTGGGTGTTGACTATTACTATAACACCATAATTAAAACCGACTAACTTTAACCACTTAAACGTTATGTACTTGATTGAATGTAGTCCCAGGGGTCAATTTTCCCCTCCTTTTTTTCAACAAACAAAAATCTCTGATCTATAAGCTCAAAAAACTTGAGCTTATAGATCTGCACTTTTTTCTGAAAGGGTTCATGTGGCATACACATCTAAAACAGGTTTCAGAAAGACTACTACACACAAAAATCTGCATTTATTTTTCTCAGAAATATCGAGTGTGACGAGTATCTGGTGTATATCTGTAGAATACATTATTATGACAAATCCATAGGATTCGGATATCACCCACCCCAGTCATAATGGATAACGATCATTGTCTTACTATAAACCTCTGACTCTGGTGTGTCTAAGCCAGTGGTTCTCAAAGTGAGGTCCGGGGACGCTCAGGGGTCCTTGAGTGGGTTCCAGGGGGTCCCCGGAAAAAGAAATATTTAAAAGGACAGCTTGTTATGCCTTAATATATATTATAATTGCCCTCTATAACTAAAACACCTTAAATACGCCTGTCGCAAGTTGATGATGTAATTTGTCTATGTGATCAAGCCCTATGGAATGTATGGAATGCGTGTGCTAACTAAATTGTATTTCATCAAGGCTTATTTATTAGCCATAGATCCTTTTAATATAATTAGTTTAACCACTTTAACCCTGTTATACGAAAATGACAACACGTCGACTTGATGTGAGCTTGTTGATCTCCTATTTCTGAAAAAATATACAAGATTTTGAATAATTTAACACATTTTTAGTAACACAAATCTTCTCTTTTCAGATGGGTGTCCACGGCCAAATACAATGTGAAGCACTGGTCAAAGCAGCATTATACACCATATGAACATAGAATGTTAGGTTATTTACTCAGTCTCAGTCCCATCACACATATGAACATAGAATGTATAAGGTTCCATCACTCAAACATGGTTGTGGGTCTCTCATCACACTCTCTCCAATATACAGTGGTGGAAACATTACGTAAAACTTACGTAAAAGTATCAATTCTGCAATGTAGAAATACTCTGTTACAAGTAAATGTCCGTAATTCAAAATATACTTGAGTAAAAGAGGTATTGGTATCAAAATGTACTTCAAGTACCAGAAGTAGAAATTACTCATTATTCAGAGAGTCCCATTTCAGTCTTCAGATGTATAAAACAATCTTTGCGTCCACATTGTGAGCTTGTAGATCGGCTGTTTTCAAATGGCCGAAATGTACATAGGGTTGAAGTGGCTGATGTATGTTTTGAAATAATAATCAAAATCTACAAAGTAACTAGTAGCCTAGTAACTAAAGTTGTCAAATAATTGTAATGGAATAAAAGTATAATATTTGCCTCTGGGATGTGGTGGTGCAGAAGTAAAAGTTGAAAATTGTACTTAAGTACTTGAGTAAATGTAGCCAGTAGCCTACGTACAGTAGTTTCTTTACACCACTGCTCCAATATAAACCTCCCTCTCTTTTCTCCTTCCTATATGGTACTGGCACGCAGTATAGTGACACTACCTCTCCGGAAGAATATGCTCATTAATGAAACCAGCTAACAGTAGATCTCTCCTTGTCTATTAGTGTTACATTTACCCCTCGCTTGACAGTGATTCATCACAAATATTAGCTTTGACAGGAATCCTGTCTCCCTACACTTCTATTGCTGCTGTGACAGCCATTAAATCACCTGCCACTGTGTAGCTACTTTACTAATGCCACTGTTCCTCGGCTTAATGCCTGGCTGACCTGCCTACGCTGAACATAGCTCTGTTTTATGTAATATATGCAGTTCAGGATGAGCGAGGAGTTTGTTGGTGAGTCTGTAACTCTTACGGAAATTCAACATTTTTAATAATTCCTTCCATATTTGGCAGACAAGAAGTATTGTGTGTGCATAGTGTATGTGTGAGGGAGAAAGAGAGTGTCTGTGCATACTATATCTGAATGTGTGTGTGTGTGTGTGTGTGTGTGTGTGTGTGTGTGTGTGTGTGTGTGTGTGTGTGTGTGTGTGTGTGTGTGTGTGTGTGTGTGTGTGTGTGCGTGCGTGCGTGCGTGCGTGCGTGCGTGCGTGCGTGCGTGCGTGCGTGCGTGTGCACGTGTATGAAAAGAGGGAGAGGGAAAAGGTCTTTTCATCCTGGAGTACACCAGAGCATTTTGATAACTATCACATATGTTACAGTGACTGCTCTGTTTTCATAGGCATGCCTTGTGCCTCTGCTCCCTCCTGCCCGTATGGTTTGAAACTTGACATTTCCTGAGGTATTTATCCCTTTACACCTGAAAAAGGGGACTTGTCTCTTTCTGTTTTTTGCTCCTTTTTTGTGTTTCTTTCAAGAAGGGATGTGGGAATTGAGAAATAAAGTAAACAGTAGCGCCCCGGATTGCATTTCTTATTTAAATGCTCACATTGTTGTCTGTTCCAAAACCCTGATTTCCCTCCCCACTCTGCTGCACACAAAGACCAACTTCCCTGGTGCCTACTACAGATGGCGGTAAAAGGTATTTGCTTTTTGAAGGTGTTGTCTTGGGGTTTCTTAAATCCATTATTTAGAATATCCTTGGCTGGATGTTTATTTAGAAAACTTCCTGGTTTCTGGTTGTCCCAGGCGTTGGAAGTCACTTCTTGACATCTCAAACTGCGGCACAAACACAAAAGTGGGATAAAAACAGAGCAAATATGTATACATGTTGAAGCAAACAGGGGTCATGTTTGCATTTTCAAAACACCGCTTTTTTTATTCATTTCATCATCATGAGTCAAGGAAACATCACAGTAAAGCTGACAGACCTGAAGGGGTAATGGAAAGTGTATTGTGCTACGATGTGGGGCAATTATTCATTTGGACACGGGTGCTTGGAGAACTTGTAGAGGCCCTATCTCATTCCCTTTACTAATATTATACATTTAGCTAACATTCACCATATAATAATAATAATAATAATGATGTCATTGTTATAATTGTTATTATTCATAATAATAATGTACATTATTAATGTAAAACATTTGAATATATATGAAAAATTACAAATAAAATGTTAATAATGGTGGTTTCCAAAGGTTCACAGACTATGACTATGAATGAGAGGTGGGGTACTAAAACATGCCAGTGGGGGGCGCTTTAGCCGTGCATCCAAATCCATACCACTGTTTTACAGGCTGCAAGAGCATCTAGCTTCATTTCCAAAAGTGAGAAAACTTTTTTATCGTCCTTAATTTATATAGGTGATGTCTTTATAACAGTCGCTCAACAAAGAAAATTTAGATTAAGGTTACTTTTCATGAACTTATATAGCATTCACTGGAGTTTTGTTTGGGGCAGTAGGCTATTATTGATGATTTTCTAAAGAATCTGACCTACACAACCATTTGGGAAGGTAAAGAAAGACACAACTACAATTAGCCTAATAAAGTCACGTTCCCGATCAGTTACATGCACCATTCGCTTCACCGCCAGTAGGCTATGAAAAAGGTTTAAAAAGTGAATACAAATCATCATCTTTTAATTGGGATGAGGATCACATGTGTGAAGCCTTTTATGTTGGACTTCCTGCAATCTTTTATGGCATTGTTTCTCAAAGTGGGGTCAGGGGACCCCCAGGGGTCATGGAGGGAGTTCCAGGGGGTCCCAAGCTAAATGATAGTTAGGAATCAAATGGACCCTTATGGGTCTGTAACTCAGAGAGTGTAGGCCTACTGGAACCAAATGGGTCCCCAAATGGGGGTCCGTAGCCTAATGCATGTCAAACTGGGGGTCCCTGAAATTAAAATGGTTGAAAATCACTGCTACAGCTGTAAAAAATATTCTCTATAATAGGCCTATGAGGGTCTCTGGCATATGTATTCAAATAGGGGTCCGTGGGCTAATAAGTGTCAATTTGGGGGTCCTCGGCATGAAAAAGTTTAAGAACCACTGGAAGGGAAAAGTAGCTAGTTGTTTAGGCTCCGCTGAAAAATACAGGAACGCCTAAATATTTCATGCAATTAATAAGGCTTGCGCACGTGGTGACGCATTCAGTCAGGGTCAAGGCTCTGTTACTCAAATTACAATTCATTTGCACAAAGACAGACAGACGCCTGACCTAATGTTAGTCAATATTGTTAATAACAAAGGGCACTTTCAGGATCCATCCGTTCTCTGTATCCCTATCTCTGGTTAATTTACGAGATGTAGTGTTTGTAAGCTGCATATTTATAAATGATTAGAATATGAAAAATAGACATGTTCAGGACTCTTTGTCATCCACTGTCAAGAGACCTGCTGCAGCAAGAGACTGAGAATATAGCTCAGTTCAAGCGATCTGTTCTCTCCTTGCTGGTGGTATTAACATTTTTATAGAAAATTAAACCTTTCAAAAGATAGCAGTAAAAGACTGGGGTGCATCTGTCTTTTCCGGGCTATATTAAGTCATCGGTATCAAAACAATGCCGGGGTAATGCATTTAAATACAAGCCTCCTATTATTTTTATTGTTATTTTGCATTTTCTCATTCCCTGCCTCGCATCTTTGGCTACCAGATGTGTCTCCACGTTGAAGAATTATTTCTCGTCCCCAGAGTCAAATAAATGCAATCAATATGAGTATTGCTCTCAGGCCTTGAAATATTACATTAATGTTCCATGTGGTGACATTTTAGCTGGAATTTTCAAATACATCACGAAGGCTCAAATTAATATTTATCAGCGAGAGGCTTTTTTATGCTTTGCAAAACAGTATTAGCGTGAACTCCAATAATCTTGTCCTCTAAGCAGGGAAATGGCATCTGCAGTGCAGGTCTAAACGGGGGGATTCAGTGTGTTTGTGTGTGTGTGTGTGTGTGTGTGTGTGTGTGTGTGTGTGTGTGTGTGTGTGTGTGTGTGTGTGTATGTGTGTGTGTGTGTGTGTGTGTGCAGTGCACATCATGTCTTATTTCATTTGGTCTTATTATCAAATGATTTGATTGGAACTAAAATAAATAGGCTTCATCGCAGTTAAACAGTATGGAAAAGTAGGCAACTCACATTTCTTACAAGTCTCAATAGTCTGCAATGTAGAAAATACTCTGTTACAAGTCCGGAATTCAAAATAAGAAAAGTACAAAAGTATTGGTATCAAAATGTATTTAAAGTAGGCCTACCACAAGTAGAAAGTACTTATAATGCAGAATGTCCAATTTCACACGTTTTCAAAATGCCTATAAAAAGTATAACAATCTTTTGGAAATAGCAGATCTACAAGCTCACAATGTACCACAAGGCATTGTGAGCCATATCAAACCATACCAAAAGTACCAAATTTGCCTCAGTGAGATGTAGTGGATTGGAAGTAATAGTATTGGAAATTGGAAGAACTTTAGTAAAGTAAAAGTACCTCAAATTGTACTTAAGTACATACAGTAGTACTTGAGTAAATGTACTTAATTACTTTACACCACTGCAGTTGAAGCTTATAGCCTAGACCCTAGACCTAGAGACTACTATTCACATGTGTGTGTAGCCTATAACAACAGCAATTTTAAGTTGATGGGGGGAAAATACATCTTTAGATTATTGTCTAACCTCAACCCATACGTTTTGTATCTTCTCTGGAAGTGCAGCCCCCACTTTAGTGCAGGAGTGGGGAGGGGGGGGGGGGTCTGAAGGAGGAGGTGGGTGGTGGGGGGTGGTCGAGGAACGCAGCGTTGAGAGAATTATTTATTCAAGTATGTTAAACAATTTGTCCTCCCTATCCTTGCTGATCAGAGCAGAAAAGGCAGAAAATTCAGAAAAGATCGATTTCTCGATGTGTAGCATACTTGAACCCACCAGATAAAGGCATATCCATGACAGAGGGCATGGCCTGCTGCTCCGCACCATGCGCCGCGCCAATCCTTTGCAAAAGCTTTAGGACATTCATCCTGTCAATCTAGAACATTGTTATGCGTCTTTCGCCGCGGGGAATTGCATTCTATCGTTTATAGATCTGTTTTAAATTATTCTTGTCATTGAGCCCAAATTTATGCCACCATTGATCCAGCAACGAAAATATGAAACGATTTGGGGTTGCTCTCTGCTAACCTCAGGGTCAAGGAGATTTTAACATTGGTATTATTGAGCGTGACATCTGTCTTCTCTCACCTGTCCACTTTACACACTGCCCGCACTTCCCTGAACCTAAACAAACATGAAAGCAACACACTAGGTTGCATTTCAATTCAATTCAAATGAGATTCGGCATGAGAAAACATACATTTACATTGCCCAAGCAAGTGTCAAAACATAATAAAACAAGTAAAGGGGAAAAGGGGGAATATTTGAACTCCCTTAAGGAACCAGAGGTGGACAAAGTACACCTATACAACACCAATAGGCTACTTGAGTCAAACTACCCCTAGACTTTCCTGGTCAAATATTAGGCCTCAAGTAGCTTAATGGAATAAAAATGTGTTCAGAAGTAGGCTACAATGTCACATTTCTATATATATCAATGCATTGCTATATTAAAATATAGAAATTTTCCAATTTCATGTGAGCTTGTAGATCTACTATTTTCAAGTAACTATTACCTTCCTAGAAATGTATTGGAGTCAAATGTACATTTATCTTTGAAATGTAGTGGAGTGAATGTCCAAAAATACAAATACAAAGTACAGCAAAGAACTCTACTTAAGTACAGTATTCAAGTAAATGTAGCCTACTTCATTACTGTATCACTGGACAGAACCTATTGCTTAACTCCAGGGAGATTGGAATGTCATGCATTTAAGAATGTCTTTGAAACTAAGGACATCTACCATGACTTCCATTGAATTAACTGTGTTAATATCTTAGACAGATTTGCAGTATTATTTCCCCAAAATGTGCTTATGAGATGTTCTCAAACTGGGGCAAAGGAGGAAAGGTTTAATCACTTTAACCCTATTTTATACTTTGCCTATTTGAAAATAGCCACAACACATCACAATGCCATTCATCCTGCTGTTTTTGAAACATTTAGAAAATATTTGACATAAATCTTCTCTCATGGGGGCCCCTGGCATAAAATCTTTTCAAATGGGGGTCCACGGCCTAATACGGCCTAAGAATTTGTCAGGAAAATGTTTGAGAACTACTTCTATACAGTAGGCAAACTCATATGTGCAAATAAACTAATGCCCTACTTCATATAAGAGCGTCGCGCAAAAGGAGTGAAAATAGCAGATCTACAAGCTTACAATGCGTTGTGTAGATCTGATATTCAAAAATAGCAGATCTACATTTGATGCGTCATGAGCTTGTAGATATGCTATTCTAAATTTTGAAATTTATGAAATAGGACATTCTGCATGCTGTATTTTTATGCAAATACTTCCTACCATTACTTGAATACAGGACTTTTACATGTAACAGAATAGGCTATTTCTACAATTGCTACTTTTACTTTAAGTAAAAACTCGGGAGTACTTCTTCCACCGCTGCTACTCAGATAGCCAGGCAGTGCTATATGCCTCCGAGCTTATTGCACAGAGAGCCAGGTGTTGTGGGTAACAGAGTTCCCTGGTGGCCTACTGATGAAGAACATCTGGAGTGCTTCTGTTCCGCTACTTCTTTCCTGTCCCCAATATGACCAGGCGATGTAGCTAACAGTGCGATGCATGTCGACACATGGCTCCAAGGTCCCTTGATGCTCCAGTATTCATACCTGGCAGGGCTGCCCCGTTGACACTGTGCACACAGTTTCCATATGTGTGTCAAGTGCAAGGCTTCAGAGTCCATTGTGGAGCTATGCAACCGAGGAGATAAATTGCTCCTGTAACCGTTTTCAGGTCCAAAACGGAGGACATCTGAAATGCCATGTGCAAGAACGAGGCAGAGCTGCCTGATATGATAGATGTTGACTCGCGCAATCACTCAACTCACGAGAAAACCCCAAAGTGAGTGTAAGCACAGTCAAAGACTCTCTGACGTCTGAGCAGGCTGGTTACCAAAAATATGCGTCATTGTGAAAATATCCTCTTAAAAATGTGCACACCCTCTTTAAACCAGGCACACACCCACCACCCACTATTATGCTACAGTTCTGTTGTGGCTGCTTTCTACCACCTGTTTATATCAGCAACAACATCAGTAATACACCATGCATGACATTTTGCAATAATGTGGGACTCATATTTTGATTGAGCCTGGAATTTTAATCAGTTGAGTCATCCAAACATCACACTGGGTCAAACAACTGTCTTTCTTGCTGGGTTTGGATTTGGCAATATTCTTAGCCAGCTTTTTATATGCGTTTTGTAACCGTGGTCTTTACTAAAGCAACATTCTCCCACAGGCTGGTGTAGAAGCTGAAATGTCCACATCCAGGTGGAGCAGTACCTGCAAAGGACATGCAACAAACATTATACCTATTCTGCTTAGAGCTAAAAATCCCAATTATAAGCACAATATACTGTGAAGTCATCAATGTTAATTTAACTCTAATTGTAACTAAATGGATTTGGTTACATTTGTACACTAAGTTAGAAATGGTTAAATGATCACTGAGTATTTTACTGTGTATCTACTATACTGTAGGTATAATACAGTTAACTTAAAAGACAACTTTTCCTGCATGATTACTATGCCAGGTGATAATACAAGCCCTGTTTTACTACGTGCAGTGGCCCAGACACGGGTGTGTGGAACTTCAACCATCTTGAAAAGTGCATTGGAACTCATTGCCAGGTAGGTTTGCTGCTTTAAATAGAATGCACAGGCACATTTAGCTTAACACATCTATACTGAGGATATTCTCGAATTGGTATGTCGTTGCTCTTGGATTACAGAAAAGAGTAGGTGCCATCAGTACAGCAGTGCTGAGTACTTAGTCTAGATATTACTGAGCGTTACAGTCATCCCGTCTGGAAGAATTAATCGAAATTAAGTATCTATATTCGAGAAAATGAGTAGCCCTGAGTTGTAAGTAAACACATATATTTTAATGTTTTTCAAAAAGAACAATCTGTGTCAGATATGTTCCGGTCCTCTTCTGTCCTTGACAGCCAAGGCTATAAAGGAGTTAAATCTGCTGGAACCTTGCCCTACTGCCCAATTGAATGGCAAGCACAGTGATCCAAAACACCCTCTGCAGAAATAAAACAATATATAGAAATGTGCAATACTGAGATTTAATTTTCCTACCACCATCCATTTATATAATACATGAAATGAACCTCAAATTAATTTGCACCAGGGCTCTAAAGTAACAATGTAATCTCAGTGTTATAGCACAGTTGCAAATGGATTTCTGTCTCTTGTAATTTTATAAGAAGCACTCTGGGGGTCACCTTAAAAGATGTCGCTATTTTTTAAAGCCAAAACTATCCCCCAGCCTGTCAGCAGTGGAATCTCTGCAATGCAATCTGTTTTGTGCCATCGATTTGTCTGGTATTGCATCTTGTCACATGGTTCGCCTGTTAGGTTCGGTGATATTGGCAGAGATGACTAATTTTATACCCAGATGTCCATAATAAAGTGCAGAGTATCTGCTTACTTGTGCGCAATCTAGTCCTTAGAACTTCCTGACTAGTGCAGAATGATTTGAACCCTGCCAAATGTTAAAGGAACAACATTACATTTCATGGCACTGGAAGAGAGGGGAAGAGGGGCTCAGCGGAATATGATGATCCTTTCATCACATTCTTCTACCAGAAAGAATGCTGAAGAAATTGAAACAGATGCCAACTATTTTGATTATCTAATGCTGCTATATAGTGTTGCTGCTGAGGTATTTCAGTATTTTGTTAGAGATAAACATTTAAATTGAGACAAGAAAAAGTGTAATTGTCAGAAGAAAGCCCAATTTGTGCTGATGTGATGCATATACTGAACTGTTGTTTATTTTAAGTTTGTCAAAGAAAGAAAAAAGTTTTATGGTCCCTGTTCCAGAGTAATGCATTGTATGTTCCTAGTTATAGCCTATAACAATCTGAAAAATGATACAAAAGCAATAAAAGGCCTGGAACTTCCATGTTCCTGAAGGGCACACCTCCTAACACACGTCACCCAGCACCTGTCACCCCATCAGTCACTATATAAAACTCCCCCACGGACATAATGTATTCCCCCTTATGCTGCAAATCCACCCAGCATTTCCAGAACTTTTCATACGTCACATGAGCCCACCCAGATACCCCCTGGGCCATAACTCAGTACCTAAATTTAGGCAATATATTAAGACAGCCCCTCTCTGGACCCTGTGATAACTTGCTTTTTTTTGGGAACAACATACACCATTTAACCCTGGTGGAATGGAGGCATGCCCGATGCCCATGTACAGTATATGATTTATTTTTCAGATAAAGCCAAAGATTGTTGTCATTGGTGGAGGTCACTTTGAATACACAATGGGACATGATTTAAAGTGTGTTTTCACCAACGGTAGCAGTTGTGAGAACACAAACTATAGACTGCCAGAAAAGGCAATTATGAGACGCAGAGCTATAGTTTGAAACAGTAATGTGTACACAGTGTAGTCCTGTTAAAATGTGAGTATGGATTGCGTTTGTGCACAATAATTAGATGTCCATTGTTTGCATCCTTAACACTTGACACGTATGCCAAATCATGCCGTGATGTGGTGTGTTATGAGTTTGTAGATCGGCTATTTTAGCTATTTTAAATGGGTGATAATTTGAAAAATGGCCAAAATAGGGACACCAGGTTGAAAGTGGGTAAACACAACCCTGCTATCACCATATACAATAGGCCTAAAGGTCATCATAAAATGAGATAATGGCAGAATAATGGCAGCTGACACGACCAAACAGAACCAGGCTTCTGCCAGGTTATTGTCTCTCCCCCCCCCCCCCCCAGTCTGATAGTCCGAATCACTGCTCTCCTCCCTCAACCTGAATGCCCCCTAAGCAACCTGATCAGATGGCTTGTTAATTTCCTCATTTCAGAGTTTTATGGATTTTCCAGTTGCCGCTCTGTTCATAAACAAGCATTTCAGCTGACCCCCGGCTCTCTCTTTGTATGTCAGCGTTTTCTCTGAAGGAGGAATTTAGAGCTCTGAAAGTTTATAAATAAGCCTTCTATCAAGTTCCACAACAGGTGTGACCTCTGTGTCCTAAAACCGAACACTTTCAGTGGGTGATATCTCAAACATAAGGGCTGCTGGATAGGCCACTCACTGCCATGTAATTCTAGAAATGTCCCCAAGTTATGTAACCCTCAATAAGTGGCTTTTAAAAATAAAGTTGTTTATCTTTTTTTATGACACTTCTTCTAATGCTGCCGTTATCAACCTTGAAGACCATGGCAAATTATGAAGTGAAATCACTATGACAACACAACAGCAGCTGTGGTGTGGACAGTCATGGGGGTGGGGGGGTAGAAAGGACTGCCCCTACCCGCAGTCATGTCTGCCCCTGCCCCAGGGACTTTCAGATATTCAACTGGACTTTCAAGGATAAACTCACAGATCAGGTGATATACTGTGTCGGACAACAGCACTCACCACGCCGTAATGAAAAGAACTCTGCATATCCCTGTGCTATTTCAACAAACACTATGGAAGGCAGCGGGGGGATTGAAGCTCTTGCCAGAGAAGTTGTGAAGGACCAACTTCTTTTCAACATCTAACTTCACAGTTGCTTAATATATACTCACGTACGAAGGTGTCGCAGGAGGAAAATAGCAGATCTACAAGCTCAGCCTTTAAGGCAACCTCTTATTTACTATTGCGTACGGTTCTTAGGCATACGACATGGGCATTGCAAACAAAATAAAGATTTAGAGTAGTCAACTCTATTCAGACATACAGTAAATGATTGGGAAAAATATCCCGATTAAGGCAATTTGCGGTCTTAAAAGGTAAATACCCAGGTTGAGAAACATGTGAAGGGAGCAGGGATATCCATGCGTGGGTGAACATGT